>NW_021133562.1:48860-417124 GCF_004193835.3 Ostrinia furnacalis | reverse complement strand
AATATTTTAGTTCTTTTTTGTTTCTTTGAGTAATATTTGATTTTAATATTTATTTGATTTCAAAGGTGGAAGAAAAAACGTAAGAAACTATTAATAGCAGGGTTACTAGCCAATGGATGGCTAATAATGGCTATTAATAGATAATAATCAGTTATTATCCAAACTAGCTGGCTACAAACCCATCTCTAACTTTGTTATATTATCTATTACATAATATGACATGATCTGTGAGTGGTAAGACATTCTCCCAAGGAACACCACAAATCACGATTTACTTGAGATCGTCAGTCCATTAAGCAGGTGGACGTCTTATGGCCGTTTGCCGTATTTACATATTTTTAAATCACCTTATTCAAGGTAATATTTAAAAATACATCCTATTCAAGTAAATCGATTGGTATAGACTTTTTAAATTCTAATAAGTTTGAACATCAAAAAAGGCTTCAAAGCATTTTTTCAAAGGAAAACTTCTTTTGATAGCTTTTGTGGTTTGATAGCTTTCTTTTGATAGATTATGTTCTTTGTTTCTAACTTTATACATACACCTCAATAGACGAAAGTTTCAAAAGTGTAGCAGTAATTACAGTTAAATAGGACGAATTGTAAGTACCTATTCAACCAAATACTCAATACTCAATCGTTTATTGCATAACTACATTAGCACATTCACATTAGGTCTTACAATTTAGGCAGTCATACAATGTGGAGCCAGTTGGGGCACAGCAACTTTAGAAAGGAGACAGAACGACAATCTTAAAAGCTTCCACCAGTGCGGGTCAGTTGCAGCTTGCAGCGCGGCAGTAGGCACACTGAAGGCAGCGGCAGTTTCACAGCAGTTGCAACGCGGGCATATATCATATACATACTCGTATAAGTTAGTAATTCCATAAGATCAAGGCTCTAAGCATAATTATTTATGGTCTAGAGTTGCCAATTGACGCTTTACAGGGAAAGCATCAGTACTTAGCAGTGTATTTTTACTGACTGTTGGTTCCCGAAAAAGTTATGTTTCACGTCTTTATTCTTTCAAATTGTTCGGCACGTGAACAAAAACATAAAAAATGTTTAAACGTGAATCTTAAAGGTCATTCAATCAGTTGTGTGTCGTAANTATTCTGTGGTCGTAACTGGTAATTTAAATTGAATGGCAAGAAAAATGTTTTACTATTTGCGGTCACGTTCCTAACCACGCAAGAGTGGCGGTCGTTCCGTGAACTTGACGTTGGACTTAAGCAGTTTTCCATTAAAAAATGTGGAAGAGAGAAGGATGTTTGGTAAGGTTTTGTAACTGCGGCGGCTGTCACGTTAACGGCCACGCAAACGACGCTGTCTCGTCTTATACTAAAAATAACCGTTGTAGACTTTTTATTTACTTTTTTCCTCGGTTCTTAATTTGAGATTTCCTAAGCCGTTACGTGGGCAGTTCCCTAATGAGGATATAATTACGGGCATGTATATGATATTGTTACTCAATTAGTCTGGTTAAGCTGCGATGTTATTTTTAAAGTTAAAGCACGGTAGTGCGGCTGCGCTAGTCTTTGTTCACTCACAACAATGCCAGCTGAAGTGTGATGAGCTCGAGTAGGTATAGAGAATGGATGTTAAGTGTATGTAGTGAATTGTAATCACTTTGGATTACCAAAAGTGGTACATATTACTGTATTCTGTCTAATTCGTACAGCCTTAATTAAAACAGTTTACTAAAGCAGGAATAGATAATATGGACTATTTCATAGAATGTAGTTCAGTAAAGTAGACTTCTACTAATCCACTGGGACCGGAACGGATCCAAACTTTCTTGTAATCATTATCACCAAATACCTGGGGTCAACGACACTTTTACACGAGAAGAGGAAGTCATTGATGAGAAACGGATGATAGTTTGTTACTTAAAATAAACAGAGAAGCTTTCTGTGAAGCTAAATTGGGAAATGGGTAAATGGAAAGCCAACAAAGGTAGGTAGTCATTTGATTACCATAACAAGACAATATTGAGTAACGTTTTGCGTCTTGTTTCATTGTGTTTATGTTTACTTTACTTACAAGAGACACTTATCAAGGTCATTATAGTTATATTACTTAAATTTCTTCTCTTTATCATGTTTTTCTTAAATTATTATTGTAGGAACAATGTTTCCTCCATTGTTGACTCAAATGTTTTAAAAGTGACCATCATAATATTACAATTGTTGGAAGGATTAACTTTTAACATGTTTCATATTCATCCATATTTCATCAGATGGATGTATGTTTGTTACTCTTTCACGCAAAAACTACCGAACGGATTTTGATGAAACTTTACAGTATTATTTTTTATAACCCAGAATAACATATAGGCTATAATTTATGACGATATGTGACAAACTAAATTTCACACGGGTGAAGCCGCGGGCAAAAGCTAGTAATGTATAAAAATATCACAAAATGTGTAGGTGTGTTAGCTGTGTCAAAAATTTTACCTTTTTTAAATATTTTCCTTAAGTGGTTACTAAAAATAACGTTCAAACCTCATTACATTGTAGGCGTGTCGGATTTTTCCTACTCTACTTTTAGCTGCATATGAAAATAATAGAGAAAATGTGAGTCTACACGTGACTAGGAGAACCCCAGTGAGTCAAGAAAAACGAGTTTGTTGCAGCGCTCAAACTATGTAGAAAACTATCGAAGACTTAACGATATTTTTTATAATATTTCTAAAACGAATATTGTATATTAATCAAAGTGAAATTAGTTTCTGCCTACTCCTTGACATTTACGGTAGATAGCTAGTTTTTTCTGTGCAGTGAACTGGCTGACAAGTCAATTACTTAAACTTACAAAGCTCATTGATAAATTTTTCAGAACTTGCTCTATCGGTAAACTAAAGCGATTACCAAAATAATACCTCTCTAATATTTTAATTCTATTAGTTTATAATGATATCCAATATAGATAACACGTTGTCCTTCCATGTATGGTGATTACTATGGCAAGCAAATTGATCTGCAGGTTTCTAGGAGTGATAAAGGTGACTGAGTTTATTCTGCAACTTCTTTTTTGCACCAGCCCATATATTGTCCCAAACTGGTGGTAGGGCAAGCTATATTTAGGACGTGTATAAGCGCCCTAGAAAGGGCCTAAGTACTATAAAGTCAGTCGAAAGTCAAAATGTCTTTATTTGCATAGACTATTATTAGTGCTTACAAATCGTCAAATATTTTGCTCTTAAGAAGTCTCTACATGTCTCGTAATATTTTTACCCTACCAGCGCTTCGAGACCAACATTTGGCAAGTGCTGAGAAGAAGCGCTAAAAATCTAAACTAAATCTTAAACTTTGATTTTGAGTATAAACCGGAAGTATCATAGAATAGTTTGGGAACCGATGACTGGTCACGGGGTAGTCCCTTGCGGCAGCCCTCGTGGAGCAAGTCGGAAACGTGCGTCCCACTACAACTAAAAAACTTTATGTAAGTGTCTCATAGAACGACATCTGTGCAGCCACATGTTTGCTAAAGTCTACAGACTATAGTCTGTGCCTATAAATGGAAATTAGATTGTCTACATTCTCGGTTAACAATGTTTCTAATTATACCCCACGTCTCTTTGAAATACTTTGTTGTGATACAATCTGATAACATGCGTTAATACTATTACAAAGTAACGTAAGTAATCTAATACTGCTATGCTATTTTAAGAACATTGTTATGATGAAAGTTAAATACTCGTAATATTATGTACTAAATTAAGCTAAACTTTATGTCACAACATAAGGCCAGTAAAATCCTTGTTCTCATTGAATATTTCATATTCAAATTATGCTGCTTTATAGTATTTTTTTTGTATTTACCATTTCAGGTTTGCCAATAGCTCAATTTCGGATTACGCAACAACGTGAATATCTTATTCCAAAATTATAAGACAGAGATGATTCTGCTCAATTTATACGACGCAATTTTAACGACAGTATTTGGATTACGACTTGATTCGAGTGGGTATTTATTGTTTGGGTGATATTGACAAAATTCGGCTTTTATATGAGCCTATGTTTAATTTGTTGACGCCAGAGTCCACCATTCAAGTAGATAAATAGAAGATTTGCTCAGACGGGTGAACACGCCCGCGCAATCTACGTCGTATTTCGGGCAGCCTTCGAGCTGGCAAAAGAAGACGCCATACTCGGATTACCCCTCTTGATTTACTAGATGACTGACCATAATCTATTAAGAACAGGTTGTTATAATTCGTGCATTAGTGTTTTAATGAAGTTGTTGGTGGACTAATTATTTCTTACACATGAACCAGGAGTTATAATAAGAAGCAATATTTGTGTGCAAATCAGAGGCAGTTAATATTATAGTCGCAACTTATGTTAGCTTAGCATTACAAAACCACTCGTATCTTTCGTTAGGTTGTTAATTCATGTTTTATCAATTACCTTCTTGACAGGAGCTTACACTCGTTAGGAGTTAATTTATGGGTTTTTTTGAACGATGTCGACTCCAATAGGCTGTCTCGAAGTGCCGTAGTAAAGAACTACGTCGTAGATCAGCTACGCAGCTACGGCACTCTCTAATTTTTTATACATGAATAAATGTAGAACGTGTATCACTCATCTTTTATTAATGCTCTAAAGCGTGGCTCCAGATTTAATCGCGTGGGAGTTGGATCCTAATTGATCTATGAAGATTATGAATAGCGTTAAATTATGTAAACATCAGAAGTAAGCAAATTAAGGCTGAGTTGCACCACTTAACTTTGACCGTAACTATGACGATAACCGGTGTTTTTTTGTATGGAGTTTGACAGATTTTTGACGTTTGTCAAAGTTAAAGTAAGATGGTGCAACCCAGCCTTAGTATAGGAAAGTTACGAAGTCTTTCATTAGAGATCTAGTCAGAAAAGAGATCCATCAAAAAGTACTATCATGCGTCTAGTAATCTGAAAACAAATGACTAAAAACGCTATTTGGGCATTCATAGCTGTCACAAAATTAAAAATTAAGTTACCAGTAGATGCCAAATGCCCTTAGTATGCTATATGCCCATTACTGGTATCTATTCTGCGTGCACCTGTCTTTATGGAAAACATTGGGGGAGGCCTTTGTCCAGTAGTGGACGGACGTCTTTTGATTGAAACGAATACAAAGAATGTTGATTCGTTTCATCGGTCAGTAGATAATTAAATACAACTCGAAAATATTATTAATTAATAACTTAATTAAATTAATAATAGAAACTTAATTCCTACTACAAGAGAGCTTGACAATAGGCATAGTACCAACATTGCGTGGAGATCGATCACTGATGAGGAGGTTTATGTTCGAAAGCGCTGCGTAGGAAGCTTATCTTCTTCATGGATGGCCGACTTTAATAAGGTTACATCCATCAGGCTGAATGGTAATGATGATGACAAATCACACATTTAAGAAAGCGCCAAACGCACGCCTCAAACCTATTACGAATATTATTCCACTGAAAGACCTAAATTCACTCAAAGTATTTTCAAAAATAAACTTGTTTGGCTTTTGTGCTCTGTCGCTTCCCATTTTAAGTACTTTCCGCGTAATGACTGTAAACAGATACAGTTGACATTCATTCAGAAGAAAATTCCTTTATATACCGGGATGAAAATACATTGTTTTTTGGATTTTCTTTTTTATCTGTCACCAGAACTACATCAGTTACACCCGTATTCTCACAAACGATACTTGCTTAAGTCAAGCAGCAATGTGAACGCACAGCGTTGAATAGAGCTCTGTGATTGGTTCATGTGTCACCCTGTGCGTCCACGCGCACTGTGAGACTTCATAGTAATGTTTGTGAATACGGGCGTAAGACTAGGTTCAGAAGTGACCACTTTCGGCAAACGCGGTAATGTCAAAAACATTGATTTAACTTATTACTATTAAGGTATATAGTTAATTGTGTTATTACGGGTAAAAAAGAACGATAAGTTGGTTTGAATAACTAGTAATCATTTTATCAATAGACACCAAATTAGGCTTGTTATGAAGATTGTATACGCAAAAACATGTCTGAGTTGTTTGTATAGAAAATTGTGTCTGGCTTCCACGGATGACCAATTTTATTGGAATTGGCTAGGTCGTGGTCTCAAATCACGATTGATAGCTATGATTATTCCTTTTATAAAAACGTATCTAACATATTATGGGTTTTCAGATGAGCGTCTACAATGAAATACTGGTTTTTACATTTTCAGAACCTTAATTTATATGTATGAACCCTTTCGTCTAACATCACCCTGCCACGATATATTTTTAGTTGAATGAAGTGGTTAAATTCCATTGTGAATTATTTTTGGTAATACATCGACCTGTATAACGTTTAATACCTTTATTAATAATAATATGACGTTTCTTAGAAAACTACGGTGTCCTACTCTTGTAACAAAGAAATTAGAAAATAAAACCTTTTCTTCTTTAAGAAATACTTGGTCTGCGATTGATATAAAATATCCTATGAAAAAGTGAATAAACATAATAACTTCAAAGATATTTCTCTATTCTAATATCAAAGAGCCCGGAGGTATAATTTGTTTACTTAGTTTGATTGTCTGTTTTGTCGCTGTATGTGAGAGAAATTTTCCATACGAGGGGTGTGTATTTTAGGATCATTATGAGGCGAAATGTAGTTATAAGTAGGTAAATAGGTATTCGTAGCGTTCTTTTGATCGTGTTGGAAGCTTTTGTGTTACAATATAATTGAATGCGCACCAAAAACTTTCATAGCGATGCTTTGGTAATGTTTTGATAAGTTAATAAATGTCACAATACTTGTACTAATTAAAACAATATTGACGCCAAAACCGTTTCAGTTAAAAATATCTAAAATAAACAGAACTACCGCTAATAAAAAAGCAAATGACGTATTTCGGTGTCCAGCAATTGAAAGTTCAGTAGAAATAAAAGTTATATAAATGTATACATTTTTCGGTGTTTCCTTCGTGCGTCACAGGGAAGCCTTGTCACGGCTATTTCACCTTTAGCGGCGCGGCGTGACTTGGGGATCACGGGTCCTAGCTGCTTGTGGCACCATTTCGGGCTTTGATTTCCTATTAAATGAACTACAACAAAAACACCATTAGCCTTTATGTAGGTTGAGGCGTAGGTACTGNAGGTAGGTACTGTTTTATGATTAAAGTGCAAGATTACAAGGTACATGTACCTACACATATTGGAAAGGTGTTCATTAATTGAAGTTATAGATTTTAAAGTTCTTGATTAAATTATTATGTTTTTTAATTTTGAAAGGCTCGATTTTACTTGTAAAATAAATTAACTTCATTAACCTTATTGAATGCAACAATGCAATATGTTGACAGTGTCGTTGTTAACTTGAATGTAGAAATCCTTCTAAGAAAGATAACCTTGAAAGTAGTTTGCACGATTGAAAAGAAACACAAAAGTTTGGTGAACCTACGATTTATTGCATTTCATATTTACACATGTTTTTCAGTAGTGAAGGTAGGGAGCGGCGTATGTGAGGTGGGAACCGTAGTAGGCACCGTATGGGGTACCGATGGGGGTTGAGTAGGCGATCGGGGCTGAGGCGATCACGGGACTAGACAGTGCAACGCGGGCCACGGGGGCAACGGGGGCCACGGCAGCAATTAGTGGAGCGGAGCGCTTCTTCAGGAGGTGGATTCCGCCGAAAGCCTTGGTGTTGTAGTGAGCAGCGCGGTCCAGGTTGACGTCCAAGGTGTCCAAAGGCCTGCCGTCAGCACCCAAGAGGTTGGCGGGCTGCCCAGGGGCCAGGGAGAGAGGCCCACGGTAGTTGTTGGGTGCAATGATGGGCGCACTGTAGGCGATGGCGCCGTAGGCAGCGTAGGGAGAGTAAGCAGAGATAATGCCAGCAGACGCGGCGGCCATCAGGCAGGACAACACCACCAGCTTCATCATTTTGTAAGTGGTCTGTGTTGCTTTGTGAACTCAGAAGAACTGATGCTGTTGGGATGTCGCGATCGGTTTATATACTAGTTTAATTACTTTGTACTGGGCGACGCCGGAAGACACCGCGGCCCTGAAAGGACAACTTTTGCGCACAGTAAAAGTTCACATATTTACTCGGGCGTTCCTTTTCTTTGTAGAGCGATTTTAAAGAGCAAATTGATATAAGTATAACGTGTGTAGGAATGTTAAATATATGCCTGTTGTGTCTTCCTTAATACTTAAATATAATATTATTTAATCCAGAATGTTGAATTCGTCATAATATAACCTTATTATGCTAATTTTCAGCACATAATATTAGCCTAACATATTTTCCCAAAGTCGTACCTACTCGTATTAGAGCTACACGAGTTACCAGTATTTGGTTTGATATGCCGTCATCTGTACTTAACGTTGTTATTCTAAATTAAGCAGTCGTAATTATACACAATACATAATATTTGCCATTCGTACCCCGCTAAGTGTTTCGTCATGCCTTTATATTGCTTGATTAGATAGACAGTTTCCGTGAAAACTGCGAGTATTCTAATTTTAGCGCCAGAGTGGGAGTATCCTTTTATTATAGCATGTACTTGTACAAACTACGATGTTGCTACAACGAATCTTCTGTAGCTCTAGCACGAAAAACTTTCGACTTCGAATCGTTTGCGTATTTGACAAAATTCAACACCAGCCTTCGAATTCAACGTTAACGTGACGATTTCTATTGTCAAAATTATTTTCGTGCTATCATTTATCATACTAATTTCACTTTAAGTCACGTTCACAGAGGCGCTGTTTAAGTCTTCATACTAACGCCTTAACATAACTTTCGTATTCAAAAACATTACAATGAGGTCTAACAGTGCGCGTGGTCGCACAGGGACCTCACCAATCACAGAGCTCTATTCAACGCTGTGCATTCAATTTGCTGCTTCACTTATGCAAGCTTCGTTTGTGAATACGGGTGTAAATCTTTTGATGGCGATTCGAATACGTAAACGATTCGGAGTCGGAAGTTTTTCATGCTAGAGGTACTGTACACGTGGTACTAACGAAACGGATAAGCGTAAGATTTCATTAAAACTGACTTCCCACACATAGCCTATGTAAGACTGAAATAAAACGGGAGGGTATAAACATAAACATGATATAATTTTTTAGGCACAAGGTTTTATTCTATATACAATTTCGTTATTTCTACACAGTTTCTTATTGTCTAAAGTAAATGAAGAAAAATTTAAACAGTTTTAATTTGGAATGATTTAATTGTTGAAAGATTTAGGTACATCATAGCATTTATATTTTTGTTTCATACTCGTACCTTTGTCATGTCTAAGCTGCTGAAAGAATTTTAATTATGCTGGTGTAGATGTAAATTGAACTTCTTCAAATAATAATAATAATATAATATAGGTAGGCATTTGTACAGAGTAAAAAATAAAACTAATAAAAGGCTTCGATAACAAAGTTTTAAACTTTTTTATAAGAATCTCATTTGTTTTCAGATTCTCAGTACAGTTATAGGTCCCTTTAAAACTTTTAACAATATCCAAATTGATTGAAATAGTGACATTTGCCCTTAATTGATCACGAGGCGATTGCAGCCAGTCATACTACGAAACTAATTGGAAGTTTACACGTCGTTGAAGTGCCGGTCGCGTGACGCCAATCAAGTCACGTGAACATGAAGTAAACAAATTAATTTTAATCGATCCAGAAAGTCACTTTCCTACGCCTTTCCTAACAACTTTTAATAAGGAATATCACAAAGGAACTTCCAGACTTTTTGGCAAAAGTTTCGTTCCTTTCATCTTAATTTTGTTTGTTATGTAAGTGTACCCTTGGCGTAAATATTTGGTAGTCTTTGATTATCGAATCGTAAAAAATATAAAATTTTCATAGTGGAGTACAGGTTTAAAGTTCAACGTCTTATAAAAAGATACGCTTATCGTAGCGTTGATAATAATAATATGTATCTCTGTATCAACTTAACTTAAACAAAAAATTTTCAAGCAAGGAATTTAGTATTTACTTACTGGTATATAAAGTTCTTCCCACGACCTTTACCAGATCGTCGGTCCACCTAGTAGGAGGCCTGCCCACGCTACGTCTTCCAGCCCGTGGTCGCCACTCGAGAGCTTTCCTGCCCCAACGGCCATCGTCTCTACGAGCTATGTGCCCCGTGTGTGTGTACGAGCTGTGTGATGCGGGCAGCGCAGGACCGTTCATTGTGGAAAACCTTGGCGGAGGCCTTTGTCCAGCAGTGGACGTCATTTGGCTGAAAAGAAGAAAGAAGATATAAAGTTACAAATAGGGCTATCATTAAGTAGAAACTTAAGTTTCCCATTTCTAACCAGTCAGCATGTAAGAGTTCATTTTTCTGGTTGTTTAGATATACTTACAATCCACTGTACAAACATTTGTCTCCATTATTGAAGTGATAATAACCCCTCAGTAAAGGGTAAGTAAACGTACTTACTCGACAAATTCTTTATTTCAATAAATATCAACTTGTCCTAATTTTATATGATTTTTCTTACTGATTTACGAATGGTTAAATTATTATAGGTACTACGTTATTTTATAAAGGGTAATAGATATTTAAGCTCTTCCTCAATGTTTATAGTAAAACTAAAGTTATAATTTGAAATAATCTTTTCGACATTGACTCAGATTTCATACATACTGAAAGGTCAGTTTACAAAAACCTCTGTAATTTTTATAAAAAACTTAAAGCTACTACTAAACTACTATACTTAGGACTGGTTTTTCAATCATCGAATAACTTTTAGAATCAAATTGACATTTTGACATATTTCTCATACAGAAACTGTCAATATGCCAAACTTATTCTCCACTTAAAAGTTATCCGCTGATTGAAAAATCAGCCCTTACAGTGGTAGTATTTTGGTGTGTTTATTTTTGGCCCTATTTGTTGAGGCTCTTACGTGTTGGTTGACCAGATAGATATTCAAATTACAAAGTCAAAACTCTCAAACAATTTTCCGGGAATACTAGTAAGATATCATCAAAGTCTAAAAATACAGGAGACTGTGACCATCGTAATGAAAATAATATAAAAAATGAAGAATTTTTCAGTAATAAATTGACCACCTAAACTTTTTGTTGTAAAAATGTCATAGGAGGATATAAGAATCACCATGCAGTGTCTTAATACCTAAATACAGGAGATTGTGACCATCAGTGATGAAAATCATGTTTCAGTAAAGAATTGACCATCTAAACTTTTTATCGTAAAAAAAGCTTCGTTGCATCAGGACAGGTAAGGTGACGTGTCATTAGCAGTGAAGGTAGACCTTTGTTTCAGCACTACCTTCGAAGGTCCTCAATCGGCGGAAGTACGTCATCGGAGGCGTATCCTGGCCTTGCAGAATCGGGTCACGGCGCAACACGTATTTGCACGTTTCAGCAAAAGCCTGCTACTTCACAAGTGGGGTACACGCACAAATTAACGTGTAAATAAAAGTGAAAATGCTGCTGGGATAAAAGTACAGAATATTTTTGGAACAAACATTTTTAGTTCATTAAATTAAGGTTTATCAGCTCTTCATACAGTTATCTCGATAGAAATAGCGTGCAAAGGTAAAAGCTTTTTATAAAAGCTTTAAGGACTTATTCGAAAACACATTATTCTAATGCTGTAAAACATCATGTATGAAAAGGATAATGTGCATTACAAAATATCTTGTTAAATATGTTTGTAATGCACATTAAACTTTACCTTGCCTTACTAAAAGATAACAGAGCGTTCCCAGAAACTGTTTACTTATTACGCAGTTTCAAATAACTTGTAGTAATTTAATAACTATGTAATGGTTTTAATATTAAGCAACTAACGAAAGCAGGGGTTAATGAAATCGTTGGAGAAACAGTAAATATTTTGTAGTCTAATAATATGTTTGATATTTTAAAATTTAAAAATATTTTTGCACCTAATATTTTTGGACCAGTTAACAAGTAGAAATAATGAAACATATTGAAAAATTATATTTATTTATTCATTTTAAATATTTGTTTTCATTCACATTTGCAATGCTATCTTTATTTACTATGGGAACATCGTTTGACCTAGTTAACGTTAGTTAGCACCAATCGACCTATTCATTCATCATTCACGGCGGGGGCCGCGGGGGGTCCAAGGCTCATACTCTATGACGTCACAACTCGGCTTAAAAATCAAACCCCCACCCCGGGTAAACCAGCTGCAGTCCTTTCTCATGACCTACTGACCCAAAATGGATTTCCAGTGACGTAGGCACATGTACAACCCCTCAAACAGGTACCGCCGTCGGACCTCCAGTATTGCTTAGGCGAGAGGATAAACAACGAGGAGGTCTGTCTGTTGCGTTTTCAATGGAACCTTCTACGTTAGCAGGAGTAGCAACATTTCCATGTGTGGGTCTGAATGCCATGCGTTAGTGTGCAACGGCCATGGCTGGGCTGAATTTAAACTGCCTTCCACCCCCCAACCTTCGGCGGTTTGTTGCGAATAGACCTTGATATTACGGACTTCTGTTATGTTTCACAAATTGAGTCCAATATTAGCATTGTTAGGTGCCTGAATAACGGCCGAGGCCTGCTATTAATAGACCTCTCAACCGCATGTTTTGATGTGACAAGTAATGTTCCTGCATACTAGTATAATGTGACGTTCATTTATAGATTTGATTTTTGGATATGACTCAGCTGTCATAAGCAGTAGTAGAAGGCTATTATGAACACATTTACGAACATGTTACAACTTAAATAGTTCTATGTAGCTAATATTTTCCATCGTGTAATCTCTGTGAAGCAACTGAAAGATAAGTTACATTGGATTTAATGTATCGTATAGGTATGCATTCACACAAAAAATGTGGTTGTTTGAGGTCAGGCGTAACTTAAGATTGTCGTACTTGGTCGTACTGTAGTAGTTTCTTTAACATAATTCCCATTTTACATAGTGTCAATATCAGACTTAAATTTGCTTTGGCCATGCTATCGAACTGATATAGAAGTCGTTAAAACCAAAGTCATGGCGCTCTATCTAAAGTTGAAGAGGGGAACTTTTGGCTTACCTTCATTTTTTGTCTGGACGGGGAAGGCACTTAGCTCAGGGTCATGACTTAGGATGTCTTTGAGACCTACGATGGGGATATATTATTACGTATGGATGAAATACAAACAAGGGTGAAAAATCCCTTAACTTTATGTTGGTAAAGTCAACGTGCGCGCCGTTTGCGAAGATTGGAAGCAACCTGACCCGCATTGATTACAATAATTTATCAACACGCCAAGGGGTTCAGTGTGTCGGCACACGAGTCTCCTTTAGTGACTGTTTCCACTGTTTTGACAGTGACATCTTTATGTAAAAATAAATATGTTAACTAAAACACAAATTACCTATATTAAAAAAGTGTTATCTAAAGAAAGATTTGATAAATGACTTGATAGGGACTGCAATACAGCCTTAAGTCTACTTTGCAGGCCGTAATATGTTTTTTTTTCGGACAATATGGTATATTCAAGTATGCTATGCTCTGGGTCATCATTACATGACATCGTGAGAATACCACCTCAAAAATCGAACTCATCTATCACAACTCAATGGTTTATTACATATTTTTGGGTGGTATCTATGTACCTACCTAGAAAACGAACGAAAGTAAGTGATTTTTCTATTAAAGGCAAAATAAAATTCTATCAGCCATTAAAAGTTGGAGCCTAGATTTCTTGTATCAGTGTTTCAAGATCCTTTAGTTCTAGTAACAATCAATAGTTAAGAAAGAACTTATTGGATGAAATCGTGACGTTTAAACAATGAAAACTTTTCCCATGGCCTCGTTCGGCCGTCGAACTTATCAGGGAGCTTTTATTTTCATATAATTTACATCTGAGCCATTCTAGAAGCCCGGAACATTATGTGAATTATGTCTTAAATGACAGGGTTGTTCTAACGCGTGCAGGCAGGAATTTACATAATATTATTCTATTTACCTACGTCATCATAATATGATGATGTTTTATTTAGAAAAGTGCATTCATTAATCTTCNACGGCCCCTTAATTAGTGGAAGTGATTAGCGAAATTGTTTGGGAATTCTAAATAGTGGTAGTTTTTGACTCGCGTCTGAGTGGTCTGAGTTTGGTAATGCAAAAGTCTATCCACTTTTGCATATTGAGTCGGTTATTTGTACATTTTGATAGCGGTATTTTGCAAGCTTAATATTATAAGACGATTCCAAGAAACAATTTAACATATAAATCCCTTGGGGTAAGCAATATAAAAATATCAAAATAAGGATAACACACAGAGCCGAGCGATAAATCTATCAAAATAAATAAGCCCCGTTCCGGAATGGGCTTTTACAAAATGGAGGAGGGCATATGTTGGAGTTCTATAAAGGGCCTGGCCTTTTCCGGTGTCAGCCTCCGCTCGATAGATGCATCGGTCGTTCACCTTTCCCCTCCCTGTCCAACTTTCAGCTGGCATCTAGGTCTACTGCCCTATAAATACGATATGCGCCTCACCGCATTGCAGCCATTGCTATTTTGTGCCTGCTAATTGGCAGCTGCAGAGGCCATTGTTTTCTGCTTAGCTCAAGGTGGTGTTAAACTTTTGTATCTGTTCAGGTCACGTTTTACAAGTCTGATTATTCAAGTAAATCTAATTGATTTAACCTTGTTATACCCAAATAAAACACCCACGTAAATCTCTAAAGTATCGGATCCTTACTTTTGAGTTTTTTTATGGAAGTTCACCTTTGTCACGTTAACTAAGATAAGTAACGTCGGATTTATTTTAAGATCAAAGACTTTGTTAGCGAAGTTACGTGAAAAGTTAAAAATAACTTTTGATTGTAATTATAAATCCGTGATTATAATTGTTTTTAAAAGTTAGATACTTTATGAACAAGGATTTCTATACATTTGTACCTACTTGGAAGCTTAAAACCGCCTCTATACTGTTTGATTATGCTGATATGTGACTCATAGGTAGAGTTCTTTCAAAAATGCTCTTTTTGTTATTAACAGCTTTTACTTACTTATTCCTTTTAATCTGCTTTGATAACTCGGCTGTCAATGAAAATAGATGGACTTTATAAAGCTTTCCGGTGTAAAAGAGCTTTTAACAAGTTTTAGCTGAACATCACGTGCGGAGCGGTGAGTGGGCCGGCAGCGTGCCCACTGCAGGTGACTGATGTGGACCAACCATAGACATCAATATACCATAGAATTTACCATGTGTGTAAAAAAATGAGTAGGTACATCGAATATTTAGAAGTACTCGTAAGTAGTTTCGAAAAACCTTTAATACCTTGGTTGATTTACTTTGATAAGCTCTTACGTATGAGTATTATTAAAGAAAAGGGCCTATTTCATTATGAGAAAATAATTTTCGCTCGATTGCAATACTCATGAAAAGAGTTGTTCGTCTTTTTATACAGGTACATATATCTTTTATGTTGTGTTTATTTAGAGATAGACATTCGAAGGATTAAATGAATTTCAGTAATGTTATTGTTATTAACTTATTTAAATCTAGATATTAGTTTTCATTTCCTTCACGTAGGTATAAATACCTTCTCGTGCCCATAATTTTTAATGCTGTCTATTCGATGATTAGCTCTATGGAAATAATGAGGCTAATATGGCTTGAACAAAACAAACGTGTTCGATATGTGTGAAATGATGTAGTTATGGGGCATACAGTAATTGCTACCTGTCAATAAATAATAGTAAAACTTATTAATTTGCGAAAAATTATACATTTAAAAGCTCTATGTGGAAGCAAATATTTTCAAACTGAAGTATTTTAGAATTTCTTGCAGAAAAAAAATATAATTTGTAAGTTAGTACAATTCTTAAACCGCATTTCCATTTAAATGCTCAAGTCAATTAAAAAAGTTTTTCAAATATTCATCTGCAGATAAAATTAAATGTCCTAGCTGTTCGACCTTTCATTAAAAGGTCAGTAAAAGCTAGATAATGGTCCCATAGAGAATCGGTACTCGTTTACTGAATTTCAATTTTTTTGGGTGGCTTACGTCAGATTTAGTTGGAAAAATATCTAGGTTAATTGAATGAGTTTTTTAGATTGAAAGATCTGGCGAGAGCAGTTGCTTGATTAATACGTTTTGCTTATTTTCTTAGGTAGTTACCTAAATCTTAGATTACGTATTTAGAGATGGTAAGATAAATACTTTATTAGGTCTCCATGTTTGAGATCTGCATGACGACTTGTTAATTCTACAAGTACTATTTTCTTTGTTACTATTTTGGGGTTATTTAGGATTAGGATTGATAAGACATAGTTATATTTTCATAAGTTTATTGAATACGAAAGTGTATCTTACTTCGCAATAAAAATGACTTACATCTAGTTGATTTAATATTTATACTATCTACGTGTACAGCAATATCAACTGATTAGTTTAGTTTATGAACAATAATATTCCGTAGACAAACAGTCCAATTAAGTAGGTATATTAAAATCGAAATATTTCAAGTGATTACAATTTTAAGTAGGTTTTCCATTAAGTGATGTATGAGTTATGGTGTAAAACACATAAATTCCTTACAGCACAGCTTTTATAGTGATTGTGTCAAGGTACACGACTCTTAAAGTTAATAGTATACATATAACTAGAACTACTTAGTTTTAAAATTTGGAAAGGCACTATACTTGAATAACAGAAAGAAAATACAATTAATTATACGTTATGTTACATCGAGATTCTGATCAATCCAGTACAAATTCGTTTATCTACATAATGCAAGAAGATTAATTTATTAAATTGTGTTAAAATATCATGCACGATCGAAACTTCGATACAAACATCTAGAAAAATATTTGAAAAGAACAAAGATTTGTGTACTAGGGTGCAACTCGATTGAGATAATCATGAATTATCTCATGATAATTATGACTTAATAAGTGTTATACTAATTTACTAATACTGACAAGAGACTCGACCCCGTAACGATTTACACAGTCTTTAATATTGTCCCTTAAATACAACTTAATCGATTCACAGCTCGCATGTAGCGCTGCGAAGATTGCGCCAACAGCACGACGGTCCCAGCATCATCTCAATCTTGGTCCTTGATGAAGACAGCGTTACATCGGCTTGACGCCCAGGTGCCACCTACTAATGATATGATGAGAACTTTACTCCTCTCGCTAGCGCTTTTTAGACTACTCGTAATTCTTAACCAGTCTTGAACTCCGCCCTTGATCGTTCCGAAGGATACGTTTCAGGATCACTTTATCGGTTTAAGCCCATCGAGGAGCAGCAGACTGTGTGTCGTGGTACTCTCTGCGTCGGCAGGCCGGAGAGGCCGCGGACGTAGGTGTAGGTGACGGGGGGCCGCAGGATGCGCTTCGGCTGCTGCTGCTTCTTCGGCTGGCGCTGGCGCTCCGACGGTGAGCAGGATTGCGAACGCGATGTTAAGTTTAGGCTCTGGAACACGCGGCGCAGGGAGACCGTTGACCGATGGCGGCGTTGCCTTTCGGAGCCGTCGCTGCCGGAGTCACTAGCTGAGCATGATGATCGGTCGTCACTTCGTCCTTGCTCGCAGGAAACGCTGTCGCTGCTGCTCGAACTGCCGAGGGAGTCGGCGTCGGTGCCGCGCCGGGAGAGCCGCCGGCTGAGGGCCTTCAGCAGACGCCCGCCGCGAGGCTGCGACACTGGTTCAGGCATCTCTTCCACTGGTGGGCACACCACGATCTTCGGCGTGACGGATTCGCGACGCGAACTGATCTTCTGCCCGCGCTGCTGGACCGTGTTCACCGGCAGATCACCGACGAACTTCTCACTCGTCACAAAATCGACTCCTAGTTTATTTTTCATAAGTTCGTTGATATCACCACTTTCAAACGTCGAAAAAACGGGTTGGTTGANTTAATCAACAGTTGAATCAATCGTCCAGCTGAAATTCGATTCGCATTTGACAACACCAGTGTAGTGTCAACACCTTCCTTGTGAATAGTTTCACCCGAGGACCTTATTTTCCACTGCAGGTTGACCATTTCTTATGACTTTTTGCGTTATTGTTGTCCTATTGCTGGTAAACGTTTGGTAAAAATATGCTTTTTCCACGTTACGTTTCATCCAAGTACATGCCAAGATGTAAATATCTCTTCATTATTTCATTTCATTTCATCATTTCATTTCATCATTTCATTTCATCATTTCATTTCATCATTTCATTTCATCATTTCATTTCATTTCATTTCATTTCATTTCATTTCATTTCATTTCATTTCATTTCATTTCATTTCATTTCATTTCATTTCATTTCATTTCATTTCATTTCATTTCATTTCATTTCATTTNAGAACTGGCCCCATAGCAGACATTTTCCTACATCTAAAGGCCTTTTAAAATATATATTGGTTATGGCTATTGGAGCGGGTACCACTTTCCATACATTTTGCCCATCATCCTTTGACAGTTGAAATCCTGAGTTCATAATACAATGATAGAGTATGGGAAACGGGTGAACATAGGTAGTGTTGTGCCAACTTTTGTTTGTGTTATTATTGTCATTATTTGCCTGGGTCCTTATTAAAAGTAACATAGAGTTAGATTTGTTAAAATTAATTGAATAAAAATAGGTTCCACTGGCATATCAACCAAAAGGTCATACTAGATATTGTGTATCTGCGATGTCAATGTATTCTTCGAACGTTGACCTGACTCATTAGAGACACTCTATGGAACAAAAGGTCGCAAACTTGACCGCGCGCGTTAACAATAGGATTTAATTGCAAATCCCGAAAGTTATCGAATAAGATGAGGCGCTTAACCGCCATGCGCCATTACCAACCCTAGAAATTCCAAAGTGGATTACCAAACTAGTAAATACGAACCATCCAGTAGGTATACGTACTTAATACTGATGGAATATAGAGCATAAGTAAGGACTAAATCGATATACCTAGATTTCGAGTAAAAGTTTAATTAAGTTGGTGAATTTTTGATCCCATTGTCTTGTAATTGAAATTTATCACGAGAATGCAGCCTGTTAAAATCTTTGATTAGTTGGATGTCTGTGACCCAGTGACCTCCTATTTATAGGACTTTTAGTCTGACCACAGAATAATAATAAGTACTTCGTACAGAAGATTTTCTTCGCGAAGGTATTTAAAAAAATATATGCTCAATGTCGTTAACAATATGGTGTAATTTAGTTTGTCTCAAGAGTCGAGCACCATTTTTGTTGACAAACGTCAGTGATCGGTACTGCGCCGAAGACATAGGGCTGACTTCAGTAAAATGATGTGTGACGTGAGGTGCCAAACTGCAAAAAATGGCGGAGGAAATACATGAATAAGCATGAATTATATTTTGTGTTTCTAATATTATTCAGGCAGTTAAAAAATACTGCACAGTATTAATTGCACCACCGTTTTTACATATGGTTTAATGTCTTTACAATGCAAATGGGTGAAGAATACGTGCGTGCGTCAATACTCGCTCGTGATTGTCCTGTCGATTTGGTATCTCAGGAGGGGTAGTCGCGCGTGTTTTGTTTTCGATGCAAACTCGCGGAGATGAACAGGCCTGGTCTGACTTTGAGTTGTATGACTAGACATTGGAAATAGGCAAGATATAAAGAACTACATTCAGTAATTTCTCTTATTTTTTTAATAAATGTTGTAAATATTAATGTAATTTAATCCGAAAAATTCCATACGAGCAGGTAGGTACTTTTATTTGCCAAGGTATTTAGGGGAACGAAACACAATATCATCGTTCTACAAACATGAATTTCATCAAATATTCCCGCATAAAAACAATGATTGACATGAATATTGTTTTTAGATGGTTTCACCTGGCGTTATTAATTATTTTTCAAGTTCTTTGAGCTTTATCCAGGTCATGCAATAGCCGCGTGGGTGATGCGGTCGTCTACGTGGTTCGTCTCTTTCCGACTTCACTCGGAGACGAGCAAACGTGATCGTCTCCATTACCTTCCATTATAGTGGAAATAGATGCACATTTCATTGTTGGAAGATTTCTTTTGGAAAAAAATGTGCTTAATGAGAACCGTAGAGCTTGGTACTTGGTATTTTGGTTTGTTTTAAAAATCAACCCTATTGCTTTTGCTCTCTTCAATCGTTTGGACATGGTTTACGCAGTAAATGACAAGGAATAGGATTGGGTAAGTAAGTTTAGTTGAAATATCTTCATGAGGTTTGGTTTTGTAATAAATAAGCAATTTTTAATAGCTTTTAACTATGTGTTGCTTAATATTCTTATTAGCAGATCTACTGTGCTTGTTCATTGCTGACTTATGTGAANGACGAACTTCTCACTCGTCACAAAATCGACTCCTAGTTTATTTTTCATAAGTTCGTTGATATCACCACTTTCAAACGTCGAAAAAACGGGTTGGTTGATTTTTTTGGGAAAAAATCAGATGTTGTTTATGTTGGCAAACTTTTTCGGTGGTCGCGTGCTTGTGGGTAAGCAGAGTCGTAAGCTCGCTCCACGGAGGCGTGTTGCGAACTGTTGGCGGGCTGGTGTGTGCACCCCTTATAAGGGGTAGTTGGGGCATGCGCAGAGGCGCGGCGGCCGTCCATGCACCGCCACACGTAGTTGCACGCCCCGCGGCCTCCAAGGCGCCGCTACCTCAACCTCCGTCACGAAAATCGAGGATGTTGCAATAATAAAAAACGTGTACATTATTTCAACACATATTGCATTATTTTTGGGGAAAAAGTAAAACTGTTTATATGTAGAGTAAAGACGTCGAAGCTCTTAACACGAGTTTTGAATAACTTGATGAAAAGAACAAACAAAACTTTTTCGTCACATTCACAAACAAGTTAACAATACATCTAATATTAAATAGCTTTACAGCACGTTGTTACTTTAAACAAAACATGATGGAAATTTTTTTGCAAAGCTTCCCTTTTAGTGACGTACTATGTAAGGCCACTAGACCGCAGATTCGCAGTAAAAAACGTGCAGACCACGTTGTTACTACTTACTTCCATTGTCGGTGTGTACCTTGAAAGATGTAGGAACTACGCACTTTTTAAAAATGTCAGTTAGATTCAACGGTGATATTTTTTTCTCAAATACAGTATATTTGAATGATGGTAGGTAGGTCCTGTAGGTCTTTGAATGATGGACCCCTGGCAAACAAAAGTACCTGTGTACATATTACTTATACCAAAACTTTTAGATAGACTTGATATTTGAAAGAAACAAGAAGTGTTCGTACGAAATTCAGTTGGTATCGTTAGCGAAAACAGCCGAATGACAGCCATTATTACCAAGTTTGAATATCATATCAGGGATATTGGCCTGCAAAGTTTCTATAGGTACCTACCTAGTATATTTAATAAATGTAAATAACTTTTCAATAATTACGTAGCACGTGCTACACGTGAATTGCAAGTATTGTTTGCAAATAACGCCTGGCGTGTCGGCTAGAGCACCTTGTTGAGCGAGTTACAATTAACAATTTATTTCAATTAGGAGCTGTTGTTTTGGCTTTTGTTTTATGCTTGTATAAGAGTTAGATAAGAGTAAATTAATCGTGTCGACTCTGGCGCTTATTAAGGTATAATGTGTTATAAATTCACTAATTTGAGCATTAGAAAATGTTACATTGATGATCCTATTTTTGATTTTGATATAAATTCATACTACGATCGGTAAATTTTGTTTTTCAAATCTGTAAAGTTTGAATGGATTTTAATTTGTTAGAGTGTTCATCTAGCTGGAAATAATTTAATTTGGCATTATTGTAATAATATTCCACGGAGATGTGACGCATGGTTTCCAAGTTCCCGTGAAGGGCGGCCCAAGGCTCTTGCATGGCGTGATCGTTTAAAATTCTAATGCCTGTCAATATAATCTACAGGGTGTTAGGTAAATGGGAATATGAGCCGACACTAGCCCATGTTAACATGGTCATATAAATGGTATGGTGAAGTCAGAATTTTGATATCATCATTTTTTTTTAAATTTTCATACAAAATAAATTTTATAAAATCCGATTTGTATGAAAATTAAAATAATTAAAATGAAGATATCAATTTTCTGACTCCACCATACCATTTATATGACCATGTTAACATGGGCTAGTGTCGGCTCATATATACCCATTTACCTAACACCCTGTATAAGTCTAGGGATACCGTCACCTTTTGTTTTTGTGATTCACAAGGATGAATCACAAGTAACTATTATATTGCTTTGCGATACTGAAATACTTTAGTGGTTAAAGTCTCAATTAATTAGCCTCTTCCGAGGTTGTACGGATAGAGATCGCTTTCTGGTCGCTGCTAGTTTTCTATATTCAACCCGAATCCAATTCTGTCCGTCAACTTTCAAATTTCAGTAATTTTTTGGTCGAAATATCTACGGATTTCGATTTTTTAACCTTTTTACCCGACTGCGCCAGAAGGAGGGTTACGTTTTTTGACATTGTTTAAAATACAATTTAAACAATATTATAGTGTAACCGCATCAAAAATTATGAATATTTTATCGAAAACAGATTCAAATTAGACAGTTGAAATTCGGATTTGGACAAGGATTGAAAGGAAACGGGCGTAAATAGTGTTGTGCTAACTTTAGTTTGTGTTATTACCTACTGTCATAATTTGCGTGGATCCTCATTAAAAGTAATATAGAATTAGAAATATGATTGATAAAATTATTGGATTAAAAATAGGTTCCATTGGCATATCAACAAAAAGGTCATACTAGATGTGTGTATCTGCGATGTCAATGTATTCTTCGAACGTTGACTCGACTCATTAGAGACACTCTATGGAACAAAAGGTCGCAAACTTGACCGCGCGCGTTAACAATAGGATTTAATTGCAAATCCCGAAAGTTATCGAATTAGATGAGGCGCTTAACCGCCATGGGCCATTGCCAACCCTAGAAATTCCAAAGTGGATTACCAAATTATACGAACCATCCAGTAGGTATACGTACTTAATACTGATGGAATCTAGAGCAAAAGGACGCCTAAATCGATATCCCTAGATTTCGAGTAAAAGTTTAATTATGTGATCCCATTGTTTTGTAATTGAAATTTATCACGAGATTGCAGCCTGTTAAAGTCTTTGATTAGTTGGATGTCTGTGACCCAGTGACCTCCTATTTATAGGACTTTTAGTCTGACTTTGAGTTGTATGACTAGACATTGGAACTAGGCAAGATATATAGAACTACATTCAGTAATTTATCTTATTTTTTTAATAAATGCCCTATCCTAACTTAAGTAAGTGTTGTTGTTGTAAATATTAATATTATTTTATCCGAAAAATTCCATACGAGCAGGTAGGTAGGTACTTTTATTTGCCAAGGGATTTAGGGGAACGAAACACAATATCATCGTTCTACAAACATGAATTTCATCAAATATTTCCCGCATAAAAATAATAATTGGCATGAATATTGTTTTTCGATGGTTTCTCCTGGCGTTATTAATTATTTTTCAAGTTCTTTGAGCTTTATCCAGGTCATGCAATAGCCGCGTGGGTGATGCGGTCGTCCACGTGGTGCGTCTCTTTCCGACTTCACTCGGAGACGAGCAAAGATCGTCTCCATTACCTTCCATTATAGTGGAAATAGATGCACATTTCATTGTTGGAAGATTTCTTTTGGGAAAAAATGTGCTTAATGAGAACCGTAGTGGTTTGTTTTAAAAATCAACCCTATTGCTTTTGCTCTCTTCCATCGTTTGGACATGGTTTACGCAGTAAATGACAAGCAATAGGATTGGGTAAGTAAGTTTAGTTGAAATATCTTCATGAGTTTTGGTTTTGTAATAAATAAGCAATTTTTAATAGCTTTTAACTATGTGTTGCTTAATATTCTTATTAGCAGATCTACTGTGCTTGTTCATTGCTGACTTATGTGAATTGAAAAGGGCAATGAACGCTTTTCTACCCATTATTTTTGAACAGGTTAATAAGCACTATTATGAATAATTCTCATTAGATGCAACACGTTAATTAAATGTGAACTGGAAAGAGTCGATATAACTGTAAATCAAATTTAAGTAATCTAGCACTTAACCAGTACTTCAGCTACGGCTGAAACGTGACTTTTTATTCAAAGCTACGTTCGCACGTCGAGCAGCCAATATTGCGAGTTCCTCTCAATAGAAGGCAATTAGAACTTGCGGGGCTTCCCCGCTCACCTGCCGCCGCGCACACGTTTGCTCTACTTGACGTGATTAGGATTATTGTAGAGTAAAGCTAAGTAATTTATTCTTATATCATAAATTATTCCATGATCTGGTAGCTAGGGAGCTTTGAAGGGAGATACTTTGCTCCATGATCGATTGGATCGACTTATACCAGCTTGACGCTTGTGCATGCCTGTGTACGGGAGTAAAAAATCCAAGTAACGAATATTAATAATGTCTAAATACACTAGTATGAATGCTAGTTATGAAACAAAGAAATGAAAGCTCACTGAGAATATTTCAGAATGGATTAATATGATTCCGTTTTCGGAGCGCACATCTCAGTAACCTCTATCAAGCCGTATTAATCGCTCTGTAATGCATGTGCATGCTCATGAAGGCTGATAAATTAAAAACATTGTGTATCTAACAGTTAAGATGTAGACCAATGCTTGCTGTTTATCCACGTAAACATGTGAATAAAAAATCAACCTACGAGCCACTATTTCCTACGTCTTATTTTTAGAAAAGATAAATCTTTGGTGTCGCTTCGTGATGTAATCAACAACCAGGTTCTTGTGATAGTAAATAGCCACAAATCTGTTACTTAGGGTGTTTAATGTTTTTTTCTACTTACTAGAAAACAACCAGTAAACAACAAAATACTGCGAGTGATTACTTCGCAACTAATAAAATCCTGATACTTGCTCTATTTGGTTATCGACTCAAATTATTCGAAATCCTATAATACAAAGTAATAAGGGATGATGTAACAAATTGTTGATTGTGAACAGACAAAGGTGGAACAAAGGCTTCGTAACATCATTATCATGAACGTATCGGTTGCCAATTGGATTCATTGAAGGCTTGCGTCATCTCATTCAGTAGATATTTCGGTAAATGTGACATAATGACAATGAGCCGGTCCTCGCCGCTGCTGAACGTTTCAAAGGCGCCTACCTACGGTTACCTGAGCCATGTTACTCCTCAACACCTCGCTTCAAAATAACAATCAAAAGTAATGTTATCCTTGTGATCGATATTACAAAAGCCGTTCGGTTATTGATATTTGAATTTGCTTGGAATAAGTTCAAAGAATGTTTTGTTAACATTTAGAAGATACTAGGTAGGTAATATTCTACTCGTGGGGTGTCTTAGTTTTTTTCCTTTATCTACAAAAGCTATAATCGATAAGCTTACAAAAGAACGATCTTTTAAAGTTCATGCCATGCTCAGAATACAGCCTCTCGATATCATTTTGCGGTTAAAGTGTACGCCCTTAGGGTGTCAAGAAGTTCTAATATTACATTTTCCTTTAGACAGCATCTTCCAAGATTCTAATTACTAAGTTACATAACCGTTTTAGGTTATTCAAGACCTAGATTGGTGTAGTTTTCCTAAGTTACTTTCATTTGCATATAAAGTTTTATAATTGAGTGTCTATTTTCGTATCTTAAGATTTGCTCAACAATGTAACTTTATCCAATCATTGGGAGGATAACTAACTGTCTCTGTTATTTAGGTCTTTAGAACGATCAATATTCTAGAATATTCTAGATGGCGATGTAGTATTATTGCTGATAAGATTCAATAGGTGTTCTATCTCGTATGTTTGTAGGTACCTATCTGTAATTAGCTGTTGTTCGTGACCCGTCATGTGACTAAGACCCAGTTTTTTGATTCATAGTTAAAATAACTACTTGTTAACTTTTGCTACTAATGGTTAAATATTAACAAAATGTTAGCTAATAGTTAAAAAATGTACTAAAAGTCAAGCTAACCATTGTTCGAAAAACATTTTCTTCTAATATTTAACCACTTGTCATTTGACATCTGTCAAATTTGACCATTGGTTATTTTAACTACGAATCAAAAAACCGGGCCTAAGGCCCAGTTTTTTGATTCATAGTTAAAATAACAAATTGTTAAATTTTGCTACTAATGGTTAAATATTAACAAAATATTAACTAATAGTTAAAAAAATGTACGAAAAGTCAAGTTAACCATCGTTTGAAAATCATTTTTTTTCTGATATTTAACCACTTGTCATTTGACATCTGTCAAATTTGACTATTGGTTATTTTAACTATTAATCAAAAAACTGGGCCTTAGGCCCAGTATTTTGATTCATAGTTAAAGTAACTAATTGTTAAATTTTGCTACTAATGGTTAAATATTAACAAAGTGTACACTAATAGTTAAAAAATGTACCTACTAAAAGTCAGGCTAACCAATTGTTCGAAAAACATTATTTTCTGATAATATTTAACCACTTGTCATTTGACATCTGTCAAATTTGACTATTGGTTATTTTAACTAAGAATAAAAAAACCGGACCTTAATCTTATCCTTCCTCGAAATTTAAATTACCCGATTTATTAACTTAGTCCCGATTTTGTTAATCTTGGTATGTATCTATTTTGTCATGAAACGTCAAACAAAAACGTTATTCACCAATTTTTATGTTTTGCTTGGTTTTTCTACAAATTGCCGTAGTTATCTTAATTTAACTGCAGTACCTTTAGTTTATGCCTACAACCTACAGCGCTCCCTAATTTCCTTTCAATATGTGATATTACGGAATTAGCTTAGCTTCGTCGCAAATGGCAACGTAACATCGATCATTATTCTGGACATAGTGACCACTGATCTAGCTATTTCGGCCCACTCGCCCGCAATCCTTACTTGGCCTACCGACCTATAGCGGCGCTGCATATTGATATGCCATTGCTAAATTACCACTTATATGCAACTGTCGGAACTCAATTGTCGGAACTGTTGACCAGTGTAATATACAGTGAAAGTCATTTTCACTGTATATTTTTATGTGGAAAAATGTTGACTAAAATATTAAAATACCTAATCCTGTAAAGGATGAACTAAATGGGACTATTCCCACCTCTCGTTCCCACCGCTGCAACTCCTGTGTACTAGCTACAGCTTGACCACCATAAAAACCCAACCAAATGAAGGTCAAGTTTAAAGGATGAACTACTAAAATATTTAGCAGTAAATTCAAATCATGATTCATAGATGATACAAGCTAGTGTTTTCGCGGGAAATTTAATTATTTTACTTACCATTTCTTAAACTTTGATTTTCCGTATTTTCTTTACTCGAAAAATTCTCTGAGATCTGCTTTCTTGGTAATCTCTGTTGCTTACTTATCCTTATCTTGTTTTTTGTCTTAAATATACCTTTATTCCGATATATTTAATATCGGTTTCTGAACTGTTGAATCGGAATGTCAGTTAATAAAATGATTGCTATTTCCGGTTTTCCGAGAAGCTTTTATCCGGCACCTTTTACTCGTGCTGGAAGTTTTCTTGTGAAACTCCTACCAATAAGCATAAACTCGTAGAAAATTTTATTTTTATAAATAAAAATAAATAAGACTTCTTAACTTTTGCATTATGACTGTCTGAACGGAGTCATACCAGTAATAAGCATAAACTCGTAGAAAATGTTACTCGTATTATTATAATACGTTACTTATTAGCTTTTGGATTATGGGTGTCTGCTTAAACATTATTTAGTTACCTAATTGTTTTATATAATCAGAATATTCTGAGAGTCAATATATCCACTCTGTTGCTCTACGTTTAAAATTTAAACAGTCCTCCGAAACCAGATTATGTAATACGTCTGCGAACCCAATAACCTATAACTGGGTTAACTTACAATCACTAATTTTGGATTCCAACTTTCCAAGTACCGACATAGACTTATAGAGATACTCGTAGATAAGTATTATTTACTAAACATTCAACAATTCACTACGTAATTTTATGAGATGTTTATTATTATTATGTTTATGTAGGTAAGTACCTTATCTTCGTCCACTACAGAACAGATCCCTATCCACTATGGATTTTCCTTACACTTACGAATCCAGGACCTATGCAGCTTGCATGTAGAGCAACGCAGCGAGCGAGCGAGCAACGTGGTGCAACCCAGCCTAATACTTATACTTTTAATGATAACTTAAGGGTATTCCATCTACGAGTAATCATTCAGCATTCAGCTCTATTTTCCAATGCAAAGTGGTTCAAAACGTATCATATCAAATGTCGCTTGGCCATTCATCTTGTATTATATGCGACAAGGCAAGCTGATTGACATACCAATGTATGCTACCGGCACGCCTCAACGTTCTCATCATTATTTGCACAATTCTAAATTAAATTAAACTGTATACATTCATATTGGTACGTTATTAAATGAAATGTAACGAGGACAGCAGAAGTTAATAAATGAATCTATTTTATCGGATTTCGCGTTTCTTGATTTCGCTAATCATGGACGCGGGTTTGTGTACCGCGATGGCTCCTACGTATAAGGGCGAAACTGCCGCTTACGCCTTTTTCCAATTATTTAAGCAATGATTTCATTTTGCTCTAATCTATAACGTCAGTAAGAAAAAAAAAATTTTTCCATTAGATACAAAATAAAATTTTAGGCAAATAGGCGTATGTGCAAAACTACGCCACGTATAAAGCCCAATCATACGATTCGTCAATCTATACGAGTAGTTGCTTACATAAATATATATTTTTTGTAATCCAAATCTTAAATAAAGCCATGAAAATAATAAGCAAATTGTTTTATTTATAAATTATGACACATTATATAGTTATTTCATTTTTAGCGTTAAGAGTCGCATCTCAAACTAATTTGAAAATTATAAATAACTTGAAAAAATCTAACTGCCTAAGGCATCGTGGGTTCAATTCCCGCCATAGGCAGTTCGATTTTTTCATGTTATTTATAATTTTTAAAAATATGACACATTATGTTAAAAGACCTAACTAAATCTCGAGCACAGTATATGGGCGTATTTGCGTTAAAACGTAAAACGATACATTAAACGACTTTTTCTAACTGATTTATTATTGATATAGCACATGATAACAATTAAAATAATTACATGCATAAATAAAGAGAGTAATCGCTTAAAATATTATATTTACGTTGTCATTTAAGTCTCTTTACGTTGAACAATATACATGAAATTATAGAAATGTGACGACGTAAAAGGGCAATGCGTAAAATCTCAAAATATATAAGAAAAATATAAAAATTGATAACAGCAGTAGCAAAAGCATTACATGTTAAGGCTAAATGTGAAATTTCATTAAATTCGTTTTAGTAGGTCAGAAGATATGACCCAAAAATATGGTTCTGGCCACTAAAATGGCTCTCCTGTAAAATTTACTTTTTTCACCTACGCCAGTATACGTAGGAGCCATCGACCGTAGGTGACAGTTCGTTTTGTTGCTTGTGAATGATTGTTTTTTCTTATGTACGTATCCATTGAAGTAAGTTTATGCTACCTAGAATGTGTTATGTAGTTGTTATGATTTGTTCGGTCGTTTCAGCCAAGTGACGCCCACTGCTGGACCAAGGATTTCCATAACGACCGGTCCTGCGATATGATGATTATTATTACTAAATATATTAAGGTCAGTAGGATCACAAACTCGTACAAACGATCCTTATTTACTATGTAAATTATATTCCAGTGTATCTAAAAAATATACGCTCATATGTGAGGTGACTATAAAAACTTACGTTATGGGTGTGACTAAGTGTAAGATCAAAACATATCCGTCTATTAATTCTGTAGGTATACTGTGGGAGTTCCAAAGTTTGTGATGACAATATTATTATCTCATTACAGCGTCACCTACCTAGACGTTTATTTACTCTGCTGGCCTATAGCTACAATGCAACCTTAGGAAGCTAAACTAGCTTTTCCACCTAAAATAAACCAAAATGTACGGATCTAATCAGGTAAATTGGTGTCTTAAAATATTTTGTATTGATAGAGTAAAATTTACTTAAACTTCACCCTTAATTATTTGTTACTAAATAAACATAATATACTGAAGGCAATAAAGGGTTTTAATTCCTCCAAAAATGTGTCCTAAAATAGTCGTTCTTTTCTCCAAAATTTGCTTTCCTTAGCAAGTAGAAAAATTTACAGGATAACATATCCTACAACTATTTACATGGTTAAAATAAAATAAAAATATTTTTGAGAATGCTTTATTTAAATCCTAATCAAATGGCGGTTGGAAGGCTTACATCAATATCTTCAATCACAGATCGGTATCATTTAACGGTAGTAGTAAGCATTGGGCAGGGCGGAGTAGGCGAGCGGGGCGGCGGCGTAGGGCGAGACGACGGCGGGCGCGGCGTAGCCCGACGGGTACACGTAGTCCAGGCCCGACGAGTACGTCAGCAGCTGCTGCGGCGCCGGCGCCGGCTTGGGCGCGGCCAGGGCCACCGCCACCAGAGCGAACAGGGCGAACTGGAAATAAAAATAAATCGTATTTTAATTACATTCAAAGTACAAGTAGGTATGTCACAGTTCGAATGACTTAATTTCGATTCTACAGCCATCAGGTTAAGGGCCAGGCACCATCACCTTCGTTGGATGGGAATGGTTTGGCGTAGCGGGCTTTTGCCGGTCGGTCCCTCACAACAGGACTATTCCCACCTCTCGTTACCACCACTGCAACTCCTGGGTAGCTAGGATCTACAGCTTGACCACCACAAAAAACCAACCAATGAAAGTCAAGTTCGGCCCCTCACAAGGAAGGTGTTTAAGGCTCGAATTGGTGGGCCGACGGCGACGGTGTCGCAGAGGTGTCGCAGAAGTCTGACTACAGCCAGATACTTGCGCCACCGCCACTCTTAGTGCCGAGCAGGTTTTAGCGAGTATACCCCGTCATTTTTAGAACGGAGTAGCGCCATTCTAAGGGTGCCAGGACTCCTACTCATTGCCCTTCCCTAAGGCAGTGGTAACGGTACGCAAAGCTTTTCTTCCGCGTCAACAAAAAAAAAGTTCTAGCTAGAGCCATATTGTAGCCTTACTATATTTTGAAAATACACATAGAACATTCCACTTTTATCACTTTCAGATAGGTAAATTTCACAAAACTGATAATGAGCATGATATATACTTAGACGGTACATTAATATGACCATCTTATTTGTTAGGTAACGATCTCACTTTTTATTAGGCATTTTTTTAATCAAATACTTTTTTGATTAGGTTACATTTACTTACGATTTTAGCGAACATGTTGAGCTTGTTGATGCAATGTACTGTATCATACTAATCACTGGGACGCCGAGCTTTATATAGTAAAGCTTCAGCCTTGATCTTTACAAGTACTCTCATTGTTTGGGATGACAACGATAACAAGCTTAGATTTCGGAGGTTGATGACATCGAACTAAACACTTCCCTTTAAGGAGACGTAAGTCATATCAAGGACAATACTTCGTATATGTGTACACGGATGACGGCACATCAAGCTAAGCCCTGAAGCATATAGGTAGGTTTTTTGGTGCAAAGTTGCTACAAAGATGTTTAGTGTAATTTGTTTCCAAAACCTTTTCTTAAGGAAGTAGTTAAAAACCTAGCTGTATAGATTTTTTGAGTTTGCACACAATGTATTTTTCATGAAGTTAGTAAATATTAGGGCTCAGTTGCACCATCTTATTTTATCCGGTGTTTTTTGTATTGTATAGAGTTTGACAGACTTTTGGCGTTTGTTAAATTTTAAGCAAGATGGTGCAACTGAGCCTTAGGGTATTTTAAACACTTAGGCTGAGTTGCACCATCTTACTTTGACTTATACAAACGTCAAAAATCTGTCAAACTCCATACAAAAACCACCGGTTATCGTCATAGTTACGGTCAAAGTTAGGTGGTGCAACTCAGCCTTAATATTTATTTACTACATTTAGGTAACAAGAAAGTTAAAAATCCCAAGTTAAAATGTTTAAGAACATAGTGAGATATCACGACTTTTTCACTAAATTTCGATATCCATTTCATTGAGTCGGGTATACAAATAATTTAACTTATTGGTAGATTCACTCAAATCGTCGCTAACCGCTAATTCTATTGTACCTACTTGTTAACATCTTCGCCGTGACAGCGTAATGTGTATTGTAGTCTTCTATCATCTAATGGTAAGAAAGAATGTTGTCGCAAATTTAGAAAATGCTTCTAAATTAATTATGTATGTACGTACAGTCTAAGGCTGAGTTGCACCACTTAACTTTGGTTCGGTAAGGGCGAACTGGAAATTAAAAAGAAATCGTATTTTAATTACATTAAAAGCACGAGTAGGTATGTCACAGTTCGAATGACTAAATTTAGATTCTACCTACAGCCATCTGGCTGGGGGCCTAGCTACCTTCGTTGGATGGGAATGGTTTGGCGTAGCGGGCCTTTGCCGGTCGGTCCCTCACAAGGGAGGCGTTTAGGGCCCGCCTAGGTGGTCCGACGGCGATGGTGTCGAAGAAGTCTAAGACTACAGCCAGATACTTGCGGCATCGCCAATCTTAATGACGTGCAGGTTTTAGTGGGTATACCCCGTCATATTTAGAATGGAGCCTTTTCAGGGTGCCAGGAGTCTTACTCCTTGCCATGTCCTTCGGCAGTGGTAAGGGTGCGCAAAGCATTTCTTCCACGTCAACAAAAACAATGTTCTATGAGAAATATTGTAGCCTCACTATAGTCACTATACATATTTTGAAAATACACATAGAACATTCCACTTTTATCACTTTCAGATAGGTAAATTTCACAAAACTGATAAAGTGTCAAGCATGAAATATAAACTTAGATGGCACAATATGTCCACCTTATTTGTTAGGAAACGATCTCACTTTTTATTAGGCATTTTTTTAATCCAATACTTTTTTGATTAGGTTACATTTACTTACGATTTTAGCGAACATGTTGAGCTTGTTGATGCAATGTACTGTATCATACTAATCACTGGGACGCCGAGCTTTATATAGTAAAGCTTCAGCCTTGATCTTTACAAGTAGGTACTCTCATTGTTTGGGATGACAACGATAACAAGCTTAGATTTCGGAGGTTGATGACATCGAACTAAACACTTCCCTTTAAGGAGACGTAAGTCATATCAAGGACAATACCTCGTATATGTGTACACGGATGACGGCACATCAAGCTAAGCCCTGAAGCATAGGTATAGGTAGGTTTTTTGGTGCAAAGTTGCTATAAAGATGTTTAGTGTAATTTGTTTCCAAAACCTTATCTTAAAAATAAATAGTTTCAACCTAGCGGTATAGATTTTTTGAGTTTGCACACAATGTATTTTTCATGTACATAGTTAGTAAATATTAGGGCTCAGTTGCACCATCTTATTTTATCCGGTGTTTTTTGTATTGTATAGAGTTTGACAGACTTTTGGCGTTTTTTAAATTTTAGGCAAGATGGTGCAACTGAGCCTTAGGGTATATTAAACACTTAGGCTGAGTTGCACCATCTTACTTTGACTAATACAAACGTCAAAAATCTGTCAAACTCCATACAAAAACCACCGGTTATCGTCATAGTTACGGTCAAAGTTAGGTGGTGCAACTGGTGTTTTTGTATGGAGTTTGACAGATTTTTGACGTTTGTTAAAGTTAAAGTAAGATGGTGCAACCCAGCCTTAATATAGATAGCACATCAAACTACCTATACAATTTTGTTATAAATATAATAAGATTCCACGATGTTTAGTTTGAAACGCTAAATATGTTTGTGATCAATTTATCTACTCCACATTTTGCCGAATGTTTTAAATTACAACATTCGCTTTAGGGCAACGCTTAATTATAATTACTCCTTAATTTCTTTTCTAAGCAAGGCTATAATGTAAACATACATTTTGGCCTTGACTTTGACTTTTCAAATGTCCTTATTGTTCACTCATCTTGAATTATGTGCAGCAAACAAAAGGCAATATTATTTAAATAAACATGTTAACATCATGTATGTAGTTTTAATTATATTTCTGCATATAATTATAGGATTTTTTTTTATTGGTTGTCGTCCATTGTATCGCCATAATATCTGCCTTCTGGGATCCAAATAGAATCCAATTGTCTGCATATAACATTGTAGATGGACTTTCAGTTAGATTCGTGTCATTTCAATTTAGTTACTACTTTTCTACATTCCATCATTATAATAGACTTATTGGGAAAATCAAAGTCAAAATCCAGGATTCATTAGGTAAAGTTTTATCTCTTACTCGTTAACAACAAAACTTGTACCTACTTTTGATTTTCATTCCGCAGGTTACCATTTGTTAAACAATCATCATTCTATACCAATCGAAAGAATTCTTCGACATTCTCATACGTTTTACATCTGAGTCCTATGACAAAATGTGTAATCGTATTATCGTAAGACTCTGAATCGGCTGCTTGGTAGGTACGACTTAGGCTTTTTTACTTTTTTACATGTCTCATTATATTATTATGCAAATGATATTCCAGTGTAAAAAATATTATGTCACTTCACATGAGCGGTGACTATAAAAACTAACAATAGATGCGTGACCAGTAGGGAATCGAAACACATACAATAATATTTGCAGGTATGATGTGCGACTTATAAAGCTTTGAAAACTGACACTACGTTATAACGACTTTTAAAATGTGACTAAGTACATATACCCACTCCAATTATTTAATAACAAACTAAGTAGAGCTCAATAAAGACTAGTAGGTTGTCTTACTACTTGTTAACATAAAATATTTACTATCACCTTTAGTAGCTATCCAATTTTTTAAATTACTAAGTAGCTATGTCCGCGACTTTGTGCGCTTGAAAATATGTAGTTTGAATGACTGGGATTCAGCTTGATTCGTGTCTACTATGTTTCACGTGACAGTTCAACCTTAGCAGCTTCTTAACTTTTCTTTACTTTAAGCATCTTAGCTTTTCTATTAAATCATATTAATAAAGTTTTAAACTAATTTCCTGAAACTAGTATCCAAGAAGTTTAATCCGTCGGATAATTCATAGGTATACATTATCCAACGAATTAAATTGTAATTTTGAAGGAGACGTATAAAAACGGATTATTTTTGCGAACTTGCTTTATTTAAATCCAATCAAAATCAAATCAGATGGCGGTCATCAGAGTAACATCATTTCGGGAATTCCTCATCGTCTTAACGGTAGTAGTAAGCATTGGGCAGGGCGGAGTAGGCGAGCGGGGCGGCGGCGTAGGGCGAGACGACGGCGGGCGCGGCGTAGCCCGACGGGTACACGTAGTCCAGGCCCGACGAGTACGTCAGCAGCTGCTGCGGCGCCGGCGCCGGCTTGGGCGCGGCCAGGGCCACCGCCACCAGAGCGAACAGGGCGAACTGAAAATAAAAGGAATGAAAATTAGTTATTTTATAAACTAGCAGTGTTTTCGAGAGAGTAAAATAAGACCCCGTGTCTCTTCCCGTGGATGCGAAAGGAAAAGCGACCAATAGACAAATATGCGAACATCAGGCCTCCCCAACCTTTTCCTAAATCTTCTATTTCATCATTATCATCATCATCTCAGCCATAGGACGTCCACTGCTGAACACAGGCCTCCCCCAATGCTTTCCATATTATCCGGTTGGTAGCGGCCTGCGTCCGACCGGGTAACATCGGACCGACGACATCATAAAGGTAGCAGGAAAAATCTTCTATTTGCCTCTGGAAATTTGAGGGAGTCATGTTCTTGTAATGGAGACAGAGGGGATACTGGACTCGTCATGTGACGTGCGCATAATTTTTTAGTTTCCTAATTCATTACTTAAATTTAGGATAGACAATGATGATGAAAGTGACGAATAGATAACATTCAAAAGCTTCCAACGGACCCAATTCTCTCAGACACAGGATAATATACTCGTAACAACACACGCGAGTAACTTACTTAGGAAAAACACTTTCCTCTATTGCTGTCTCGGACACGTGGACATTTCCCAAAAGATTCACGTTTTTCAAGTAGGTAAATCTCCCTCTTTTATAAAAACAAGCTGATATTTTGATCGACATGTGGAAAAATAATATCCAAAACAGCACATGTTATTGGACACAGAATAATCCTCTCATATCGTATGTAACCATTGTAATGAAGCTTAAAGCTTATGTAACTCTCAGGCTTTCATTCAAAGGCTTTTACTTTTATTACTTACAATTTTAGCGAACATGTTGAGTTTGTTGATGCAATGTACTGTATCATACTAATTGCTGGGACGGCGAGCTTTATATACGAGTAGCAAAATCCCAGCCTTGATCTTTACAAGTACTCGCATTGTTTGGGATGACAATTATAACGAGCTTAGATTTCGGAGGTTGTTGACATCGAACTGAACACTTCCGTTTAACGAGAGATCATTGTTTAATAGAAATAGTCGTTTCAAGGACAATGTACTTACATTTATGATGGCACTTTATTATTAGCTGTAGGAACTAACTCAAATTTTTAGGGTTTGAGTAGGGTAATTCCAGTCACTGGACATTCAAGGGTGGAAGATAGGTTATTGAACTGAATTTCTATTAAGTTAAATTGAAATGTTTTCAACTAGTTAGTGTTTCCGATATCGAGATAGATAAAAGCAATTACTTGTAACGTTCTAACCCTTTGAGGGAATTTAGGAGGTTCAAGGGTTGTTGCCCAAATATCTTAGGCGTCTATTGACTGCTAGACTACCCTACCTTTCCTTAAACTAGTTTGTAGTAGCAGCCTTTATAGACTTCAACTGCTTGTCAGAGTCTTATAGATAAACATATATTATTATGAGAGCCAATCCTTAATCATTGATTCGTGCAGTAAACTTTCAGTTACGATTTTATTTGTAAGCATATCCTTTGAATTCGTGTCAGCTATCAATGATATCATTTTCGACAGTTTCATATTTAATTTCACTTAGGAATTACGTTACCTAATTAATTTCAATCTTACGTGTCGTAAGAGAATGTATTTAAGTTAGATCTAAACCGATACAAGATAGGTTTAATTTAACTACGAGTAACACTAACGCCCGTCAGAAAATCGAAGTTCGAACGCACAGCGTTGAATAGAACTCTGTGATTGATTCATGTGTCATCCTGTGAGTCCACGCACACTGTGAGACCTCATAGTAATGTTTGTGAACACGGGGCGTAAGAGGAGTCAAGTGTTGAGAAGACGGAGTGATTCACTGATCAAATAGAAAATCGCCCATCGATAATTGTTCGAGACTAGAGAGAACCTGTGGGAGCAGTTACTTTAGAAACTATGTTATGATTGATTAGAGATGTTCTCAGTAAAACTGTTTCTAATGAATAGAATATGATAAATAGACCATTTGAGATTCATTCTTCTACTCACAAACGCATCAAAAAAGGGTGCTCTACATTTGTAACATAAATTATACACACTTCGTATAGCCAAATAATTTGATGATCCCAACATCGTTTATAAACCAATTTTCTCATGGCCTCCCTGCAGATGTGGATACTGAGGAAAAACCTACCTACTCGTAGCACAAAAGAACACACGTAGATATTTCTGTTTTGTTCGCATATTTGGTTGGGCAATTGTATTAAACTATTAAAGCATAAGGTTTATGGTATGACCACATTATTTCCTTAATAAGTGTGTCTAAATGTTTCTGGCCGTTAAACTAAAATACACATACTTTATACGTCCGAAGGTGATTCGCGACACTAACTTTTGGAGAATAAACAAAGCGACCTAATTGCTGATGTGGACCGCGTAGCACCGGGTTTGTGTGCGTTCATAATTTACATTGATTCCCAACAGACATGCGTCTGTATAGTTATTCCGTTATTGTTCTGCAGATCCCAAGGACGTAGACCACGTATAAATGCTGAAGGAATCACAAAATTAAACAGTCCGAGCTCGAGATCAAAGGGAATACGTTCAATAAGCACCCCCAACAACAAATAACGAAAAATGTTCGCTAAACTGGTGAGCTTTGATACTATTTTCATTAACAGTTTTTCAATCTAGTTTGCACAATAGAGTTAAGTCAAACAAGTTATTAATNTTATTAATAATAATATATTTTGTCACTTTAGTCATTTGTTTTTCTCACAAAATTAGAATTGTTTTTCTTCTAAACACGTAAACAATGAAAGCTGTATAAGTATTCTCAAAAACAATTATTATCGACTGTGGTTGGCATGACAAAACTGAGTTTATTTCAGTAAAGGCGGTTTTAACAGTTAAAGCTGTATTAAGTTACCTTTGTTATTAATTTGAAAGTACTTGTGAATAAATACTGATTTTGATAACTATGAGTAAAACTCTAACGGATTTATTGCTCTACTTACTCGTACCTTCGGAATGAGATATCAATTGTTGCTTTTGTTAGGTATAGATTTATTTACAATATAACAACTGTTTCTGTTTATAAAAAAGGCTCAAGTTTCTCTAAAGCTATATGAATAAGAAATATAATAATTTGTAACCTCTACAATGTTATTTTAATATTACACTTTAGATGGTCACCAAATTAACGGATAGTGATTAACGGTTTAACTTATTATTCGTATGTAGGTATCTTATTAGATAAAAGAGCACTTATCCAATTTAAAAAATATTGGATAAGCAACACGATGCTACGATGTGCTGATTGTCGCCTAAAAATCAAATCAAAACCGATGCTTTTATTCTACTTCTTTAATACCATTACTCATAATACCCGAGTACACGGTAGCTGTAACTACCATTTGCCATATCGCACAAAAACATTTTTACACGGCTGTATGCAAATACCGCTTTGTGGGAAAATCCACATGTCAAAGATACAGTACCTCTAGTACGAAAAACTTTCGAGTTCGTTTCGTTGCGTATTCAAAGTGTCATCGAAAAATTTTGTATGAAAAATTAAACAGCGCCCCCTATATTATAGCCGCCCTAGGGGGCGCTGTTTAATTTTTCATACAAAATTTTTCGATGACACTTTGAATACGCAACGAAACGAACTCGAAAGTTTTTCGTACTAGAGGTACAGATTGATTGTTGATATTTATTGCGTGCTATTATCGATACAATGGGGCTATTATTTGCTACAGACTTGACAGTACGACGTGATGTTACGAATAGGCACAAATCACTACGTGCCTGTATTCGTTAAGTAGAGACAGCCCACACGCATTATCAAAATATTTTAAGTACTGTACTTACACAGTAATTTATGAGATGACGGTCCCTTCGCTGGTTTTACTGGGAGAGATCGCTTTGAAAAATATTGTGCAGCTGTATTTCTTGTTAGTTAATTATACACCCTGTATTACATTAAATTTCCATTTTTTTATCATCATTGTTGAGCATTACAGACTAAAATATTGAATATAAGAGTTTTTATTATAAATAACTTGAAAAAATCGAACTGCCTAAGGCAGGAATCGAACCCACCATTTTTCGCTTGCCAGGCGTATGCCATCTGAGCTACTTAAACACTGGTTTTATAATCAAAATAGTTTTTATAATCAAATCAAATCAACTTATAATCGTGAAAACATCGATGTTCTTTTCAAACTACTTCGTGATAACTCATACGGGATAATGTTATCTGACCCATTTTGGATATCATTTTGCACCTCCAAATGGAGCAAAAAGCTTGTTCACCAATTAATAACGGATAAAATTTAATGCCTTTTGTTTTTAATGCAGACATTTGCCATTTGCGGGACTCGTATCCACAGCCGGCCCGTCAATGACAATGTATGCAAATTCTAATTCATACTGTAATGATTTTGTTCGTAACATTTTATTAACTGCTACCTGTTTCAACAGACTGAATCACTTCGTGACGTTGTTAAGACTTCACTCATACGAATATTATGCACATTCACACTTAAACAGTTAAATCAATTTTTATACGAAATTCAAATTTTAATATAAAATGAAATTTAGCTATGGGCAATAAAAAAACTAAGGATTTATGGGAGCGAAATCACGATTAGGTTAATTCCTATAATATTATAGTTAGCTATAGCTAACTATTGGTAAGGTGTACCTACACTCCTAGATAGATCTCTACTTTACCATATTTTATTTCATAAATAGGTGTCACTAAGTGTAAATTTAATTTATCATTTAAGCATTAACCCTTAAGGTGGCAGAAAGGCGCTGGATGCAGGCCGCTACCAACCGGGCAACGTCGAAATCATTAGGGGAGGCCTATGTTCAGCTGTGGTTGTCGTGTGTCTGAAATGATAATGATTAACCCTTAATGGTCTTTAAAAACGATATGATCTTTCCAGGTGTTCCTGTTCGCCATCCTGGCCTTCGCGATGGCCAAGCCGCAGTACTTCTCCTCCGGCTACGGCTACGGCGGCTACGGCTATCCCGGCTACTACGGGTATTCCGGCTACACCCCGTACTCCTACGGAAGCTACGGATCGTACGGCGGCTCTCCCTATAACTACGGCTACGGGTACTATTAACTCGTACTACCAGTTTTCCGATCTCCACCGATGATGTACATAATTCTTTAGTTTTTTGTTTCGTGATATTTGTATTAAGTGCACGCGCTTGGTAGATAGCATCTATCATTATCAATTCGAGGAATCATCGAATTCTTTGAAATGGTAAAGGAACATATTATGTTAATACGTATTTGACATTATTGTATTTAACAACCGGGTGCACAAATTCACTTTATTATATTGATTTTTGTTTTTTTTTTTATTAAATTAATGCTAAGCTATGATTTGATTTGTTGTTTTATTGTTTTAAGTTTGCACCAATAAAAAGGTCTTATTTCTTAAAAAGGTTTTAATTAATTACCAATGATGTTTTATTTTCCTAAAGCGGCCGACATAAATAATTTTCTTTTTTATGAATACTAAGTACCTACATAAATTAAGAGCTCCAAATTGAAATACAAATTAAGGCTTTTCTAGAATAATCTTGAAATCTTGAAACATGGTGTTATAACAAAAATTAAGTTTATATTATTTCTCAAAGGGGCAGATGTGATAGTGGCTAAACTCCTCGAAGATACTCAATAAGGCTGTCACGACCCATATTATAAGCCCTTGTCAACGAGTTAGGGACGAGGAAATGAACAAAAAACAATATAACGTATCGATTATTCTATATTATGTACAGTAAAATGGATACAAAATACCTATATACATTTAACAGTAAGGTAAGTAAGCAAATGGTAGTTGATTGTTCGGTCAGAGTGATTAGTTATCTGATAAGGATAGCAAGGAAGGAAAGCTCTAATAGGTAAAATAATGAATTTAAAATAATTATGTCAAATTGGAAAGTAGGTACCTAATAAAATAATATTCAATATCGATACATCTTATCAATATTTGAATCAATTGATTGAACGATATTTTTTACCCATGCCTATTAACTAACAATATTTTCAGACTTCGTCGGCCAGCGTGTATGATTTAAATATTATTTCAGCAATGCCAGGTCGCAAGTTAGCTCTTTGAGTTGCTGATACGCAATAAGTAAGTACCTAATCTGGACACCATTGTCAACAAACGTTTTGGTCGGATACAAGGATCCAAAGGGCAAATGACGCAGAGGGAAGGATATTCAAAGGACACTCGAATATTAATGAGTATTGTATTATAAAAAGCTTGACACACAAAAAATAACGCGTAGCTTGAAGGTCGGGTCCCCGAGGAGATGGGTGACGACCAAGGCGGATATCGATTATAATGATAGGTGCACCTATTAAGTATTTAATGTACAGTAGCCCTCATGATTGGTATAGAAAATAATGAAAATACTTACTAACTGCTTTAAATGTTCCAATGGGTATAGAAATTACTCGTAGTGCCACAGAATAATAATAAGTACTACGTACAGAAGTTTTACTTCGCGAAGGTATTTAAAAAAATGTATGCTCAATGTCATTAACAATATGGTGTAATTTAGCCTGTCTCAAGAGTCAAGCACCATTTTGTTGTCAAACGTCAGTGATCGGCACTGCGCCGAAGCTATAGGGCTGACTTCGGTAAAATGATGTGACGTGAGGTGTCAAACTGCGGAAAATGGCGGAGGAAATATAGGATTTAGCATGAATTATCATGAATAATATTAACTACATATTTACCTCTCAGTGTCTTGAGGCAACTTAAAAAAGTACATTCTGTGTTTTTATTATTATTTAGGCAGTTAAATACTGCACAGTATTTAGTACACCATTTTCTTTATTTTCTTCCATCATACACAAGAATACGCGTGCGTGAGTCAATGTTCGCTCGTATGTGAGGCCTTATCGAATAGTATCCTGTAGGTGGGCCATCGTGCGTGTTTTGTTTTCGATGTAAACTCGCGGAAATGAACAGGCCTGGTAGTGCTGTTTGTTTTGTAGTTATGTGGCTATTATTATACATATAGTTAGAAGCAGGAATAAGATGGACTAGTATATGAATGATTTTAGTCAACTACGTATCTCTTGTTATTGGGCTGCGTAGCATATTTTAAAACACGAAATAAATTAATATGAATGCCATGTCTACCACTGCCTTAGGCATCGAAATCTACGCAAACGGAATAGTAGATAAAGTTAAAGGCAGAGGCTAGTATTCTATGAACAAGCTATTAATTAAGCTTGGTCATAGAATACTAGCCTCTTGCGTAGATTTCGACGCCTAAGGCAGTGGTAGACATGGCATTCATATTAATTTATTTCGTGTTTATCCTTTCTTAGGTATAGCAACGCTGCTTATTTTGAATCGAAACATTACTAAGTAACAAACAATTCCGGAATTTATTATTAAAAAATGCTGCATGCTTGTAATTTTCACGACAGAGTTTCATACTCGTATAAATACCCACTCGTAGATACCAAGAAACCGTATATTTACCATTTTATTAGCAAGAGTTACCATTTTAATTACCTACATTAAAAATGTTGTACAGGCTTGACAAAGGTATACGATAACATTAGTCAGAGAAATCTTGAGGACTAATATTTTCCAGGCGTTGTTGTTTCAGGACTATTCCTTTACCAAAACAATTAGAGCACTTGTTTATGAAGCAGACAGTACAGTCATTGAATTACTTATTATTTTGAAGATCAAGGACGCTTTTTGTTGTTTGCCGACGACACGACTGGTCAGGCGTGGTCGTAACTTGCACTATATAAGCTGACAGTACTCGCCATTTGATTATTATCAACTGTGATAAGTCCTCATAACACTTTGAAAATGTTCTTCAGACTGGTGAGTACATTTTCTAAAATTTAAGTAAGCCATAGACTTAAATTTAGCTCTTGCAGCGCACCTAGAAACATTCAATGGTGATGAGGCAAAAACTAACTAGATTATGTAGAGCCTCCTAATTAGATCCTCCTGAAGTATTAAGCCATAAGTGCCAAGCCAATCAATGTGTGATTGACCTGTCAAATGAAATCAAAATCTTTACTGATTGTCACATGTTTGGCAGACGACTCAAATCCCTTGGGCATATTGTTGTATAGCAATTTGTGTCGAAACCACACGTAGTGACACAAATGTTGTCTAGCACTGCCTATGATTCGCAATCGCCGCTTACATGTTTGTTATTACCTAATTAGTTTTATACCAAAATCTGAATAATATCTATAAAATATTTTTCAGCTTTTTAAGCGTATATAGCGATTGTAAATTATAAATTATTTGAAAAAATCGAATCGAACCCACAATGTTTCGCTTGCCGGGCGACTGCTCTTCCATCTGAGCTACTTAGACACTGGAGAACCCGTCGAAATTTCGTGGTTTAGGCAGTTCGATTTTTTCAAGTTATTTAGTTTGAGATGCAGCTCTTAACGCCAAAAATGAAATCTACGCAGTTAACGATGATGTAAAGGGAAAATAGTTGCACGGTTGACCGCTAGCCGCTAGCTCTGCGTCACGTTGCGTTCGACCCTTTGATGCTAAATAAGGCCAGATGAAGTGACTCGTGTAGGTCCCTTACACCTCACTGACGTTGACATTTATTCAGTTTACGCGATTTACGTAAAGGGCAAACAGGACTGTATTGTTTTGAGTTTTCAAGATCAGCATCATCTTTTTGGATATCCCAATAATTGCATCAGTAATTTTATTTCTTTGGTTTCTTGAATATTCTCTATAATTTTGGTGTGTAATGAAAATTCATTTCTAAAAATATGTCGCCATAAGGAGTTTTGAATTAATGCTAGTCATTGCCACATGCATTATTAGGGAGTCAGATATTTATTAAGTTTCAAACAAATGGGGTTATCAGATCTGCCTATGAGATTTTTCCTGTAGAACCCGTTAAAATGGCTAGAATTTTCACTTGAAACTACGAGTATCTAGGTACTTAGGTACACGTAGTCAGTTCATACAACGTAAGTTGGATAAATGTCAGGTGTAAGCTAAGCTCAATTTTCTTTATAATGATGTCTTGTGTATACTCCACAAAAAGTCTATGCCCAGAAAAAGTGTGATAAATTATTACCTGTTGATAAGAAACAGTCTAGAGGTCAGTGCAAAGTTAAAGATAAGTCTATAGACATTGTTGTGAAGAAACATTTTCCCTTTGTCCTTTTGACGCGATTTTCGAGAAATATCTCTCAGCTTAACTATAATCAACAAGTACGAACACAATTAAGTAACAGTGTTCATTTCTAAACTATAATGTAAGTTATTTATCTCGAGCAAATTCGCAAATTGATTATTTTTTTAATTAGTTTGTACCTACATAGATGTTATTAAAATTTTTGTGTCTATTAACAATTATAATTAGATAAAATTTATAAGTTAATAGAGGTCTTATTTCAAAAGAAATCATACTTCTTTAATAAATAATGTACCTACATTACTTTTATGTAATTACGTAGGTAATTTCTATCTGTAAGTATTGTGAATTCTTGTGACTTAATCTTAACTTCATAAATTTCCCTCTTAATCTGTCTGAAGGTTGTCTGGATTTCTGGAATATTACCTCAATTCTCTTCAACGTCTGAAGTCAATAATATAGATCTCGAAATTAATGTTCAAGCAACTTTTTATTGCGGACTTTTAATTTGTTGTGAATTTTAGGGTGGTGTAGTTTTATATTTAACATTTGTAAATTCAGTCGTATTTTATATTTTAAGAAAGTTATATGTTACATTACGCTACATAGACTACAACGCCATAGCATTAAAAGCTCTCCCATTATCCCAGAATATGTGAACTAAAGTTTACGATAATTGAATGATTTTAATCAAAATAATATTTCATCCTTCCAGTTCGCCGTCTTCGCCCTCCTGGCCGTGGCTTTCGCCAGCCCGAAGCCCGACATCGTGACCTACTCTGCACCCGGAGTGTACCCTCTAACGTACTCTGCGTACTCCGCTCCAGTGGCCTATTCCGCGCCCTACGCCGCCGCACCTGTACCCTATGCCTACTCCGGTTACTACTTCAAATGATCAGCTTATAACCCTGTACCTGAATTCGACTACTCCAATATGACCTGACGTGTATAATATAGTTCTTTCTGCATAAAACTTGTATATTATTTTCCTGTGTTCAAGGTACGTTAACGTACCCTAATCTCTTGTTACCATTATACCCCGATTATTGATGAGTTTGACATAAAACTACTTGTCAGTTCACATAAGTATGTGTGTCTCACCATAAGAATCGAATTCAGAACTTCTTGAGTCGAGAGAATAATTCTACTCTCATATTGACCAAAGCGTTGTACACACAAAATAAAGAGAAAACATTTCTATGAGTCTCGGCTATGCCAAATAACTTTAAATGCTTCTATGATTTTTCGTTTGAAGCTTAATTGAGACGTTAATACAATGTTTGCGGAAATATTATTTATAGCAGGCGCAATGTAATACAGGCGACATTCTCAAGTCGAATCAAGGGCAACGCTTATCTGCATGTTGTAGCCGACGAGATCAATTGCTAACACTGTTTTTTATTGTCACTATAACATATTCAGCACCTGTTCTGGATAGATATCAGTGGAAAATGTTAATGTACGAGTAATCTATACGAGTAAATAGGCATTGACATTTAATATCAGTGACTCGAATATTTTTGCCTATTAATTCTACCTATTTTGTTACGATTTCTTGTGAACCTACCTGTTTTAAACATAATATACTTATGTGGGGAAATTATCAGACAATAGGTATTATGCATTATTGTTTAAATGTTAATGTTTATTCAACAACTAATTCCATTGTGTAGGCGTTTTGATCAATTTTTTGCGAGTCCATCTTGTCATTGCAGTGTGGGCGGCTTAATAATTGTTTACAAACTGCTACGACCTTGTAGTACTTAAGTCAATATGCGACGCGATAATTATGTACAAGTAAACAACATGACAAGAAGAAAGATTCGTTTCAGGTTTCTGGTGAAGACAACAAGATAACTATACTTAATTGCCTCGTTCGCTATCAATTTACGAAAGGCCTTTTCTTTAGTCTGGATATTACGGTATCTAGCATATGGTATCTAGCTCCGTTTAAACAAATGTTAATCACTTTAAGTAAAAAAAAAATGATTTCACTAAGATGTAAGAGACCAAAGGCTGAGTTGCACCACCAACTTTAACCGTATCCATAACGATAACCTGTGTTTTTTGTATGGAGTTTGACAGATGTTTGACGTTTGTCGAAGTTAAATTAAGATGGTGCAACTCAGCCTAAGACATGATGTTGACTCAGGTACNATTGGAAGAAAAAAAAAATCTATAAAAAATTAAAAAAAAATCTCAAAAAATTTTTGACCTCTTTTTTGTCGATATAAATGGGTCTAGTTTCATCTATTTTCATATGTACACTTTAACGTGACTCACACTGTATAGTTATTTCTGCATAAAACTTGTAGGTATATTATTTTCCTGTGTTCAAGGTACGTTAACGTACCCTAATCTCTTGTTACCATTATACCCCGATTATTGATGAGTTTGACATAAAACTATTTGTCAGTTCACATAAGTATGTGTGTCTCACCATAAGAATCGAATTCAGAACTTCTTGAGTCGAGAGAATAATTCTACTCTCATATTGACCAAAGCGTTGTACCTACACACAAAATAAAGAGAAAACGTTTCTATGAGTCTCGGCTAAGCCAAATAACTTTAAATGCTTCTATGATTTTTCGTTTGAAGCTTAATTGAGACGTTATTACAATGTTTGCGGAAATATTATTTATAGCAGGCGCAATGTAATACAGGCGACATTCTCAAGTCGAATCAAGGGCAACGCTTATCTGCATGTTGTAGCCGACGAGATCAATTGCTAACACTGTTTTTTACTGTCACTAAAACCTATTCGGCACCTGTTCTGGATACAAGTGAAAAATGTCAATGTACGAGTAATCTATACGAGTAAATAGATATTGAAATTTAATATCAGTGACTCGAATATTTACCTATTTTGTTACGATTTCTTGTGAACCTACCTGTTTAAAACATAATAATGCTTATGTGGGGAAATTATCAGACAATAGGTATTATGCATTATTGTTTATTGAACAACTAATTCCATTGTAGGCGTTTGATCCATTTTTTGCGAGTCCATCTTGTCATTGCAGTGTGGGCGGCTTAATAATTGTTTACAAACTGCTACGACCTTGTAGTTAAGTCAATATGCGACGCGACAATTATGTACAAGTAAACAACATGACAAGAAGAAAGATTCATTTCAGGTTTCTGGTGAAGACAACAAGATAACTTAATTGCCTCGTTCGCTATCAATTTACGAAAGGCCTTTTCTTTAGTCTGGATATTACGGTATCTAGCATATATATATATGGTATCTAGCTCCGTTTAAACAAATGTTAATCACTTTAAGTAAAAAAAATGATTTCACTAAGATGTAAGAGACCAAATCAGTGTTTTAGCTTAAACATAATCAATCTTGTCTACTAAGGCTGAGTTGCACCACCAACTTTAACCGTATCCATAACGATAACCTGTGTTTTTTGTATGGAGTTTGACAGATTTTTGACGTTTGTCGAAGTTAAATTAAGATGGTGCAACTCAGCTTAAGACATGATGTTGACTCAGGTACAATAAAAACAGGCTTATAGGCGGAACGGAAATTTATTGTGACATTAAAAATGTACGAACGCTGCCAATCAATTTTAATTCAGTGCTCAGTAGATCTTGCTGTACTGGACGGGCTGATACGCCGCGTACGCTGGGTAGCCAGAGTACGCCAGTGGGGCCCCATACGTCAGCTGGCCCGCCGGGCCGTAGTACTCGACGCCTGGAGCGTACGTCAGAGGGGCCCTGTACGCGATAGGCTGGGCAATTAATCCAGGCTCAGGCGCAGGAGCGGCAAAGGCGAGGGCCAGGATGGCGAAGAAAGACAACTGAAAAAAGAAAACAAAAAAATAGGCTTTTATAACAGATTTTACATGGCACGTTTTACCGTATACCAATGGTTGGGGACAATAATATTATTATGAGCCTTAGGAAGTCCACTCATTCACTGTATCAAACCCTTTTCAATGGTTTATCACTTCCATGTTTTGAAGCAAATAATGAAATTACATTCATATTTAATTTTTCTAATATTTTATACAATAGCACTTTTCTATTGAAGTATGTAGTCATAATTTTACATGTGAGTTACGTTTATTATATCACTAAAATCTATAGGCAATATCGTTTTCCTGTCAGCAATTCTATACAGAGTATTGACCTCGAAGTTTTTTGAAAAGATACTAATAGATACAATGATAAGAATATTTGTTGAGGAAACATATTTTGTACAGATTCAAAGGGGAGTATTGATTGATTACATTTCATTGAACTGTTTGTATCTTAGATAAATAGAATATTAACTCGGGCGAAAACTTACGACAATTACACGAGGTCAATAACACAATACCACAATATACCTTATAAAACATGATTCTGTGATAGTTACTTAAAAAACATTACTATAGATCGTTTCATTCACAAAGACGCGCCCCACCACTTTTTGGTTGAGGGAAGCGCGGGGTGCGGGGAGTTTGATCCGAGCAATGAGCATCATTATACTTAGTACTTAGTGTGCGTGTGCACTTAAGGATACTGTCATGTCTATGCATGACGTGTCCATAGAAACAAATTGTTTACTAATAAACAATGTCCAAGTGCGTGTCGAGCCACGCGCATTGTAGGGTTCCGTCACTAACACAATATATTTCAGAAGCAAGTAACTTAATATTTTTTTCTAAGGAATTTTTATTAGGTAAGAAATTTTATAATACATGAGATAAACGACTATTACTCTTAAACTAACTATTAATCTATCTTAACCATTACAGTTTTCCTTAAAAGTTCATAAAAAGCACTTATTATGAATTTTCCCAGATTTTTTTAAGCCAACAGTTTAGTTTTTAGAGGGGGAAGGGGGGACGCCCTACTCGAACAAAATTTTGCACTTTAAACTTTAATATTTTGCAAATCGAAAAATAGTCTTAAAAACCCCTAAAAATTATTGTCTATACCTACATCAGAATAAAATATAAGCTATAATTTATAACGATCTGTGACGAGCTAAATTTGCAAGCCATGGGAAAAAGCTAGTCTAAAATAAGAATGTCTTACCAGTTTGAACATGGTGCTGGGTTGGTTCACAAGGGTGAGTGATGCCCTTCTGAGGGCCGCAGGGCTTATATACTCGTATCGCCCAGTTAGCGGCAACGGACCCCATTGACCTTATTATTACAGCCAATGCAAAAAGGGAACAGCATTGTTGACATTTGGAAATTGTATTTTTAGATATACGCCTTAAGAATTTACGTGCTTGGTTATTTTCCACTCTGGAAATGAAACTGACAGACCAAAATAAACTGCATGTTTAATGTTTGTAAGTGTAGGCCTACGCTAAAGCCAGTTTGTAAATAATTCTAAATTAACACTTTTTCAACTATTGAACGGAGTCAATAAGGAGTTAACCAGTGGTGAGAATAACAATTTTTTTTTAAGTGAAAAGTTAGTTACTTTGTAATTATAATAAAATTCATCAACATTGTGTGCAAGGTATAACTTAATTATATGCACCGCACACCCATCACACGTCTATGCAGGCACTTTTATACCATATTTTTCCAAAATAAGAGTTAGGCACTAGATGGTTCTTGCCTTACAAGAACAAATTAAAAGACAATGAAGTCCAAACGACTAAATCAAACAAACACTAAACAGCAAAAAAGAAGACAAACTGTATCATTTATTACCTACTAGTGTAACAGTGACATCCTATCCTACTAATATTATGATGTCTGGATGTTTGTTACTCTTTCACGCAAAAACTACTGAACGGATTTTGTTGAAACTTTACATTATTATTGTTTATAACACAGATTAACATATAGGCTATAATTTACGACGATATGTGACAAACTGAATTTCAACAAATAAATAAGACGTAAAAAGCGCCATCTATCGCCATTGGTAAAAATCTACAGAGCTGGACAAAAATTTTTGACTTTCGTAAATATTCATGCGGGGGAAGCCGTGAAACGCCATCTATCAACATAATTAGTAATAAAACGAGGTCCACGCGTACGAAGTCGCGGGCAGCCGCTAGTAAATCAATAAATAGTTAACGTATGCGCAGGAGTGCATAACACCGATCACGCGGCGACCTTGAGCCAGAGGAGTTATCTCCACGCACGCTGAAGAACTAGCTTACTGAACCAGTTGCGCTTCCAGACGCTTTGGGAATTGTGTAGAGTTGATACAACTTAAATACTTTTATTTTGGACCACAATTACTTCTTTTTTATTTGATCACCAATTTTCCTTTTGATTACATTGTAGCATTCACAAGAAAAACTTACAAAAATGACACTTGTTAAATGCAAACTTATTTTTACTACATAATTGCACCCATCTTACTTTAACAAAAATCTGTCAAACTCCATACAAAAAGCACTAGTTATTGTTATGCTTAAAATATGGTGGTGCAAAAAATATATAATAAAATAAATAAATAATAAAAGTTTATTTAACAAGACCCGTTTAATGCTAAGGTTGTACCGACATGGGCTTCAGTTCATAAAGTAACTGAGATTTCAACGCTAGGCTAAGCCTGTCATGTAGACAATATTTGTCACAAAAAAATGTTTGTCTTCAAAAACCGAACTCCGGCAATGTCAGCCGGAAATAAAAAAATAACTCAGCCTTAGTGGAGTAAGTGTACGATAGTTTATTTTAATCACGTCATCATCATCATCATTTCGGCGATAGGATGTCCAATGCTGAACATAAGTCTCCCCCAATGATTTTCATAATTACAGGTTGGTAGCGGCCTGCATCCAGCGCCTTCCTGTTCGTGGTATAAACATCTCCAGATGAATCTATATTACTTCGTTGTTGATAATGTTTATAGCATATTAAGTGAAAGAAATATACTCGTTTTTATATTATGCAGACCAAGATCTATTTTATTTTAAGTGATACTAAAATATTATAAAAACACCTATGCTTATTAACATAAATAATTAGCAATCATTAATATTTAAGTAATATTAAAGCACATCCATTTGTAAGATAGCCTCAACGTTTATATCAACTGTAATCACTTATTTAAAAACACATCTGAAAATACAATTTGTTTTTTAGTTNTTGCTCGCGAGTGTAGTTGCGTCAAACGATTCCTATTAAATTAACAATTGAGAGTCGAGTCGAGTCACACTCTACACTCAAAGATACAGTCAAGCTTATTTGATTTCAATATTGAAGTTCTACCACAGCTATTAAAACAATAAAACGTAACTTAAAACTTTCAATACATTTATTTATGAATTAAAATATCACATTGTCACAGTAAAAAATGTACAACTCATCGACGGTAGTAGTAATCGGCGGCGTATGCATACGGCAGACTGTACGCCAGGGAGGGACTAGGGTTGACCACCGTTGGGAAGTAGTCTTGGACGCTGTAGCTTGACCCGTAAGAGTAGGCTGACACTGTCGAGTACGGGACAGTGGCGGGGTAGGCGGCTGGCACGGCGGGGGCCACGGGGGCCACGGGGGCCACGGGGGCCACAGGGGCTACTGGGGCTGCCACTACAGAGGCGGCGGGGCTGAGGTACTCGTATGCGGCGGAGGTGTAGGGTGACGCAACTAAGGGTGCGCTGAAGACGAAAGGCTCGGCTGCTGTTGTGGCCAGCAACGCCATGATTGTTGCCTGTTAACCAAAATTATTACATTTGTAATAGCAGGGAATAAAATAGCAGTGGTTTCTATGTGATGTTCTCGTTAATATGTCATTTAAGCGTTGATAGAGTCTCATCAAGGTGATAAAATAAATATACAGTAATTATAATTTTTTTAGTAAGACTGCTATTCTAGCAGTTGTGATAACAAAATACAGATTTGCGGATGTTTAAAAAAATGTGTAAAAATAGCTATAAATATATTACACGACGCTTTATTGACGACAAATGCAGATGCCAAACATTTTTTGCGGTAATATCATTTGCATTAGTCACTTAATTACTATGGTACCGATAAAATGTAATTGTTGTTGTAATTCGTATCGTATCGTAAAACGTATGCTCACACTGTCATAACATTTTTTGACCAATTTTGAACGAATCGCTTCACTCTAATAGATAGTATTTAAAGAAGTGCTTACCAATGCAATTTTTGACATTTTGTATAATGTTATTCTTTGGTACCGCCGCCTGTTAGATTTGACTCTTCAAAATGCACTGACTGACGTAAAAATGTGTTTCCTTTTATATTTGTCCCACTTTAAATGAAAATACAAATCAGTATGTGTGAAAAAGAATTGATTCTTTGTGTGGCATCGCCAAGGTTTCGTTGAATAGCTATGGCGAAAACAAAAGAATGTATAATCACAGTAGAACATACCTATGTGTGCCGAAATTGTTAGTGTAATTAGAGATCATTCTGAGAGGCAGGATACATCCTTTTAAATGAGTGGTGTTAAACTATTACTTAAAAAAATAACCTATTATACAATAAAATAAAATAAAATAAAATAAATAATAAATAGAAAGAGCCTACTTTAAAAAATCATTTTGAAGGAATATAATGTAACTTTATTTTAACTTATATTTATTTAACACTTCTAAAAATATTTTCGTTCATGTACGGAACCAATATCGACTTACAGCGATTTTATGGCCTTCACTTGGCAAGAAACAAAATTAAACTGTTTCCAAGTGGAAGTACCTAAATGTCTTTCGGAGATAAATATTCGGTATAAATATTTGACTGTGTGAGACAATTCTGTAATATTTAATGTTTAATTGCCTTAGTTTAAAAAAAAATCTGTTTATTGTAAATAAAGATAACTTCTATATCTATATAATTAATTTTACGGTAAGATCTGAATATCTCCTATTTTTTCATGAATTAGTTGGTCAAGGAACTTAACTTTGAACCAGGACTTAGTTGTACCCAATCCCGGGAGACAAACTTTCATTGTTGAGGTTTAAAGACTAATTAAACTTAATGGTAGGTCTTTAGCTAGTCAATAGTACTTAGTCAAATCTTATCATCAAAGTTCAATAAAAAACGGTCGTATTTGTTCACTTCGTTTATTTCAGAGATTCTTATAAGGTGTTATCATGGTTGTAAAGATTTCATAGAATTGTTACATGACATAAGAATTCTCTTCTTCAAATCGACTATTTGGTGTTCACTTCTTCTTTAAAAAGAAAGAAGAGGCTGCGTGGGGGTAGCTTGAGCTGTAATAAGCTGGGGCAGAGACGGCGACGGGGGCGGCAACAGACGCGTGGTAGGCAACGGGCGCGGCGGCGACGGAGGCAGAGTAGGCGACGGGCGCGGCGACGGATGCGGAGTAGGAGACGGGGGCGGCGACGGATGCGGAGTAGGCGACGGGCGCGGCGGCTACTGGGGCGGCGACTGAGGCGGAGTAGACTGGAGCAGAGTACGCTACGGGGGCGCTGTAGGAGACAGCTGGGGACGAGTAGACCACGGGAGAGGAGTAGCTGTACGATGATGGGTAGCTCACTGAAGCCACCGCCGGAGCCGAGTAAGCTACGACAGGCTCATACAGGCTAGGCTTGGCAGCCGCGAGGCCGAAGACGCAGGCAACAAGGAGCTGAAACAAATGATACGGTTTAGCTGTGCGGTTTGTTTAGACTACAGCGGTGGAGACACTTCCAACCAAAGTGCTTTTTGAATCTCTTTGCTCTTTGATATGGAGGGAAAGGAACTATCTTCACAGTTTGAGATTACAGATTTGATTCAATTCAAAAATATTTATTCAGTTTAGACCACATGTGGCACTTATGAACGTCAAAATGTAGTAAAAAAGAAAAAAGAAAAGGTAGCCCTTAATCTATGTTGCACTAATTATATCACGTCAGAAGCTCATAAAGTAAAGTTAGACATTATGCTCGTGCTCAGTTAAGAAAAATATTTAACAAATTAAACATTTAATTTAATCGAAGAGTGTAATATAGTATAAGCGTGACTTACCAGCTTGAACATTTTGGTAGACGGTTGAAGACCAAGTGATGATGTGCTCATCTTCATTTCAGATTTTATACGTGTCTAGGAAACCGGACCTAATCCAAATCTAAGTGGGTGCAATATTTTGAAATTAATAACCCAAACGTCATTGACTTAATATCTAAAATAGTGTAGCAAAATGTGACTATTAACAAAAAACATTAAATTTTTACATTCAATTTCAAGGTGAATCTGCAAAAACTAGATCACGTATCTGAATAAATAAGTGTATCTATCGACGTTTTAGGAAAGATTATGTAAAATGGATCATTTAGGTATGTTTCCGCGTTTTATGACTTAGATAATAATCTCATTTGCCAATATGTAGCGGAAAACTTGTTACAACTAGTATTAAGCTTATTGAGGTTATTAGGTACATTGTTGACTCTACATCAAGGTAAACACTTGCCCCTTACTAATAAAAAGTTACACTCATATTGAACGATATTAAAATGTCATTTCCATACTAAACGTCACTTTAAACTATACATATAGTTGTACACGCACAACGCGCGTGTAAGTTTTATTAGTAAGGGGTAGGCATCTTATGCATATTAGATCAAATATCTTATTTTTAGTAGGATTTATTTTTTAACCAATGTATATAAAGTCGGATGTGCTGTAAACTGTATAACATGAAGGAAGGGTATTACATTATTATTATAATGGAGTTCATTCTATTGCGATCTATATTGACTCGGACATAAGTAGGTAATAGCTTGCGCCCTCTATTATGTAACACTCTATTATGTAACATGTTCACAATGCATGTGCATTGTCCCCTAAAAATACCCTTGGTTTTGGTCTTGGTTAGTAACTACTTAACCGAATGGTCATATAATGGCAAGGAAGTGATCACTTATGGTTTTAAAATTATCTACGAGAATTCATGCAATATGTAACTAACTTGGCTCAAGCAATTGCAACTATTTGAAATAGGTAACTAAATAATATTTAGATATTTAGTAAATATCCTCCTTCTAGGTTATCTCCATACTTTACCTAGAAATAGGTTTAAATAACTTTTAGTTAAATTATGGTTAAAATGATTCCGCTTTTTAATAAATTATTACCTACTTACGATGTGCCAAAATCATTCATAATGCATTTTAATGTCCCGTGAAAATGTTAGACTCCTCATGACTCTACCCTGACCCAGTCACCTCCTGCAATATACACTCGACATCAAATAAATCGACCCTCTCACGACAAGCACTTTCAAACGTATGCATTCCCACTTCTCACAAATGTTGGCACCATTTGAAAGCCTAGTTCTAAAGTTCATTTCATTAACGGAAAGGTTTTTACCCCAAAAATGTGTCTTTAGAAGGATCCAGACTTACTTCTTTAAAAAATAGGTAGTTACGCTTGAGCCAACTTTTATGGTTATAATACTGTTAAGTTGGGATTAATCGCTATCCATCTGTTAAAGAGGACACGTGAGATCATTATTTGGTTTTATAACCATAAAAATTGGTCTAATTGATCCCAGAGGTGAGCCCAAAGTGAGGTCTTTTTTCAAGTCACATTTATTTTATTAAGAAATGAAATGTGTTTTTCTTTATGGATATTTATTGGGCTTTCATAACACCAATATTGTTGGGGCACCATGATTGTGTCAGTAGAAACGACTTTTCCTGTAAAACGAAGGTGGGCCGATTTTTGTGATGACTAGTGTATTTTTGCGACTAATGTCCTATAAAAATAGATCAGTATAATTATTCAGTATTCTTTCAGCAGTTAAGAAGCCTAAACCTAGCCTTACTTTACCTTTCTTTGACGATCCGAAGTAATGCTGAATTTGATCCGAGTACCCACTACTGGCCTTTGAGTAATTAATTATGCAAATAGCACTATTAATAATTAAATAATAAGAAACTCAATAGAGTATAGATATAGTAGACTTGAAGAATTATTATTAAATGTTACGAGTATGTGAAATGTTATCATTTATTATTAGTTTGATATCTTTAATCGACGCGGCGATGTGGTTGCCTATTGTGTTTATTTATTTATTTATTATTAGGCATACACAACAAGTAACAATCATAAATAATACTCTGCATTAAACTCGGGGCAATAGGCTAGTTGCCTAAAAAAATTTTTTTAGTCCGTAATGTTTAATATCAAAAAATATTGGACACATATATTTTTATTTGTCAATCTAACAAATAATTACATAGTTATGGTGCGTTGAAGTTGCGCACGACGTCACAACGTGCGGCATTTTTAAGCAAGCGTTGACGTCACGGGCCTCTTCTTATGAACTTTGGGGCGCTTTATCTCTTTAAATTTTCATTAGTTTGAAAAAGTGAAAAATACGTGTAGAGTATTTTTTGATAAGTTAACTGACGGACTAATTAAAACTCTTGCTTTTTGACCCAGGCAACATCCCCTTTGTCTCAGTAATCAAGGCATTGGGCTGCTTATCATGACCGTAGACACAGGGCTTTAAATACACTTAATTGATGTTTTTATTGTTAACTTTATATACTAAATGGTTCCGACTGATAGGTAATGTATTCGTTGGATATCCTATATCTAACTGTGTTAGCGTCATTGTAGAGTAGGCATTGGACTATAAGGGAGAGTCCGCTAATTTGGACCAGTTTTTTTCAATCCCATTTTACACACAGTTTTCTTTTGTTATTGCTAATGTCCATGGTATATAATAAAANGGGGGCCACGGGGGCCACGGGGGCCACAGGGGCTACTGGGGCTGCCACTACAGAGGCGGCGGGGCTGAGGTACTCGTATGCGGCGGAGGTGTAGGGTGACGCAACTAAGGGTGCGCTGAAGACGAAAGGCTCGGCTGCTGTTGTGGCCAGCAACGCCATGATTGTTGCCTGTGAACCAAAATTATTACATTTGTAATAGCAGGGAATAAAACAGCATGCTTTCTATGTGCTGTTCTCGTTAATATGTCATTTAAGCGATGATAGAGTCTCATCAAGGTGATAAAATAAATATACAAACAGTAATTATCAATTTTTTACTAAGACTGCTATTCTAGCAGTTGTGATAACAAAATACAGCTTTGCGGATGTTTAAAAAAATGTGTAAAAATAGCTATAAATATATCACACGACGCTTTATTGACGACAAATGCGGATGCCAAACATTTTTTGCGGTAATATCATTTGCATTAGTCACTTAATTACTATGGTACCGATAAAATGTAACTCTACGATTCTATAATATATTCCATAAAAACGTATGCTCACACTGTCATAACATTTTTTGACCAATTTTGAACGAATCGCTTCACTCTAATAGAAAGTATTTAAAGAAGTGCTTACCAATGCAATTTTTGACATTTTGTATAATGTTATTCTTTGGTACCGCCGCCTGTTAGATTTGACTTTTCTAAATGCACTGACTAACATAAAAATGTGTTTCCTTTTATATTTGTCCCACTTTAAATGAAAATACAAATCAGTATGTGTGAAAAAGAATTGATTCTTTGTGTGGCATCGCCAAGGTTTCGTTGAATAGCTATGGCGAAAACAAAAGAATGTATAATCACAGTAGAACATACCTATGTGTGCCGAAATTGTTAGTGTATTAGAGATCTTTCTGAGATAAGACACATCCTTTGAAATTAGTGGTGTTAGAGCAATTACATAAAAAATCATAATCTACACAGAAAGAACCATCTTAAAAAATCATTTTCAAGGAATGGCAATGGCTATTTTATGTAACTTTATTGTAATTAATTTATTTAACACTTAAAGATATTAGTTCTTGTACGGAACCAATATTGATTTACAGCGATTTTATGGCCTTCACTTGGCAAGAAACAAAATTAAACTGTTTCCAAGTGGAAGTTACCTAAAATGTCTTTCGGAGGTAAATAAATATAAATATTTGACTGTGTGAGACAATTCTGTAATGTTTAATGGTCTAAATATAAGTTCAATTTATGGACATAAATTGATATGTTTTTTAAAGGTTCTTGTAATTTAATTATTTACCGTATGATAAGCTCTGAATATCTCCTATTGTTTTATGAATTATTTCGTTGAAGAACTTAACTTTCAGCCAGGACTTAGGAGCACATTTTTGGGGAGAGACTCCATTGAGGTTTTGAGACAAATTAACTAATGGTATAACAGCTAGTAGCAATAAGTGTAGTAAGTAATAGAAATGAGAGGCAAATCTTGTCAGAGATCAATAAAAAACGGTCGTATTTGTTCACTTCGTTTATTTCAGAGATTCTCATAAGGTGTTATCACTATGATTTCATAGAATTGTTACATGACATAAGAATTCTCTTCTTCAAATCGACTATTTGGTGTTCACTTCTTCTTTAAAAAGAAAGAAGAGGCCGCGTGGGGGTAGCTTGAGCTGTAGTAAGCTGGGGCAGAGACGGCGACAGGGGCGGCAACGGACGCATGGTAGGCAACGGGCGCGGCGGCGACGGAGGCAGAGTAGGCGACGGGCGCGGCGACGGATGCGGAGTAGGAGACGGGGGCGGCGACGGATGCGGAGTAGGCGACGGGCGCAGCGGCGACTGGGGCGGCGACTGAGGCGGAGTAGACTGGAGCAGAGTACGCTACGGGGGCGCTGTAGGAGACAGCTGGGGACGAGTAGACCACGGGAGAGGAGTAGCTGTACGATGATGGGTAGCTCACTGAAGCCACCGCCGGAGCCGAGTAAGCTACGACAGGCTCGTAGAGGCTAGGCTTGGCAGCCGCGAGGCCGAAGACGCAGGCAACAAGGAGCTGAAACAAATGATACGGTTTTACTGTACGGTTTGTTTACACAACAGCGGTGGATCTATCATTTAAAGATTTAGACCCTTCCAACCAAAGTGCTTTTTGAATTTCTTTGCTCTTCGATATGGAGCGAAAGGAACTATCTTCACAGTTTGGGAAAGTAATTACAGATTTGATTCAACTAACTCGTCCCAATAAAATCTATGTTGCACTAATTATATCACGTCAGAAGCTCATAAAGTGTGACATTATGCTCGTGCTCAGATAAGAAAAATATTTAAAAAATTAAGCATTTAATTTAATATTCACCGAAGAGTTATAAAATATAGTATAAGGGTGACTTACCAGCTTGAACATTTTGGTAGACGGTTGAAGACCAAGTGATGATATGCGCATCTTCATTTCAGATTATATACGTTTCTAGGAAACCGGACCTAATCCAAATCTAAGTGGGTGCAATATTTTGAAATTAATAACCCAAACGTCATTGACTTAATATCTAAAATAGTGTAGCAAAATGTGACTATTAACAAAAAAACATTAAATTTTTACATTCAATTTCAAGGTGAATCTGCAAAAACTAGATCACGTATCTGAATAAATAAGTGAATCAATCGACGTTTTAGGAAAGATTATGTAAAATGGATCATTTAGGTATGTTTCCGCGTTTTATGACTTAGATAATATCTCATTTGCCGATATGTAGCCAAAAACTTGTTACAGATCGTATTAAGCATATTGAGGTTTACGGTAATATTATATCAGGTACATTGTTGACTCTACATCACAGTAAACACTTGCCCCTTACTAATAAAAAGTTACACTCATATTGAACGATATTAAAATAACATTTCCATACTAAACGTCACTTTAAAGTAGTTGTACACGCACAACGCGCGTGTAAGTTTTATTAGTAAGGGGGTAGGCATCTTATGCATTTTTAGTAGGATTGATTTTTTAACCAATGTGTATAAAGTCGGATGTACTGTAAACTGTATAACATGAAGGGTATTACATTATTATTATAATGGAGTTCATTCTATTGCGATCAATATTGACTCGGACATAAGTAGGTAATAGTTTGCGCCCTGTATTATGTAATACATGTTTACAATGCATGTGCATTGTCCCCTAAAAATACCCTTGGTTTTGGTCTTGGTTAGTAACTACTTAACCGAATGGTCATATAATGGCAAGAAAGTGATCACTTATGGTTTTAAAATTATCTATGTATTCATGCAATATGTAACTAACTCGGCCCAAGCAATTGCAACTGTTTGAAATAGGTAACTAAATATCCTCCATCTAGGTTATCTCCATACTTTACCTAGAAATAGGTTTCAATAACTTTTAGTTAAATTATGATTAAAATGATTCCGCTTTTTAATCAATTATTACCTACTTACGATATGCCAAAATCATTCATAATGCATTTTCATGTCCCGTGAAAATGTTAGGCTCCTCATGACTCTACCCTGACCCCGTCACCTCCTGTAATATATTTTTGCGACTAATGTCCTATAAAATACATCAGTTATTCAGTATTCTTTCAGCAGTTAAGAAGCCTAAGAACTAGAACGTGATAGATGTATTTTATCGCATTTAGAATAATATAAATTAGTGTGTAGGAAAATTCTATGGCGTACCTACAACAGCAAATTCAGTGTTACAATCCATACAATACGAAAGAAGGAAGGAAAGAAAGAAAGAAATATCATAGTGAATATTTCATGCCTCGAATTCATATTATCTCATACTTAGTTTACCTTTCTTTGACGAGCCGAAGTAATGCTGAATCCGATCCGAGTACCGACTAGTGGCCTCTGATTAATTAATTATGCAAATAGCACTATTAATAATAAAATAATAAGTAACTCAATAGAGTTCTAGATATAGTAGACTTGAAGAATTATTATTAAATGTTACGAGTATGTGAAATGTTATCATTTATTATTAGTTTGATATCTTTAATCGACGCGGCGATGTGGTTGCCTATTCTGTTTATTTATTTATTTATTATTAGGCATACACAACAAGTAACAATCATAAATATGTAATACTACTACTCTGCATTAAACTCGGGGCATTTGTCTCAGTAATCAAGGCATTGGGCTGCTTATCATGACTGTAGACACAGGGCTTTAAATACACTTAATTGATGTTTTTATTGTTAACTGGTTAAATGGTTCCGACTGATAGGTAATGTACTCGTAGAATATCCTATAGCTAACTGTGTTAGCGTCATTATAGAGCAGGCATTGGACTATATTCCTCAATAATACACTTTATTTTTATCATAGGTTCTCACAGTAAAAAGTGTGTATTAATAATAAATCATTTATTTTTCATAAAAACTAAAAATACATATTACATAACAGTCTAAACACAAGACTAGGNTAGCAAGTTACAAGTTTTCTTAGCGTTTCTTCCAGTAGTAAGCGGGCTGGTATGGGTATTCCACTGGGCTTTCGGCAGCGTAGGCAACGGGGGCTTGTACGGCGGAGTAGGAGACGGGGGCGGAGTAGGCGAGGGATGCTGGGGCAGCGTAGACAGGTGCTGCGGCAGGATAGACGGACGCAGGTGCTGCGGCAGGGTAGACGGATGCAGGTGCTGCGTAAACGGATGCAGGAGCTGAGTAGACGGACGGTGCGGCGGCGGTGTAGGCGACAGGAGAGCTGTACTTTATGGGGGCGCTGTAGGCGGCAGGGGCGACGTTGTATGAAGGGGCGGAGTAGACCACTGGGGAGTATGAGACCTGGGGCGCTACAGCTGAGTAGGCCGAAGGAACCAGATTGCTGGCTTTGGGTCCGGCGGCGGTAAGTCCGAGGACTGCGAAAACGGCAACGATCTGTAAACAAAATACTATTTTAATTCTTCAATAATAATTATGACAAGAATGTCTTTTACATTTTATATGAGATGATTATTTTTGAAAGAACAAACTAATTTCCATACACCATAATGATCTATTCAGTAAAAACGGTGACTAAACATGCTCTCATATTCCCGTTGTTTAAAAGATTTGTTATCAGATTAAAAATCTAACAAAAAGTCGACCAAATTAAATTTATGCAAGAAGTGAAGTTAACTATCGATAGCGACGTCCAAATGAGTAATTTTTGAATAAATCGAGATATTATTAAATTAGCAAAGATGAACTTAATTGATATGCATCATTAACATAATCAGCATGGCTACAGCTAGATTGCACTATTTTACATATTTAGGTTATAGTTACCTACTTGCTCTTTATATGTATAACATCAAAAAGGTGCCCATGTAAAACATATTATTTTTTATTTTAAAGATCTTTTTACGTAATAGCATTTTTACTTAGGAGTTAATTAAACATTGTTGTAAAATAAAATTATTTTTATGGGCAGATATAGGTAATATCATCGTCAAGCAAATATTTCACATCGTATGACATTCCATCAAATACACTTACCTGCTTGTACATGATTGACAAATGATTTCAGACTGTTGTGCACTGAATGATGATGCTCCCATTCGCGACAGCTATTTTATACGATTTATCAAAACCTGACCACCACCCAAAATACATTACTTGCCAGACGTCAAAGGAGGTCTAACCGATTGTTTTAAGACTCAATTTTCATTATTCAGGATATTGGTAAAATGGAACAAAGAAAAAATTTGTTCTGTCAAATATTAACTTCAAGGCTAAAAGCAAAAACGTGACTAATTTACTCCATTTTGCTAATATCTGTAGCGATGTTACTGACATGCTTAATATTGCCGATATGGGTCTTAACACCCCATAAAATCTTTCTTATATTTTGGTCAAGATTATTGTATTATTCAATGTTAATAAATGTAGAATACTCGTATATTTGCTGTGGCATCTGTGGTAAGAGTACCTAGCTACATGGCGCGCAGTGCAAAATAAGCTGAATAGGCGTCAGGAGTGTGTAGGCATTAGGCTGTAGGCAACGGGGGCTGTGTAGGTACACTAACTAGGAGAAGGTGTAGGACTGTAGGCTATGGTTGCTAGAGCCGATATGCTATTAGCACAGATAATATAATATTAGTAAGAAGGACGATATAAAATAATTTATCAATACCGACTATTAGTAGTTTAATTTTTAAGATTATGACTTAAACGACATTATGGCGTTAACGTTCTGCCTTGTGTTATAAAAAAATTCTTGAAATCATTTTATGTACCTACTAGAACTTTATAAGAGTCTTTTTGACTAAATGTACCATTAAATTTTGCTTAAATTAAGGGATAATGAAAAGACAACTTGGGTTTATAGAGTGTAATTCACTTTCTTAGCTAAGTACTACATTTGGTCCAGTATCGTTAATTATAAATAAACTTCATTATGATATACGCGTTGAGGCATCTAAATATAGTAAGAGTAAGGCGCGGCGTAAGAATAAGCGGAATAGGCGACGGGGGAGTAGGCGGAGTAGGCGCTGTAGGCGACGGGGGCTGTGTAGGCTGCGTAGGGGGCGCTGTAGGCAGCCACGGGAGCCGAGTACGTGTAGACGAGGGGCTTAGCGGCGGCAAACGCCATCAGGGCAGCGAGGATCAGCTGTTGAGAAAAAAAAACGTTAATGTCCAGGAATATAGAGCCTATTGGGGGAGGGCTATGTTCGTTTCGTCAGTCGACATTCTGTGGCTAAATGATGATGTTGATGATAAAAGATCCGCGTGGAAACACGATGGATTTACCACAGGTGTGTAAAATTAAAAAAAAATATATATATTTATTCATTACACCCAAAAATATTTACGCAATTTACGATTATAATATAAAAACATAAAAGTACTTTAGTTTACACACAAAAGGAAAAATCTACCTGAAAATTAGCCATCTGAAGTTAAATATAGAAGTATTAAAAAATTGTTAAACTACTAGTTGCAGTGTTTTAAATAAAAAAAATGCACAATGCTGACTATGACTACATAGGAAGACTGTCTGCAAATGGTGGGACAATGCAACCCAATTACGTGGTTAATTTTACAGTGCAATGAGGAATCGAATTCGTTAAAGTGACAACAGAAGATGTAGAATTGTAGACGAATGTAACAAATTAGGAGTTCAACCAAAAATGAGACTAGCTCTCGTTTTAGTTGTCTGGCAGACGCCTTTTTCGCAAATCCAGTCAATAATAAAAATGGGCCTGATGCCTTTTGCACTGTCAAACTAATAGGTGGGCATTCTTAAGAATCAATGGAGTGCTAGTCTGAGACCAACGTGCGTCATCCATTATCTGCCGTAACTGGTCATGCTCGTGTTATTAAATATAGAATACGTATTCTTTTCTTCTGTTGAGGTGTGGGTTGCATCCTTGCATCAAAACGTGTCGATATATGAACAAAAGAAATGCTTTAAATGCTTTATACACGCGAGACGATGATACACGAGCGCTAGTTACTCATGAACGACGTCATATCGGGAGAAAATAAACAAATTTTAGGACAGTAAGGCTGAGTTGCATCACCTAACTTTAACCGTCGTGACTATAACGATAACCTGTGTATTTTGTATGGAGTTTGACAGATTTTTGACGTTTGTTAAAGTCAAAGTAAGATGGTGCAACTCAGCCTAAGGGTGGATTCGACCAAACAAGAGTAAGATTCGCACAGAATAAATCGTCAGTTTTGACATATTTCCCATACTAAAACTGTCAATTACCAGGAGTTATTCTCGGATAAAAGTTTGGTAGAATCGGGCCTAAGAATTGCTAGATAACTAACTAGCTTTTGCCCGCTGCTTTATTCGCCCGCGTGAAATTCAGTGCCACAACTGTGTCGAACTTATCGACAAGACCTAAAAAGTAATGTAACTAACCCAGATATATTAATTTTATGTGTGGCAGTTTTTAGTAAAAAAACAAAATAATGTCAACATTGTCAATAACATCTAAAAGACTATAACATTAATAGATTTTAAGCTTGCTCTATCTATAAGTAAGTGAAGCGAGCCTAATTTAATGAGGGCCACGGAAAAACTTCTATTTAAAGTTAGTAGGTATAAATGTTTAGGAGAAAACCAGCGTCGTGGCCTCCCTCACCGGGGGCCATGGCATATGCTGAGTGGGGTCCCATTGCGATGGACATCGCTGTGCGACAGGGTGGCACTGCTCAGTTTTACTTTCACTTTCATTGTATGTTTTATGTCACCTATGTCTTATTTACTTTTTTTTCCATTATTTACATCTTTTGTCTTCTGTGATGTCCATGGCAATAAATGTTTCTTTCTTTCTTTAGGTATATCAGTACATAATAAAACACGTCCTAGACATTTGTATAATTTATACTGTGCATATCTACCAGATCGCACCTGCTAAATGCAAATAATTATTGATTTGCATTATAAAATATCAAAGCACACAAAACGCTTTTATTACTTTACTATGCAGGCTAATTTAAGCAAAATTTACAATCGTAAAATATAGAGCTGACAAATTATCATAATAAAGCTTTTTTGTCGACGCATCTGCGATTAAAAATTTTGTTTTTTCCCTTTATTGGGTTTGTAGATTTGATTTGTAGAGTGATAATAATATACCGGTCAATCACAAACTGAACTTTATGGCAAGATAGAGTTTAATAAAAATATTTAAATAGCGCACGAAACACTAAAACTAGATCAACATCTATTGTAAGTAGGCTAATTTTACATAAATTTAGTTAGAACAAGTTTTCAGCATTGAAATGTGAAAATTATGTTAAATGCACTTAATGGAAATCGCCGTAATATGTTAAAAGTGCAAATTATCTAGAAAAGTGCATAAATATTTACTTAAATAATAACAAGTACTCACAAGCTTGAACATATTGATTGTTTGTATTGTGAATATCGGTTGTACACTGACTGATGAGACTAAGTCCAGGCCATATATAAGGGTCCAGTGATGACCCCATTGTCTTGGCATCGGTCCGGCGTTTGCGCACCTTGGAGTACCATCAAGCGAAAAAATAAGTGCACGTTTTTAATCCTTAGGTCGATGCAGTAAGGGCGAGTGATGGGTACATATTTTTGTACCTTGGTGTACCTACGTGCGATGCCGCGATCGGGACTCGTACGCGATTAGAATACCTACTTGACCAGTTAGAGTCATGACAGGATGTTTGCCGAATGTCATTCCGTCTAGAATTGTCTAAGCGATTTATTCAAATTCAAATCAAATCGTTTTGACAGCGTTTTATCCAAAATTATCTTAATTATACCTTTGTGAAACATATCTGATTCCTGAATACGACATTTGATCAATATTTTCGGAGCAAAGGCAATGACATTGACTTTACCATGAATTATTATGTTATGTTGTGTAAAAAATTGTATCTATTGTTAATTGAATCACATTCACGTGAATTTCCATCAGTTGCTTTTCTTTTCTTTTTTCAGGTACAAATAAGTTGTATTGAATAATATTTATTTTTGCGGGTATTTATTATAACACCTCATTCTCTTCTCATAACGTTTTTTTTAAAAATGTGTATACGATATCTCCCTGATAACTTCTCAAAATCGGGGGTGAACTACCTGAAAATTTCCTGTCACGTTTTTTTATACAAAGAGAAAACGTACAAACTCCTACTATACGCACAATGAATGTGTATTTTAATGAAAGCATTATTATGCTTTACTATATGTTGAGACATTTTTTAGCAAAAATTAACAAAATTAACTAAAATAAAATCCCACAATGAATGATAACCATAGTTTTATTGAAATGAAGGAAGCATTGACTTATTGCACATTTTTAATTTTGGGTTACTATTTCTTAGGTTATTTGGTAAATCTTTAAAATAACAATATCACCCTGTGATTCGGGAGCGGTGTCACTCAAGGATCAGGAGCTTCGAACATTCCATGTGCAGTGTCACCCACACATCCTTTATTGCGTTTATTATTATTCTTAGGCTACAATTTCCTAGGTTTAGTTAATCTTTTACTCGCTGAAACAATCTGTTGTCGATAATAGCACAAAATAATAATAAGTACTGATAATAGTTAACAATATCACCCTGTGATTCGGCAGTCACTCAACAAGGATCTAAAGTTTCGAACATTCTATGCGCAGTGTCAAGCATACCTCCTTGACTGCATTTATTTATTAATATTCTTAGGCTAGTATTTCCTAGGCTATTAGGTATTTTACTCGCTGAAATAATCTTCTATACATAAAGTAACAATATCACCCTGTGATTCGGCAGTCACTCAACAAGGATCTAGAGCCTCGAACATTCCATGCGCAGTGTCACGCACACATCCTTACCCGTCGATCAAGGCCGCNAAAGGCTCGATATTTTTGTACCTTGGTGTACCTATACGTGCGATGCCGCGATCGGGACTCGTACGCGATTAGAATACCTACTTGACCAGTTAGAGTCATGACAGGATGTTTGCCGAATGTCATTCCGTCTAGAATTGTCTAAGCGATTTATTCAAATTCAAATCAAATCGTTTTGACAGCGTTTTATCTAAAATTTGCCTAATTATACCTTCGTGAAACATACCTGATTCCTGAATACGTCCTTTGATCAATATTTTCGGAACAAAGGCAATGACATTGACTTACGAGTACCATTAATGATTATGTTATGTTGTATAAAAAAAAAATTCTATTGTAAATTTCATCATATTTGCGTAAATTTTCCATCAGTTGCTTGTCTTTCCTTTTTTCTTTTAATTGTGTGTAGGTACAAATAAGTTGTATTGAATAATGTTTATTTTTGCCGGTATTTCTTCGAAAACCTCATTCTCTTCTCATAACGTTTTTTAGAAATTGTGTATATCGTATCTCCCTGATAACTTCTCAAAATTGGGGTGAACTACCTGAAAATTTCCTGTCACGTTTTTTTTTATACAAAGAAAAAACGCACGAACTCCTACTATACGCACAATGAATATATATTTTAATGAAAGCATAATACTCGTATGTAGCTTTTCCATATAAAACATGATCTAATATGTTGAGACATTTTTTTAGCAAAAATTAACAAAATTAAAATATAATCCCACAATGAATGATACTATAGGTACCTTAGTTTCATTAAAATTAAGGAAGCATTGACTTATTGCACATTTTTATTTTTGGGTTACTATTTCCTAGGTTATTAGGTAAATCTTTAAAGTAACAATATCACCCTATGATTCGGCAGTTACTCAACAAGGATCTAGAGCCTCGAACATTCCATGCGCAGTGTCACGCACACATCCTTACCCGTCGATCAAGGCCGCGAAGCCCTGAACTTGATATAACTATATACAATTATATTCAATATCGCTGTTATGTATTAATTGCGTTATTAGTCTTGTTTCTAGCAGTATTCCAATTACTGCATTTACTTATTCATAAAGCTGTTGTGACATAACTCTATTGGAAACCAGTTTTATTTACATTTGAAACAAAGTTGTACAATTTGAATGTAACATTTTATGCTATGAAAATAATTTTTAATGTTAAAAGAACTTATTTTAAGTCCTAATTATATTTTTGGGGTTCCGAACCTACCTTAAATTAAAAGTTGTAGGATGATTAGTAACTTAAAAGCTAGTAAAGCACAGGAAAAGGTTTCATTGCTTTCATTAAAAGCTTCCATTTTCATTTTTTAGAAGCTACAGAACGTGCGTTTCTACTGCAGAGTTAAGTTTACTTTTAAAGTTTGAAATAATTTTCCTCGAGAATTATTAATTTGGAGAGATGAATATCTAATAAAGAGTTTTTTCCCACGATGTGAGATGAATCAGTCTTAAAAGATTTAAGATATAGGTATGCAATTCCTACTCCACCGGTCTGTACGTACACATTAAGATTCAATTTAAATAAAAATTTAAATAAAAATTTAAATAGGTCAAGTAAATAAAGTTTTATCTGGCCTCTTAAGCTAGTGCTTTATAAACTGTTCCATTATTTTAATTACCTTTACATAGCTTAAAGAAATTGAGGAAAGTGTCTATTTCAAAAATAACGAGGGTAACTGAACTCTGAAAATGATTATTTTAGAGTAATTTTATATTTATCCGGCTTCAGAAAGGGTGGAGGGTTCTCTATAACGTCTGTATCTTTGTAAGTTTATATTTTAATGCAGTGTTTTTCAACCTTTTTCATGACACGACCCCCCTAGTATGAAAAAATATTTGGCGACCCCCCGACCGTTCGCTTGTTTTTTCATGCATTTTATATTGTTACAAAGATGTTTGTAGGGATCGAATACTTCAATCCATACAATATTTTAATGCATTTGCATAATTAGATTTCGGATAAATCTGTCTTTATAACTATTGTTTTTTTTACTGAGGTAGTTTTTACGACCTCTCGCGACCCCCCTATAGAGGCTTCGAGACCCCCCAGGGGGTCGCGACCCACAGGTTGAAAAACACTGTTTTAATGCATTGAATGAATCGTAATGAATGATCAATGTAAGCCAAATTAGTTCATCTATACGTTATGATGCCTCAAAGTAACCAAATTATGTATTTAGACTTGATTTCATACTCGCAATCACAAACTGTGTAGTTAGTTTCGTGGAAAGGTTATGTATAAAGGTTGGCAGGATGCGGCACGAGCGTCACAGCATTGAATTAAGTATGCCTCTACCGTTTCAGGAGTATTTTAGTGCTGGCTAAATGCTCAATGGGGTGCTCACTTACAGAGCAATGACGTCACAACACCCTCGAGACATCCCGTCGAGTACAGGAGTCGAATGATGTTATACGGTGCCCTTTGTGTTACATCACAGCTATTTCGAGCACTCAATGTATTTGGTGTTTCAATTAACATATAATTGATCAAAGATAAATAGGTACATTTAGATATCAATCGAGCATATTCGAGCTCATCATGGTTGTGATTATTGGTGTTCTAGTTTGCTACTTAAATGAAGACAAGATCGTTTTTTTTTACGTTATTTCAGTATTACAACTATCATAAAGAGAGAGTGATAATATAGGCAACTATTTAAGGAAATCTTTCACTTGCTTCCAGTTGTAGTCATGAATTAGGTAGGTGCTAGCTTCCTTCTAAATAAAATAACAATTTTACTAGTTAAGCGTAAAAATCATTTATTTACATCAGTTCTTAAATTCGTGGATTTCATTTAAGTAGAACAGGAGCTCTGTATGCGGCAGCTACTACTGGCGCTGTATACGCAGCAGCAACAGGGGCGGCGTACGCGGCAGCTACTGGTGCGGTGTACGCGGCGGCAAATGGCGCGGTGTACGCGGCGGCAACGGGCGCGGCGTACGCGGCGGCAACTGGCGCGGTATACGCAGCGGCAACTGGCGCGGCATACGCAGCGGCAACTGGCGCGGTATACGCAGCGGCAACTGGCGCAGTATACGCAGCAACCGCGGGGTAGGCAACCGAGTGGATGCCTGGTTTGGCGGCGGCGAGAGCCAGGAGGGCGGCGAATACAACCTGTTACGAACAAGATCATTTAGCATAATTAATTAATTTATTAGAAATGCATTAATAATTAATTAGAAGAGATTAATCACGTCATTCAGTCATTTAATCCATATACTCGTATACATATTTGTTATCAAAAAGCCTATGTTCTGTATATTACTAAAAAGTAATCATAATATTAAAAAACTGTATTTTTCCTAAAAAGTTAATAAATGAGTGTCATCAAATAAAACAATTACCAGTTTGTACATGTTGGTAGTTTGTTCTTGCTGTTACAAGACTGATATCGAAATTAGGATCGTACCCAGTTTAAATACTAGCTTGGTCGCTAGAGACAATTTCGCGATATTACGAGGGTTGGCTTGCATCGTGGTAGTTGCTCCGAATTCAAGATAAACATCGAATTAGTGTTTATGCAAAAGTGAACCAATCTGAAAAAAAAATACATGTATAGTTTTAAAAGAATTTTAGCCCTGTGCTCACTTAGACCACAATAATTTAAAAGTATCCGAGAATTAGAATAAAGATTTTAAGCTATTTTTTGTTTTCTGAAAGTACTCACACAAGAAAAATAAGTAATTCTGCCTTTACCTGTCCTCACATTGTATAATTAAATGAAGGAAAACTGCTTGGAAAAAGGTTTATATTTATAAAGGTTTATCAATAATGTACCTATTTTTAATATACCTATTTGCTTACATGGCTGAACATAGTGATATATTTCAAGCAATGGAACAATTGCTGAAAATATTACTTTTTTCCTACCTAAAAATATTGCTAAAATATCATCTTATTTCAAGTTGTCTAAAATTTACTGAAAGTGGTAGGTATATTTGTCTACAGTTTTTTGTCACACGATCATAGGATGAAATACACTCGACATCAAATAAATCGCACCTCCCGCGACAAACCACTTTCAAACGTATGCATCCCCACTTCCCACCAATATTGGCACCATTTAAAAGCCTAGTTCTAAGCTTCATTTCATTAAAGGCAAGGTGTTTACCCCAAAAATGTGTCTTTAGAAGGATCCAGAGTCACTTCTTCAAAAAATAGGCAGTTACGCTTGAGCCAACTTTTATGGCTATAAAACTGTTAAGTTGGGATTAATCGCTATCCATCTGTTAAAGAGGACACGTGTGACCATTATTTGGTTTTATAATCATAAAATTTAGTCTAATTGATCCCAGAGGTGAGCCCAAAGTGAGGTCTTTTTTCAAGTCACATTTATGGTATATGTTAATCATTTATTAAGAAATTAAATGTGTTTTTCTTTAAGGATATTTATTGGGCTTTCAAATAACACCAATATTGTTGGGGCACCATGATTACGTCAGAAGAAAATATTTAAAGTTCGCGTCGCGGAAGGTGCGGTTTATTTGATGTTGAGTATAGTTGTTAAAAGTATGCTTGGTTCCATCCTGCATGTGCCATACAAGTAATAAACATTCAGGATGCGCCGGTAACATTGCGTCAGAGGTCAGTCCGCGCGTGCTCGCGTTGGCAAGTCGGTTGCGACAGCCCTGGAGGTCAATGCGCCTATTTAAACTGGACGACTTGTACTAGAGAATTGACGAATAGGGCTGTCTCATTAATCTCAAGGTTAAGTGAGATTCATCATTGTTAGGAGATTTAGTATTCTAGCATCATCAACATTTCAACTTTAGGACGTCCACTGCTAAACATTGGCCTCCCACTCTCTCAATGATTTCCAGATTGCTTGGATGATATTCTTGCATGCAAAGAAGTAACTTTAAATAACCACGGATGTTCCGTACGCTAGTGAAAAATTTAACACTTACTATTAAGTTTAGTCCGGGATCTTTTGATCTGAGGTGGAATTGTGTAAAGCAATCGTAATCATTTGACAGTTCATAACGTACGATTGTTCTGTCAAACGCTTTGTATAACTAACTTTATCGTACGTTATGAACTGTCAAATGATTACGATTGCTTTACACAATTCCACCTCTGTTCTGGCACGTTCTCTTAATGGTTCTGTAGCATTTCAGATTCACAGCTGCATCGCTATGTCCGAATTCGAAAATTAATAGTTGTGTACCTATAAGACACGATCACGCTGTATATAGGCATGATAGCATTTAACCGTGGATATCATTTGATTTGTTTTAACCAGCTGGGAGCTTAATGTGAGTTTACATCAAACGTCTTCGCTAGCGACTGCGCGTACAAAAATGACATAAGGCTGGGTTGCACCATCTTACTTTAACTTTAATAAACGTCAAAAATATGTCAAACTCCATATAAAAAGCATCGGTTATCGTTATAGTTACCGTTAAAGTTAGGTGGTGCAACTCAGCCTAAATGTATGACATGGATTATACAGCGTCCCTAACGGATACTACTACTTTCAAGAACTAAAATGTTTTGAGATTTTTTTAATGCACTCGCTAGCGACGACGTTTGATGAAACTCACACTAAGACCTCTGTAGTTATAAAGCTGTGTATCAAACCTTTCATACTTTTCTTTTTTCACGCTTAATTCAGCTTAAAGCAAATTATAACGACTACAAACAAAGAACAAAAAAAGCTTGAATAAGAAAAACAAACACGCAAAAATTAAGGTAAAAACAGAAAAGTAGGTCTAAAAATGGAACAAAAGTTTGTGTTCTTAAAATAACTTCGGTTAAATTTAAAATTTTTCGAATCCAATTTATTCTTAGCCGTCAAAGTTGAAAAGTTGCAAAAGCGGTGACTAAATCCAGCCTTGCCGACTGAAACAATAGGCGAAAGTAACACTTCCAAGTTTCTTTCAATGTATTTTTAGATGTGTTTAAGATGATTTTTAATACAAATGAACTTTGATGCTTGTTCTTTTGTTACATTGGACAAACTTACCCGTTTAATATTTTAACCCTTGGTATGACCGTTTTCTTGCGAACGTTGCACTGTATTGCGTTGATGCTGGTGTGAGTTGTGACTATTTCCATACAAAATCTGGGGCATTGACATAAGCCACGATGGGATGACGCGCGCTGTTATGGATATAATGCATGTCACCATAACGCGTGTCACCATAACGCGTGTCGACGCTTATGATGCACGCGCTGGAAAATGAAAAAGAAAATGAATCATCATTTTCTTTTCACCTATCAAGGTAGGTAATTCATACACTATTCAACAAACGTATTTTTGATGGACATTATAAAACTTGGTATTTTTATATGGTAACAATTTCCACGAAATTAATAAAAATACCATTGAAAAATTATGCTCTGTTCGTGAAAATTATTTAAAAAGCTTTATAATTCGTGAGTTAACTTCATGTAGTTACACTATGGAATTTTACAGGAACTTAACGAATCTATGGATAAGAAATACTGCGGGGTTTCAGTACCTACAATAGACAGCGGCAACTATAGACTGTTACTTTTTCTCTGAGCGAAAAATAGTCTTATGACTCTTTGTCTATCCCGACTGTTCTACTCTATGCTACGTCATTTGTACGCCCGCGGTGTCAACACGCCCGCCCTAGGCGTAGGTACAGCCGACACCGCACCGGAAATTAAGCGCATCTTGTGCCGTGCCGTCGTGGGTGGATCTCGATTCTATTTTAGTAGAACATAAGTAAGGCCCGATTCGACCAAACTTTTATCCAAGAATAACTCTTGATATAACTGACACATTGACAGTTTCAGTATGGGAAATATGTCAAAACTACGATTTATTCTGAGATATTAATCACTCTTTGTATAGATGTAGTATATGTAGTAATATTAATTACTCTTTTTTGTTAGAATCCACCATAAGGCAATTGCCGTTACTACAACTTAACGTTACAGGTATGATCATAAAATGCTTAGTTTTGTTACACGTGCCCTTTTGGAGTCACGTGAATTTTAAAATGACGGCTTTGTAGAGTTAAACTACTTTTTAGAGAGACAATTAAAAGTTTTTGCTCGTTAGATTTTCTAATAGTGGACTTTTTGTTTCTTCATTTGTTAAGAAATCTACACGTGTCTAGTTGGATTACATTAATTTTAATATAACGAGCAGCAAATATAAATTATAGAAATAGAAAGTTCAATGTAAAATTGGATTATAACTGAGAAAATCCAAAATTTTGTCACTTCAAATACCTACCAAATTAATTCATAAAACTCAAGATAAGTTTCAAAAACACATATTCAGCGGTTAACTAATAAGTATAGCTGATGATACAATAACCTTATTGTTCATCGTTTAACATGAGACTTGAAATGGAATTCATTGAACGAGTGAAGTTCAATAACCTTAGAATAATGACACACATCTAGATTAGTTATTCTGAATCCAAATTAAGATCTATCTACGAGAACCAATATTTACTGGTAAGGATGAAATTTCGCTATATTACCAAGAATAAGCTTTATTTAACGTATTAAAGGTTCTGCTTCAAATGTATGTAATATCTTTTTAAGTAGTAATAAGTACTATATTTCAAATTGAATTACCTACCAACTTAAGTAACCGTTAATAATAAAACAAATTTAATAAAATTCGATTGAAATATTAACAAGTGCGTGTCGTGTCACGTGCAGTGTAGGGTTCCATAGTTGTCCGTCGTTACCACAATATATTTCAGAAGCAAGCAATTACTTCATCTAAAGTCACTTTTCATATTTTCTTCTAAGGAATTTTTATGAGGTATGAAATTTTATAATACACTAGCGGCCGCCCGCGACTTCGTACGCGTGGATCCCGTTTTACCCCCTTCATCTATCTATCTTACGCGGTTTAGATTTTTTCATACAATTTTTTTCCCGCTAACTCCCGTTCCGGTGGGAATTTTGCAATATCCTGTTGTAACTAAGCTTTAAGTTTACCAAGGTACCTGCATGCCAAATTTCAAGCGTCTATATTACGCGGTTTAGATTTTTTCATACAAATGTTTTTTCCCGCTTACTCCCGTTCCCATGGGAATTTTGCAATATCCTGTTGTAACTAAGCTTTAAGTTTACTAAGGTACCTGCTTGCCAAATTTCAAGCGTCTATCTTACACGGTTTAGAGTTTTTCATACAAATGTTTTTTCCAGCTAACTCCCGTTCCCGTGGGAATTTTGCAATATCCTGTTGTAACTAAGCTTTGAGTTTACTAAGGTACCTACATGCCAAATTTCAAGCGTCTAACTTAAGCGGTTTAGATTTTTCATACAAAAGGATTTTCCCGCTAATTCCCGTTCCGGTGGGCATTCTTAAGTATCCTATAACCTGCCCAGGAGTATGAAGAATAATTGTACCAAGTTTCGTTAAAATCCGTCGAGTAGTTTTTGTTTCTATAAGGAACAGACAGACATACAGACAGACAGACAGACAGACAGACAGACAAAAATTTTACTGATTGCATTTTTGGCATCAGTATCGATCACTAATCACCCCCTGATAGTTATTTTGAAAATATATTTCATGTACAGAATTGACCTCTACAGATTTATTATAAGTATAGATAAGTTAAACGACTATTACTCTTAAACTAGCTGATCTATCTTAACTGTTATAGTTTTCCTTAAAAATTCATAAAAAGCACTATTATTATGAATTTTTCCAGATTTTTCAAGCCAACAGGTTAATTTGTAGAGGGGGGCCTCCCTGGACGCCCTATTCGCACAAAAATTGGCACTTTAAACTTTAATATTGCGCAAACAGATCCCTAAATCGAAAAATAGTCTTAAAAACCCCTATGTAAAAAGACATATCCAACGATACCCCACACAATGGGGTAGAAGATGAAAAAAAAAATCATCCCCACTTTAAATGTAGGGGAGCTACCCAAATTTTTTTTTTTTCATAATTTTATTGTACCGTTTTGTCGGCGTTATACATAGTTTCCAAGCAAAACCTCGGACGGACAGACAGACATAACGAAACTATAAGGGTTCCTTGTCAAAACTACGGAACCCTAAAAAACACTAACTGAAAATGTTCAGCTAAAATGAAAAATGAAAATGAATAAAAGTTAGTTTACATTGAGTTATTAACTCTTTCTTACTTCTAACTCTTTTTGAATCAAGTTGGTTTACATGATTACTTATGTTATTGAGAACTTGTAAATAAAAACTATAATATCATTTTCTTCAGTTACAATCAACTTGAGCAAAATTACTAGACCATAAAAACCAAACTTTATCTGAATAGAATCACAGAGACTTAAAGTTTTCGGAATGTTTCTTCAAACGTCCCAGTTTTCAATTGTAGGCAAGATGTTTTCCCAATTGTGAGTTAGATTTTGGTAAAATGGAGATTTAGTTCACAGCTGGCGTACTAATTAATTGCTTCACCTAAATTAGGTCATTTAAAATGAAATTACAATATTTAAGAGTATCAATAATAATTTATTTATAAATCACATTTCGAATTGTCATCCAATTTGTCGGTTTTCATCAGTACAGTCTTCAGCGGCGCAGGTAGTAGGCAGCATAAGGAGAAGCATAAGTGTAGGCTGAGTAGGCGGGGTAGGCAGAGTAGGCGGAGTAGGCGACAGGCGCGGTGTACGCGGCGGCGACGGGCGCGGTGTACGCAGCGGCAACGGGCGCGGTGTACGCCGCGGTGTACGCCACGGGGGCTACAATGCCGGGCTTGGCGGCGGCGAAGGCCAGGAAGCAGGCGAAGATGAACTGTAAAATAAAACAGGTTAAGTCAACTTTAGCGACATATCTTTTCACTTTCACCGATCGTGATGATCTAACCAGTTAAGATGTTTTGTTACAATCTTGTAAGGACTTTTTAACTCACCAGTTTGAACATTTTGATTGTTGGTTATCACTTGGCTGACACTGCTGAGCTGAATGATGTCCAGTGATCGTCCGTAGCGAACTTTATACTAAGTTGCGAAGGCCGAGTACGGCCATGTGAGGATATGCGCCTGTACTATCACGCCCTATGAATGACGATTAGCGGCAACAATGTTTCGAATGGCAATTTTCCTTGTTTAAAATTTCATTCATCACCATCATTGTTGAAAGCTGTGGCGCTGAAGCACGGATACCTGGAGCTAAAACTTAAGTCAGCGCCAAACCCATCCCCAAATGAAATTATATACCTACACAATGGTGGAATTAAATAATTGATGTTCCAAAATTATACAATTAAAACTACCCAATTGGTTTTGCTGAATATACAGTGTGTCCGGGCATGTAGTGATCAAACTTTAAGGATACTCCTTCCCAGCGGTTTCCATAGCGCACGCGACATGCGAAAATGCACTGCCTGAAAGAATCACACAACCTATTCCGATTACATACTAGCCGCGCTATGGAATCGCTGGGAAGGGGTATCTTTGTTCAACAATTACGTCGAAACTAATAGACGTAGACTAATAAATTTACATTCGTTTTGTAGAATAGCTCAAATAATAATAATACAATGCAAATAAAACATACCTTAACGACCTGGTTTTTCTTGTGTTGGAAAATAACTAAAAAAGTATGAAACTTGTGTCTGTTTTCTACTTCTACTAATAGATAATTTTATTGGCTATCGCATGATATAAAATATTTGCTTATTAATGTTAAGTTACCCACGCTTTCACTTGTTTTTGAAGGAAGAGGTGAAAACTAAAAATTAAAAACTTAAATCCTTGTAATTTTGCGATAAATGGGTCAAGCCCCAAATTTGAAGTATTTTTATCGATAAAATTGTCTCTAGATTTGATTTTCGCCCCTAAAGTTTGATCACTACATGCCTGGACACATTGTATAGCGAGTTAAATTGAGTAAATGTTTTTGCCATCGTCAGTCAAATCACGCATCTCTTGTTAGTTATTTTAGAGCCAAAATAATGTCATTTTAATCGTTGAGGGAGGCCTTTGTCCAGCAGTAGACGTCATTAGGCTGAAGCGAAAAAACGAATTTAATTTTAAAGTCTACGGATGACAGTCAACTTAAAACTATGTCGAAAATACGGCTCATGAGGTACCTACCTAAGATAAGTTTACGTTTACGTGTCAAGTGACCATCACGTGATGGCAGAATCTATTCTTAGAAAACAAATATTACCTTACATACAAATACAGTCCTCTTCGACACCCCTGAGATTTATATCTGGGTGAACCGTTCATTATGTCTATAAATAAACGCGGATAGTAATTGGGGCTGACTGTTCGTGGGGGTAATGGTTTGTCACCTTAATTAGTTTATTTATTTCTTCAGAAAAAGAAGGATTGTTCTTTATATTTCCTTTAACGTTGCTAATATTATAAAAATCAAAATCAAAAACATTTATTCAGTTTAGTTAGACCACAAGTGGCACTTATGAACGTCAAAATATACTAAATAATAAAAAAGAAAAGGTAGCCCTTACGTATTTTTTTATTGGTCAGAATTAACATGAGCAATTCATATCCCTAAGTTTTATCAAAATGGGAATCTGTGACTTAATTATCGACTATTTCAAACAACAAAAAACAGAAATCCTAGACCATGTCATTCTTCTTAGTAGTACTAAATTAGCCACACGGAGTTTTAATCAGCTTGTATCGCGTAATTCATACGCAATGTGCGTTTAAATTGCTTTGGGTTTATGACTTGTCGATTACTTACTAATTTATTTTCCCCACCAAAACAAATGGTGCATTAGATATACTTACGCTATTGAAACCTTTCAGTAGTATATGTATATAAAACATGACGGCTATAATTTTCATTATTTCCTATGTTCTCCGAGTAGTACCGGACATCAAAATTAAATCAGTGATCATGAAGTGCCCATTACTGGTAAGTCAAATAATAATCAACACACATTTTTCTAGCGTTACTATGGCACCCATAACATTTGAATACTGAACAAAGTGAATTTAAACTTACTGGAACGGCGTGAAAATTTATAATTTCCGTACTTATAGAATGAAAAGTATAACGAATGTCTCAGATTTCGTCATATTATTATGACGACACATCGCGACGGTGTCTTTGCTTGTAGGGCGCGTGATAAAGTCTGTCGTGGCATACAGAAATCGCAAGAATTTAATTCTACGTTTATGAATATTTTTCAGTTTCATTAGGCCCAGAACAGACGGTGAAACGCAACTGCAACGAAACTGCAACTGCTAGTTACTTTTGAGTTGCATCTAAGTTTCTGCCATAGCGTCCGTTGAGAGACCACACATGATGCGACCAATTTGAAACTTTCAGTTTCAGTTTCATTCATAAGAATCATCAGAAAGTTGCAGTTTCGTTGCAGTTGCGTTTCACCGTCTGTTCTGGGCCTTAATGTTTTTTTATTTATTTCAGATTTGTATGGCATGTTTACTCTTTATCGTTGATGGACGCCTTATAATTCCTAACTTCAGCCACTTCAGCTATAGTTCAAAAGGAGGCCCGCCCCCCCTGCCATCACCACCAGGTTACTCTGACTTAGGAGATGGTATGGTAGTGTCTGGGTATCCAGTTAATGCAGTGCCAATTTCAGATTCTTATTATGGAGGTCTTAGTCCGTCTATTTATTCCCGCTACCCATCAGCTTCTAATTATAACTTGGGCTAAGTAGTTATAAATCATTAAAATAACGTATAAATCATATAAATACGTGCTAAATAAATACAAACATAATATTATGAACATGTTGTATTTAATTGAAAACCCAAGTGAACTGAATAAAAAACATAATTTCAGCAACATTGTTTAATTTATTATAGTACCTACTGGTTTCTTTAACAGGGAAATGGCATAATTTATCAACGGAAGTAGTAGGCATAGGGAGATGCGTATGTATAAGGCGCGTACGCTGCGGTGAGCGGTGCGCTATACGCGGCCGTGAGTGGTGCGCTATACGCTGCTGTAAGCGGTGCGCTATAGGCTGCTGTGAGCGGTGCGCTATACGCCGCTGTGAGCGGTGCGCTATACGCAGCAGCGACCGGAGCGGTGTACGCACTCGGCAGAGCAGCGGTGAAAGCTGATGAGTATGCTGATGTGTAGCCTGTGCTGAAGAGTGGCACGATGGCGGGCTTCGCTGTAGCGACCGCCACGAGACAAGAAATGAGGATCTGTGAACAAGAGTATGTCATTTTATTTAATTAAAATAGCTTTTTGATAATCCCACTGAAAAGTTCCGGAGTGTATTATTGAAACCTGAAAGATAAGAGGATTATTTGGACACGCACTTTTGTTTTCCATCGATTGAAGTTTCTTCATTCCGTCGTCGATTGTTACATGTTACTTACTTTATACTTAGCCGTAAACATACAATAAAACGACAATCATTTTATTTTTATACAACAGTAGGTACTATGTTAGTTGTACAGCTATAGTTTATTTACATTTTAGAATCGAAATTAATTACTAAAAAGTTGAGAGATTTGGCTTATAAAGAGTCGAGTAATGTTTTTGTCATTGGGATCAAGCTATCTTTTATATTTTATCAAACAGAATAAAATGAAAAAAACTCACCAATTTAAACATATTGATATCTATTTAGATAATGTCACAAGAGCGCTGCAGTGCTGATAACAGTGTGATTTATTTTCTAAAACTCAGTGTAATTTATACGTTTACTTTTGTATTGTACACTCGTTTTCAAGAAACAACCTTGTGGTATCCGTTTGGAATAACAATTGAGACGTCTCTTGTGCCTCTCAGCAAAAATCGATCATTCATATGCCAATTTGGGACATTAGCAGAGAATGCGGAGATGATACATTGGTAATATGCATGCCGAAGTCCGAACTGACTTCATTAAGTTAAAACGTTAAACCAAATGAGCATAATTTGCTGTTCTTTACTGGAATGAATAATGCACCTGGGTGGTTAACTTTACTATTGTATTGAGTATGTTTTAGCGTTCTCGTATAGTCAAATTGGAATCATAGTAGGTAGAAACAATGTGATTCGATTGAGATCGTGATCTTTTCGCTAGATGTAACGTTGCGTGCAAACAGTAGGTTTTTGCATTAAAAGCCGTAACAAAATTTTGGTAGATATGTACATTGTTTACTTACTAAATACTGCAGTCCCTTATTTGACAAAAGTATATTATTAGATATGATTGTTTTTCTACGAGATACCTTAACGACACTTACTCGTAGGTTATTTTGTAATGAAACAGGTTAAAATTTACTTTTCAAATGTTTATTGTTTGTCTTATGTCTAAAATATACATAATAGATAAGTACATCACAGATGGGTACATAAGAGGCACTAAGCCATGAAAAAAGAAAGAACAAAGTACAATGTTAGTATGGAGAGAGCTTGGCAAAGAGACTATCATCACGTCATTTTTAGTCCTGATTTTTTTGGGTGGTTCTTTAATTTCTTTAGAATCAACGGCGTAAGTAGTAGGCAGAGTAAGGCGACGCGTAACTGTAAGCTGAGTAGGCTGGGTACGCTGAGTAAGCGGAATACGCTACTGGTGCAGTATACGCGGCTGCGACCGGAGCGGTGTACGCCGCGGCCACGGGCGTGGTATACGCAGCGGCTACTGGCGCGGTATAAGCCGCGGTATATGCTACGGGAGCAACAATACCGGGCTTGGCGGCGGCGAAGGCCAGGAAGCAGACGAAGATGAACTGTAAAATAAAGTAGGTAAAGATTATAATTTACACAACATTGATATTCAAAAGAAGTTGTAATGGCACAATTTAAGCAATTATGGCTGGAGATTATGATTACATCAATTGTTTTTTGTCAACAATCGACACACTGATTTTCATGATTATTTAAAATCTTATATGAAAGTAGGTATTTTTCCACTTGTTTTTTTTGCCAGGTCATCGTTTTGATAACACTATCTTCTTTGATCCATTTATTTAAGCTTCATCCCTAGTGACTAAGTGTCGTGTATTGTATTACTACTTGTAGCTCAATTCAAATTCGGCTTTGTAAACCGACTTGTCTTTGTCTAATGGTATATTATATTATTAACTCACCAGCTTGAACATTTTGTTGGGGTTGGTTTGGTTTAGTCAGTCAAGTTAGCTCGCGAAATGCAAGAAGTGTTGTGATGTATGTTCTGGAATAGCACTGATTTTATACTTTTACCTTAGCACCGGGCTCGCCATGAAGAAACAGCCTACAGTCCCTGCTTCGAATAATAAACGGAAGATTTTTCGAACGGGCTGCATTCAAGGACTGTGAACAATTCCATAATTCATTTGTTTGTGATTCACGATTATCTTGTCACATTCTTAATACGTAATACAAGAAAAAAAATAGATTGTAATAAAAAATCTTAAATTTTGTTATTTTTATAATTTAGTAATCCCTGTTTAAATGATTAAAATTACATTTTAAAATTCTTTATAATATTATTTTAAACGAAATGAACAATCCTCTGCGGAAATCTGTGTTGACATTTAATAAAAGAGAATTGCTTCCGAGTTTGATTTCCAGAGTTATTTATAAATGTAAGTGAAGTCAAAAGATGCAAACAAGATGATAAATGTTAAATAATGTTGATGAACTTAGATTAATTAATATGAATACTTTCCGGAGGTATAGTTAATGGTGTAACCGATGAATTTGATGCATGGCAACAGTTTATTCATGGAAATAATATGAACGAAAAAACATCGTACAAAGTAATGAACTCAATTTAAAATATTCATTTTAAGTTGTTTTTTTAAGAAGACATATTTAACTTTTGCTATAGGTATAACATGTTAAAAACTGTCTTAGTAGTAGAATTACGGCTTCCATATTAATAGCATGTCATTAGCTCATTAACTCACCTTCAAATGAGTAGGAATATTCGAATATGCTAACGAGTCTGAAAGCCTTAAAAATATCTCATATTTGATGTTACTTACAAAATTACATTATCAAATATAAGATATTTTTAAGACTAATAAAATTCGGGCCTGTTTATACATTCCTTTACTGAAGTTTACCGTGTTACGTAAAAGAGCGGATCAAAGGGTCCAAAATACAAATAAATTCGAAGAAATAATGTAGAATGTCTTGCATACTGAGGTACCATAAGATAATAATTATGCGGTTACTACATTGCTTATATTACTCACATTTATGAATGATCCTCACTCCAGTGGGCTGAGTGTGAGTTTACATCAAACTTCTTTTTAAACGCGAGAGCCTTTAAAAAATGTATGAAAAATTTAGTTTTTGAAAGTTTCCCGCTAGGGGCGACATTTTAGAATTGAAATTAATTACTAAAAAGTTGAGAGATTTGGCATAAAGAGTCGAGTAATGTTTTTGTCATTGGGATCAAACTTTCTTTTATATCAAACAGAATAAAATGAAAAAAAAACTCACCAATTTCAACATATTGATATCTATAAATTTAGATAATGTCACAAGAGCGCTGCAGTGCTGATAACAGTGTGATTTATTTTCTAAAACTCAGTGTAATTTATACGTTTACTTTTGTATTGTACACTCGTTTTCAAGAAACAACCTTGTGGTATCCGTTTGGAATAACAATTGAGACGTCTCTTGTGCCTCTCAGCAAAAATCGATCATTCATATGCCAATTTGGGACATTAGCAGAGAATGCGGAGATGATACTTTGGTAATATGCATGCCGAAGTCCGAACTGACTTAAACCAAATGAGCATAATTTGCTGTTCTTTACTGGAATGAATAATGCAACTGAGTGGTTAACTTTACTATTGTATTGAGTATGTTTTAGCGTTCTCGTACAGTCAAATTGGAATCATAGTAGGTAAAAACAATGTGATTCGATTGAGATCGTGATCTTTTCGCTAGATGTAACGTTGCGTGCAAACAGTAGGTTTTTGCATTGAAAACCGTAACAAAATTTTAGGTAGATACGTACCTACATTGTTTATTAAATACAGCAGTCCCTTATTTGACAAAAGTATACTATTAATAATAAATAAATAATAAATAAATAAATATCCTTGGACATTTTACACTGCGCCTCTAGTCCCAAACTAAGCAAAGCTTGTACTATGGGTACTAGACGACGGGATAAACATATTAGGTATGATTGTTTTTTCTACAAGATACCTTAACGACACTTACTCGTAGGTTATTTTGTAATGAAACAGGTTAAAATTTACTTTTCAAATGTTTATTGTTTGTCTTATGTCTAAAATGTACATAATAGATAAGGACATCACAGATGGGTACATAAGAGGCACTAAGCCATGAAAAAACAAAAGAACAAAGTACAATGTTATTAAGGAGAGAATTTGGCAAAGAGTATTTACACGACTATCATCACATGTATAGTCCTGATTGGTTAATAACTCAAAATAATAATTTTAATTAACGGCGTTGGTTTTTGCGGTTTAATAATAAATTTTGTTGTTTAAAATTAACGGCGTAAGTAGTAGGCAGAGTAAGGTGACGCGTAACTGTAGGCTGAGTAGGCTGGGTATGCTGAGTAAGCGGAATACGCTACTGGTGCAGTATACGCGGCTGCGACCGGAGCGGTGTACGCCGCGGCCACTGGCGCGGTGTACGCAGCGGCTACTGGCGCGGTGTACGCCGCGGTATATGCTACGGGAGCAACAATACCGGGCTTGGCGGCGGCGAAGGCCAGGAAGCAGGCGAAGATGAACTGTAAAATAAAGTAAAGATTACAATCTTCACAACATTGATATTCAAAAGAAGTTGGAATGGCACAATTTAAGCAAATATGGATGGAGATTTTGATCACATCAATTGTTTTTTGTCAACAATCGACACACTGATGGTATTATTTCACTGATAACAATATCTTCTTTGATCCATTTATTTATGCTTCATCCCTAGTGAAATGTTGTACTTATTGTATTACTAGCTTAACTCAAAGTCGGCTTTGTAAACCAACTTATCTTTGTCTAATGATAACTATTATTAACTCACCAGCTTGAACATTTTGTTGGGGTTGATTTGGTAGTTTAAAGTGATTCAAGTTAACTCGCGAAATGCAAGAAGTGTTGTGATGTATGTTCTGGAATAGCACTGATTTTATACTTTTACCTTAGCACCGGGCTCGCCATGAAGAAACAGCCTACAGTCCCTGCTTCGAATAATAAACGGAAGATTTTTCGAACGGGCTGCATTCAAGGACTGTGAACAATTCCATAATTCATTTGTTTGTGATTCACGATTATCTTGTCACATTCTTAATACGTAATACAAGAAAAAAAATAGATTGTAATAAAACATCTTAAATTTTGTTATTTTTATAATTTAGTAATCCCTGCTTAAATGATTAAAATTACATTTTAAAATTCTTTATATGTAATATTATTTTTAACGAAATGAACAATCCTCTGCGGCAATCTGTGTTGACATTTAATAAAAGAGAATTGCTTCCGAGTTTGATTTCCAGAGTTATTTATAAATGTAAGTGAAGTCAAAAGATGCAAACAAGATGATAATGGTTAAATAATGTTGATGAACTTAGATTAATTAATATGAATACTTTCCGGAGGTATAGTTAATGGTGTAACCGATGAATTTGATGCATGGCAACAGTTTATTCATGGAAATAATATGAATGAAAAAACGTCGTACAAAGTGAACTCAACTTAAAATATTCATTTTAAGTTGTTTTTTAAGAAGACATGTTTAACTTTTGCATAACATGTTAAAAACTGTCTTAGTAGTAGAATTACGGCTTCCATATTAATAGCATGTCATTAGCTCATTAACTCACCTTCAAATGAGTAGGAATATTCGAATATTAAAATTTGCTACCGAGTCTGAAAGCCTTAAAAATATCTAATATTTGATGTTACTTACAAAATTACATATCAAATATAAGATAATTTTAAGACTAATAAAATTCGGGCCTGTTTATAAATTCATTTACTGAAGTTTACCGTGTTACGTAAAAGAGCGGATCAAAGGGTCCAAAATACAAATAAATTCGAAGAAATAATGTAGAATGTCTTGCATACTGAGGTACCTACCATAAGATAATAATTATGCGGTTACTACATTACTTATATTACTCACATTTTGAATGATGGAATGATCCTCACTCCAGTGGGCTGAGTGTGAGTTTACATGAAACTTCTTTTTAAACGCGAGAGTGTTTAAAAAATGTATGAAAAATTTAGTTTTTGAAAGTTTCCCGCTAGGGGCGCTGTACAATCCGTCATACATAATGTCATTTTTTGACACGCTAACTATAGTCTTTTTCACGTAAGATGATCCGTATGACACTTCAAGGTTATCCATATTACGCATAGTACATATGCAGAATATTTTTGAAAAAATATTTGTATTTTATTAGCAGTATAATAAAAAAAAATTAACTACTTGTCTTGAAATATATAGTAAAATCTGAGTCTATTGATTATATTTTAATTAAATACGATGTAAAAATATTTTTTATTTAATGTACGCAATGTGTGAAACGGAATAGATTTAGTGCTGGGGTATTTCTTGTATAATAAAATCGATTATTTCTGCAGTTCATTAATCGATTGCAGTGAATACTTAGTTATTAAAAGCATCACAAAAATCAACTATATTTTTCGATTATTGACTTTAATAAACGTATTGAAAATAAATTAATAGTTTTTAATTTAAAGAAACAGAACCAGTACTTTTTAGGAATCGTTTTTTTGAACACGAACCATGAAATTTGAATATTATCAATAAAAATTTGTTACAATAATATTTGTAATTAAAAAAACATGTTTTTTGTTAAATAACACCTACACAAAATATTTCTCTAAAAGTAGGTTTTACTAACTCTTCGAAAAAAATCGATAGATAAATCGCTATGGTTTAGTTATGTGACATCTCTAAATCTTTCAAACTCGAAACGTCATACGGATCATCTTAGGTGAAAAAGACTATAGTGAGCGCGTTTGAAAAAAACTCACACTCAGCCCTCAGTAAACCTAATAATAAGTAGTATAGTAAGCTCTATTAGACGTAGTTCCTTGAAGTAATTTATTCTGAGCTCTAAAGTTGAAGTATTACTTCTACTATCGGTTGCAGCAACAAGTGTAGTCACAAGCCTGGTGTCAGACATTACAAGTCCTCTTAGTATGTCTGTCATGGTCCAAATTACTAATAGGTNTAATAGGGATCATTATAATGGTTTGGGTAGACCTTTGTCCAGCGGTGGACGTCGTTTAGCTGAAACGACAATTAAAAATAAAAGGGGCATGTCACTGTATGTTAGAAACATACTGAAGGACAAAATGGTCTAATAATAAACACACAAAATATTATTATTTTCTTTTAGAAGCTCCTAAGTATTTGTTGACATTGTTATTAAATTCTAAGTAGTCTGAAGATTTTAAAATTCAAGGCACGAAAACATTTATTTGTCACCCTATGACTAGTTCAGTTGTTATGCCTGTATCCGCTTCTTTATCTCTAAATTATGTTAATAGATACATTAAACTATAAACTTTTCGAGTATTTAGGAGCTCGTGAGAAAATAAGTATTACCTAAGTACTTACTTATACTCGTATACCTCTCAGTGCTGCCATATTTTTTCAAAAAGTTATCCTAAGTATGTTTATATTCGTTGTCTAGTACCCTCGTCTATAAGGTTTGCTTGGTTTGGGATTCGAGGCGCAGTATAAAATGTCCAAGGATATTTACTGAATATACAGGGCGGAATTTTGTAATGCCACCTGGAGGGAAAGCTCTGAAAACACACAAAGATTTGAGATTTTTTTTTCGAAATTTCTCTACCATACCATAGTTTTCTGAAAATAATTACAATAATTAAAGATTTCCTGGTTTTCCTTTTGTTATCAAGTTTGTTAGAGAGATTTCATCCTTATACTTAACCCTAACGATCGATGCAATAAAAATACAGGGTGTAATTTTTGACAGATTTTAGTTGGTTCGATTCCCGGGTGTGGCATGCAAATTTTTGGAAATCTTTGAATGCAGTTCTATTTCTTTTCAAAAATAAAGGAATGTTTTCTTTGAGTGAAATTTTCTATCTACAGTATTAAGAATACTATCCCTCCAGGTGGCATTACAAAATTTCACCCTGTATACCTAACATATTTTTACAAGTTACATTTCAGGTGACTACCCAAAGCATAGCTTTTATGCACTAGTGCCGAATACTCGTAGTGAATGGGTTAGAAGAATTTTACCGCTAGATGATGATACGAGATGACGCTAACAAATTGATTGTGTATTAAGAAAATAATTTGACGATTTTCCTTTTCATGTTACTGTAAATAAGTAGAGTTCTCGGTATAACTTGCTAAAATAAAGTCGATGATGGGAAAATAAAAATAAATATTAACATTCAACCATAATTTTATTTCGTTTATCGTCGTCAAATGTAGGTACATAGGTGAACTTTTTTTTTCTTTGGACAATTACAATTTAAAGCTTTCTGTACTGCATAATATTTTTTAACAAATAAAATGTAGGTATTAACAATTTCAATATCTATAGTTCATTATTTTGTAACTTTTGTAGCAATGTTTTTTTTTAACTTTTGACGATTGATTTGCTTGTCCGTATTCAGGTCAAATATTCAGGTTCAGGTTAATTTCAGCGACGCAGGTAGTAGGCAGCGTAAGGAGAAGCGTAAGTGTAGGCTGAGTAGGCGGGGTAGGCAGAGTAGGCGGAGTAGGCGACAGGCGCGGTGTACGCGGCGGCGACGGGCGCGGTGTACGCAGCGGCAACGGGCGCGGTGTACGCCGCGGTGTACGCCACGGGGGCTACAATGCCGGGCTTGGCGGCGGCGAAGGCCAGGAAGCAGGCGAAGATGAACTTTAAAAAAGTGAATATTTAAAAAGTGTAACAATGATAACGTCCATTCATTCTTTGCAATCATGCCAACATTTTATTTAGTGACTACCATTTTTTATTATGTTAAGCCAAAGCTTCTTTTTTATTCGTTCTTTGATTTGATTTATATAAGCTTTTTTACTTGAACATCTCATCTCATCTTACAGGTTGAATTTAAGACATACTTAAATCGTGGAAATTAGTTGATTAAGATTTTTCTAAACATTAAGATTTTTCTAAACATTATAATGCTATTTTTAATAAATGAATGACGCTATGGAGTCAAATAAAATCTTTCACTAAAGTTTTTCTGTTTCAATTGTTTAATTTCATGTAATATTTACTCACCAGTTTGAACATTTTGTTTTGGTTGGTTAGGTGGGTTTTCAAAATAGAAGTTAACTCGCGTAATGCAAGAGATAATGTGATGCTCTGTCCTGGAATTGTGTCGATTTTATACGTTTACCTTTGTATCGGACGATAGCAATGAAGAAATAGCCTTGCCAGTCCTGCTCTGAATACTAAGCAGAAGGATTCTGTTCGTACATTAGTCCTCGAAAGGTGTGATAGCATTAATCAAAAACATCAATTTCTCGATTAAAGGTTAATTAGATTACAGCAATCGATTATTTGACCTTTGACATAATGATATACAGGATGGATCTTATGATCTTATCAATTAGTCTGTTCGCAGATACTTTAAAAGAGAGCTTTCTTAGACCTTAGAAGATAATATGTTTTCGAAATACGTTTTAGAAAATTATACATTCTATAAGTATTGGTTATAATTGATAATATTAAAGTATTGTTTATTTTAAGACAAAAGTGATTTCTGGTTTGTATGGCATCCTACGCGACGTAGGTAGTTATCATTTTTAATCACAACGTGATAGTTCTTGAGCCTTATCTCATTAACTAATAATGAGGCCGAAGGTACTCGTAGAAGCCAGTTACTTGAAACCCAAAATTCTCAACCATAGCGGAACTGGCTTTCCTGCCGAAACACAATTTGTGTGCTGTTGAAATAAACATAACATTATCGTTATGGCGACAGATTATAGTTATTGGTAAAACACCTACCTATCTTAATATTATCCGGTCGAGGAGTCTTGTTCAACAAAAAAAAAACTGTTTGATATTCAAAGCAGGGCTGACAAGGCTCTTTCTTCATTGCTATCGGATACAAAGGTAAACGTATAAAATCAATACAATTCAAGAACAGAGTATCACACTATCTCTTGCTTTAAGCGAGTTAACAACCATTTCAGAAAACCTAACCTAACCTAAAAAAAAATGTTCAAACTGGTAAGTTTATGATCTTATCTCGAAGTGCAATTAATAAATAGTGGTCAATTCATGACACATAAGATTAAAATGTTATGTTTTTACAGTTCATCTTCGCCTGCTTCCTGGCCTTCGCCGCCGCCAAGCCCGGCATTGTAGCCCCCGTGGCGTACACCGCGGCGTACACCGCGCCCGTTGCCGCTGCGTACACCGCGCCCGTCGCCGCCGCGTACACCGCGCCTGTCGCCTACTCCGCCTACTCTGCCTACCCCGCCTACTCAGCCTACACTTACGCTTCTCCCTACGCTGCCTACTACCTGCGCCGCTGAACATCTCCTCCATCACCTTAACCTGAATATCTCCTGAATGAAAACAAATAATAATGCAAATCTACACTACTGATTTCGACCCAATGAATAAGAATACTAATAGAAATACGACAATGAACAAAATAAAAGACATTCGTTAAAGTTTTAAAAGTATGTTTTCTTCCGCTGCCCAATGAGTTTAATCAAACTCTTTTATTAATCCTGATTTCAAAAAAATTAATTCGATTTGAAACAGATTCTGATTCTGTAATCGATTATGTAAAGAAAACAAAGCAAAATTTTGTAATGAAAGGACATTTTATCATACATACCTAATACTAGCTTTTGTCCGCGGCATCACCCGCGTGAAATTTAGTTTGTCACAGATCGTCATAAATTTTAGCCTATACGTTATTCTGGGTTATAAATAATAATNAGAAATAGCCAATAAGTACTGATAATTTTCATCAAAATCCGTTCAGTACTTGAAAGAGTAACAAACATCCAGATATCCATACAAACTTTCGCATTTAATTATTAGTAGGATAGTAGGATGATATTTTAAGCTAGATTTTTTTATACAAAGTGCTCCTTTTGTTTTCCGGGAATTTTAGGGGTATGTATATTCTATAAATAAAAACTAGTTAAAGAGTCTTAGGAATATGTGTTTCTAAAAACATATTTTTGAAGATATTGTGGATTCTAGATTTAGAAGATACCTAGTTCATTTAGATTATAGTATCATCAATCTAGTTTTTTTTTTCAAAATTGTCACCTAGTCTTTTTGTGCAGACTTTTTATTAAATAGATAAGTGAATGTAAATTATGAATTATTTTAGTGAAAAATTAAGTTTTTAAATAATTTGGTATGAAAAAATAAGTCGAAAAAAATTGTTGAATTCAACAAAAAAATTAATGCCATTCCGTTCTTTGAAGTGGTCTTATTAACCCACTTGTTACGGAATTCACTTTTTCTATCACTTACCTTAAATCAGTCATGATAAATTTATCTCAAAACAATCGCTCCAAAACTTTATAGTTATTTACGTCAGTGTACTTATAAGACTTGGACAGTACTGCGACACACCTCATCTTTCAAATGTTGCATATATAAATTGTTTACACTACCCACATTAGTAAAAATATTTATGTAAAAACTAGCGTTCTTTTAAAAGAACGCTAGTAACAAGTGGGTTAATACCCTAGAGTTCCAGGAAATCAAAAAGAGCACGTTGTATTTTACTAGCTTTCCGCCCGCGGCTTCGCCTGCGTGAAAAAAGGGCTGTTTTTAGGGTTTCCCGGAAATTATTCGAATTTTTCTTCAACGAACATTAAAAAAAAAGAATGGGTAATATTGGTTCAGGCGTATTTTAATATTATAGATTTGGCATACCTATTTACTCGCTTATTTGCTATTATGCTGAATTTTTGTAAATATTTAATCAACTCTATAATGATCATGTTTTAGCCATTAAAGGGTTGCATTCTCGTTCACAATGATTATTCTCACTCTGGTCTTTTGATTTTCAATTAAGTATTGAATTAGTTTTTCCCAGCCCGTGGAACTCTAAGGCTGAGTTGCACCACCAAACTTTGAACGTAACTATTAACGATAACCGATGATTTTTGTATGGAGTTTGACAGATTTTTAACGTTTCGTCAATTACGTCGAAACTAATTGACGTAGACTAATAAATTTACATTCGTTTTATAGAATAGCTCAAATACTAATAATACAATGCAAATAAAACATACCTTAACGACCTGGTTTTTCTTGTGTTGGAAAATAACTGAAAAAGAAGTGAAAAAAGTCATGTTTTTTTCTAATTAAATCCATTCTTACTCTCTTAAAATGTATGAAACTTGTGTCTGTTTTCTACTTCTACTAATGGATAATTTTACTGGTTATCGCATGATATAAAATATTTGCTTATTTATGTTAAATTACCCACGTTTTCACTTGTTTTTTTAAGAAAGAGGTGAAAACTAAAAATTAAAAACTTAAATCCTCGTAATTTTGTGAGAAATGGGCAAGCCCCAAATTTGAAGTATTTTCATCGATAAAATTGTCTATAGATCACGCCCTTAAAGTTTGATCACTACATGCCCGGACACACTGTATTTTTACTTACTAGTAGATATATGTCACTACAATTTTTATAAAGAATTGGTTTGTTAACGAATACATTTTTTTTAAATTGTTTTTTTGATTTTGATCTATAGTAATGCTTACAGATTAGATAGATAGAGTACATTTATTACAGCTAAACCAAATAATTCAACAATCAGGGTACATAGCTAGCTAGCTAGTTCTTTTTAATTAAAAAAGCCTAATATTTAGACTCCGTTATTAGGCTTCTGACGTTAATGTTAGACACTACATACAGTATAAACATATCAGTAGAAAACTAACTGACTATAATACTGTTTAACTTCTATGAGGGATTAAGAGTTTACCATAGAGTAAAAAACATTTTTAAACTGTAAAAACTTGTTTTATTTTTCTATTGTCGTCATATTTACAGTATTAACAATACACAAATTGTCAAAATTATTATGTTATACATAAGTTAATGACTTCATCATATATCACTAAATACATTAATAATTTCAAGAATTTGTGTACACTGTTTATCAGGTGCGGGTTGAAATCAGCGACGAAGGTAGTAGGAGTAAGGGGAAGCATAAGTGTAGGCTGAGTAGGCGGGGTAGGCAGAGTAGGCGGAGTAGGCGACAGGCGCGGTGTACGCGGCGGCGACGGGCGCGGTGTACGCCGCAGCAACGGGCGCGGTGTACGCCGCGGTGTACGCCACGGGGGCTACAATGCCGGGTTTGGCGGCGGCGAAGGCCAGGAAGCAGGCGAAGATGAACTGTAAAAAATAAGAGTTAATTTATGCTCAAAATAATACATTAAGTATGTAACTTAGCTCTATAGCAATTACTTTAATTTATATCATCAATTGCTGCGGCACAAATTAGTTTACCGAATGTCTTTATTAGCCAGTGATGAATGTACAGTGCAGCTTATCCTAATGAAAGTGATCGAAATAGATATTGAGTCAAACAATTATGCGCTAGGCGTTTATGTAATTCTTGTAGGTAGGTACTTTATCAAACATAATAATATGATTTTACAATAGTAATTTAAATATTGCAAGCTTTACAACGTTGAAAAAAATACTGTTATTTTATTATTTCTTAACTCACCAGCTTGAACATTTTGTTGGGGTTGGTTTTGTGTTTGGTTTGAGAACAAGTTGGCTCGCCAAATGCAAGTGATAATGTGATGCTCTGTTCTGGAATCGCGTTTATTTTATACGTTTACCTTTGTATAACGATTGCATTGAGGAGACAGCCTTGCGAGCCCTGCTTTGAATAATAAACAATTATTTTGTCGGACGAACCAGTCCTCCGAGAGTTGTGATAGCAAGTATTAATTAAAATCGAACAACATTGCTAGAAAATACTAACAACTGAATAAATTATGAAGTAAACGAGATAATCTTAAAATGTTAAGGACTGGTTCAATGAGGAACTTACTTCACTAGAGTATTTATCTACACTTAAATATGAACAACTTTTACTATAATGGAAGCGAACACAAAAAAAACTTCTTCGATGTTTATTTAGGCTAACAAGCTATTATTTTTAAAATCATATTTAGTAAGTAGTTACGTATACGTTTTACTATTCTTAAAATCACCTTGGTACATTTGTAAAGTTCGATTCCAGCGCGAGTTCAAGCTGCAGTTGCGGGTTCAATTTCCGCCGGTGACAAATAGGTATTAATGTGATCATTACGAGCGGTTTTACTCGAATTCATAGACGATATCTCCATAGTTCAAACTGATTAATTTCAACCTATGTAATTATTGAAAAAAAAAATTGTCTACTGAAGAAACAATGATTATTTACTTATTTTGCTAAGTATGAGTATGTTCTAACTAAAAGTCATGTGCTTTGGTTACTCCAGATCACAAACTAATTTAACAGCGCGTCATGTTATAATCAAGTGTGATACCGATTAACACGTGACCACTATGAATATGGTTGCCGATTAATTAATAGCAAAACGGTGGATAAGGGCGACACGGGCTTTAGTTTTTAATCACGTGGGATGTATCACGGTTATGGTATATAAATGTAACATGACCCACTTGGGAACTGTTTTAATAACCATCGATTGGCAAGATGCATTTTAAAGCCGTGAGTATTTGAAAATAATAATTTTTGCCTAGTCATGATTTTCTTGATAGTGTTTATTAAATAAACTGTCTTTTCTTTCATTTATTCACAAATTGCGTGTAATTAAATTACACGCGACATTTTAATAGAAGTTAATTCACATACGAGTATTACAGGTGATTAATAAATTTATGAAAGCTAAATTTAAAAAAATACTACTTTTCATTTATTTACGATTTATTGCCAATAATTTAGGATGAAAATCTCCTTAGGATATTATGTAAAAAATCTTTTTAAAATTTTTGCTCCACCTGAGAGCCCAACCCTAGTTGTTTATTAATCCTTCAAGCTCCGCGAATCTAGACACAATAGATAAATAATCAATTGTTATGACATTAATTAATGCCGTCTGGGACTCAATCGGTTAATCGTTATTTTACCTGAATGTCTCCAGCATCCTCATTGGCCCTAGAGCAATTCCAAGTATACCATCAATAAAAGCCTAATTAGAGTCATCAAACCTCTCAGTCATTCAATTAGAGCCATTAGAACTTCATAGCTATGAGTTGTTTTCTGTGTGTAAGCTGAGGACACGTGTCCCCAGCTGACACATCTGTATTTTCGTAAATATTTATGCTACGATAATGTATTGTATTATACCTCAAAAATTACAGTCGAATCCAAATAGTAGGCTTTCCAATTTTCAAGACTTTAGCTCAAATACTGTTAAAACCACGATCAAAAAACTATGTGCGAGCTGGAGTACCGTGTCTCCAGCTTACACATCTTCGTTCGTTCGTTCGTTTCAGCCAAATGACGTCCACTGCTGGACAAAGGCCTCCTCCAAGGTTTTCCACAATGCACGGTCCTGCGCTGCCCGCATCCAGGCTCTTCCCGCGACCTTTACGAGATCGTCGGTCCACCTAGTAGGAGGCCTGCCCACGCTACGTCTTCCAGCCCGTGGTCGCCACTCGAGAACTTTTCTGCCCCAACGGCCATCGTCTCTACGAGCTATGTGCCCCGCCCACTGCCACTTGGTCAATCAACGGTGAGTACATCACCCACCTTCGATTCGCGGACGATATCGTAGTCATGGCTGAAACCTTGGAAGATCTAGGCACAATGCTCGATGGCCTCAGTAGAGCCTCTCAACAAGTGGGTCTCAAAATGAACATGGACAAGACAAAAATCATGTCTAATAACCGTGTCGCACCCACTCCTTTGAAGGTTGGAGACTCTACACTCGAAGGCACGGAACGGCAACGTCGCAGTCGACCCATATTATTTGAATTATTTGGCGGGAAAATAGTTTTTGGCTTTTAATTCTGAAACTAAGAGGCCTAGAGATTTGAAATTATGTCTCGTGTGTACTTTAATTATAACGAATTATTTGATCTTTAAAACGCAACTCTAACTTATACGGTTTTAATAATCCACCGTGTGTTACGTGTCACCAGCTTACACATACATATCGGTTCGTAGTTCGAAAACGGTTCGAGATAAAGCTTTGAAAGATTTGAAGTCGGGTTTTTTTATTCGACTTTAATTTATGAGATATAAAACATTGATGTAGCTTAAATATTTACGAAGATACAGATGTGTAAGCTGGAGACACGGTACTCCAGCTCGCACATAGTTTTTTGATCGTGGTTTTAACAGTATTTGAGCTAAAGTCTTGAAAATTGGAAAGCCTACTATTTGGATTCGACTGTAATTTTTGAGGTATAATACATTATCGTAGCATAAATATTTACGAAGATACAGATGTGTCAGCTGGGGACACGTGTCCTCAGCTTACACACAGAAAACAACTCATAGTTATGAAGTTCTAATGGCTCTAATTGAATGACTGAGAGGATTGATGACTCTAATTAGGCTTTTATTGATGGTATACTTGGAATTGCTCTAGGGCCAATGAGGATGCTGGAGACATTCAGGTGTTATTTTGTATGTTTTAAAAACTTTTTAATTATTTACAGTGGCTACTAATTTTCATGGTGGCCATGGCCACTGTGGCTGCTGAGACGTCCAGACACGTGCATGTGCGCCGCCGGCCTATCATCATCGTCAAAAAGCTCATTCCCAGAAGCTCCCGAGGGATCATAGTGCGAGGATAAACCCGAACGAAATGCTGGCAATAATAAAGAGATCCAAATCGTTTGTTTTGTTTAACTTCAGATTGTTCTAAGGTATTACCCACGTTTACAACGAGTGTATTGTAACTGTAAGGGATAGGACAAAAACCGTACCTACAGTAAACTACCTAATCAATATCATTAACATATTTCCTAAAGATGAAAGTTGGGAATATTATGTTCTTATATTTTTCAAATGCTACAAAGTTAGCAGAGTCCTCTTTCAATGAAATATGAATGCCAAGACTCGTTTTCGCAATATGCGGTAATTTCAAACGCAAAAAATGGTTTTATTACAAATGTTTTCTAAAGAATGCGGTCTGATACTGATCAGGATTTTGAAGATATGATATCCCATTCTGCGGACCATTAACAATGTTTATGTCTATAAAAAGAAGAAATGAATTCGTCCTTGATCTAGTGGTCCCGGACAAGGCCGCGCGTGATGATCATACCTAACGACTTGCAGGAGGATATTTGGCTTGTTATCCGGTTGACGGACCATATCAGGTACGGCAATGGCACTAATGTCAACATGTCAATAGTATAAAAAGAGAACACGCTTGACGGACTACATTCGAGCTCAGACGCTTGTGATAACACAAACAAACAAAACAAACACCAAAATGTTCAAATACGTGAGTGTTTTGTGTTTAATTAAAGTGCATACTATAGTAAATCATAGAGATAGATTTCATTATTTATAGACAAGTTTGATAGCTAATCAACACTACTGGATGGATTTTCATTTCCAAAAAAAAAATTCTAATTTACTCAAAAATTCATTATTTATTACATAATATTATGCCTATTGCATACATTTATGTTATGACCTGTTATGACCATTGTTACCATAATAATAAACAATTTCAATGTAAAATATTAATTTTTGTCTGTTCTTCCCCAGGTACTGTTCGCCGCTCTCCTGGCTTTCGCCGCCGCCAAGCCCCTAGTAGTGGAATATCCGGTTGCCGCTGCGTATACCGCGCCAGTGGCCGCCGCATACACCGCAGCGTACACCGCGCCTGTTGCGTACTCTGCGTACTCGCCGTATGCCTACTCTGCGTATACTTACGCTTCACCTTACTCGTACTACGTTCGCTGAAGTCTGACTGTGTAACCTTTACCTCATGAACACGCCAAATATTTATTGAAAAATGCAAATAAATGTGCATAAGCAAGCTTGCAGTAATCTTATGGTTTTATTTTAAAACTTTTTAAGGCGAGAGTGAATAGGCACTTACAAGGCAGATATGTACCATCCTAGATTGCATCTCACTTAACACCAAGTGCGATTGCAGTCAAATACCTGCCTTGTCTTACATATAAAAACTTACTTATTGATATCCCACTTATTTTTCAAAATGGTGTAAGATTATTCGAACCGTTGAACATTTAGTTGAAATCTTTTATCTTCGCCTATCTACTTTAAGTTTAGTTTAAAAAAATGTTTAGTTTAGTCAAATTCGTTCCCTAATCTCTCAGTTCCTTTTGTTCTTCTCAATCCGTAACTCCTCGTCTAAACAACCACTAATGTCAACTACCCGATGATTTATGGTGATTGACTTGTATGCCCTCAATTATACCATTATTACTATTGTGTAACATACTCGTATTGAGCTACATTTATTTTACAACATTGAATACATACACGTCTTTGCCCTCCAAATTATTAAAGGAGCACGTGTACAAATTTATTTAAAAGCGCATTCGTAAGATTTCCCATCTGTATTATGCCATTATTAAGTAAACCAATATTATAGTGACTGACCATTGACATTGTTATAATGCATAGAAACTACCTGTTCCTTTGTCGGGGTCTGTGTTACCATGAGACAAACGTTGAGGGCAAGGGACTTGTTCTCAATGTGTAATATGTAATCNATAGTGCTGTGCGAGCTGAATTCCACTGTATCGCGTCGTAGCAAGACTCGCATTTATTTAAATCGTCTTGCGGAGTAATCCTTCTGTACCTGTACTATTACTTATTCTGTGCTTCTAGGCTAAGATTAAGCACGGAGCGGCTGTCCTTCCTGCAGCAGCTGGCCCGCCCATGGGAACGGCGAATAGATAGGTAGGTGCGTGTGTTTAACTCAGAAAAACTAAATAACAGGTAGGTATTAAGACTATTAAGTGTACATCGATATGATTTTCATAGCAATGTCATATTGTTAGAAGTTATACCTTATTGTTAGAAGTAAATAAATTAATACTTATACATGTTTATATTTTACTTGGAAGAAGATATGACTCTAACAACACTTATGTACACTTTATTTGAATAAATCGCCAAATATACCACCGCGGAGACCCCAATCGCGTCTCTGCGTGCCATTGAATCGTATGAGCGTATGGATTTTATGCGTTATTTTTCACAATTTCCATTTTTTAAAAGTNACTTCCGTTAAATTATCCTAAGTCCGTTAATCGTTAATCGAGTACCTACTATTTACCAAAAAGATAAAGCAGGCATGCTGAAAAACACTAGAAAAAAGCGTTCTGACAAGTACGTTCGGGCTTCCAGAACTTCCAGAACCCAAAACAACATTTTTTGTAACCAGAAAGAAACGATATAAAAATGCTATTTTTTTATTTATTTACAAGCTTATATCACAGAACAATAATAATTAAGTACTTACTCTTTTATAATAATATAGTATATGTGTTACGGTCAAAGTGATAAATGTGAAAATTATGAATAATCGCCGGTTATTATGAATAATTACCGCATGATTTGGTAAATGTGATTAATATGAGGTCATTTATGTGTGTATAAAACTAAATAGGCGGCTTACGGGTGGCCCAAGGGCCACCCCCGCCGCACCTTAACCTATTTTTCACTTTAAATCAAAACATTATGTTATAGGCATCATGGAAAAGTAATATTATGCAAGAAACATTCCAAACTCATTATGCCAAATTATATTAATATATGATATCAAAACGTTCAAAAGTTTGGCTGTACACGAGCACGTAGTCAAGATGTTGTTCTCTTTTATGAAAGGATGATGGGCACAAATGTATGGAAAGTGGTACCCGCTCCAATAGCCATAACCAATATATATTTCAAAAGGCCTTTAGATGTAGGAAAATATCTGCTATGGGGCCAGTTCTAATTCACGTTTTGAAAGCAGTAATTCCACTAAGTATTATAAGAAAATATAACACAATCATCCATGTATACGAGTATGTACTATGACTACAATCTATTAATATAACTAAAAGAAGCATTGAAAAGGAAAGGATTATACCTACGACGAACTACCCAAGCTATTAGCCCTTGATTCTCTTTCATCATCATCATCATGATCATTTTAGCCATAGCACATCCAGTTGAACATAGGCCTCCCTCAATGATTTCCACAATGGCCGGTTGGTTGCAGCCTGCATCCAGCGTATTCCCGTTACCTTTATGAGGTCGTCGGTCCATCTTGTGGGTGGACTTATTGGGTCTTGTGGGTTTATTCACCTTAGCAACCCATAATAAAATCCTTAAGAAGTAATAAAATTCTAACCCCTTTATTAATAAAATTAAGTTACACCCTAGTTGAACTCTGACTTAAATTGTCATTTGGTATGGAAATGTCATTTTAATCCATGGTTCATCCTAGGTATAACTTTTTATTAGTAAGGGGTAGTAGTTCTTCAAATAAAAATATTTATTTCACAATTATCCCTATAAATAAAATTATAGAGTTAAGGAAGGATGCTGGAGCAGTAAACCCTTCATGCCTCGCATAACCTAAGTAGACCAGGTACCATACGATGGACACGTGTGATACCTCGACTACACAAAAAGTATGTTTATCTTCGAACGCAACCAGATCTGAGGCTGGTGGCTTTAGTAAATGTTGTTCGTCTTGGTAAGACCTTTCAAATGACAATACAAACTAACTATTGGAGCCGGGTACTATTCTGCAAAAAAGTATGTTTATCTACGAACACAACCAGATCTGAGGCTGGTGGTCATAGTAAAAGTTGTTCGTCTTGGTAAGACCTTTCTAATGACACTAGAAGCATATCTATTGGAGCCGGGTACCATTTTGCCCATTGTCCTTTGTTAGTACTAAGGTTGAATTATTAAATAATCACTGTTAAATGTGATTAATTTATCACTTTCACCGCGACTGTCGGGAATTATTCATAATAACCGGTTATTATTAATAATTTTCAATTTATCACATTAACCGTAACATATCTTGCAACTGAATTTAAGACCAGTTCTCCTCAACCGATTGAGCTGCAATTTTGTATACCTACTTATGTAAGTACGATGAAAATTCAATGTTGTGGTAACATTGAGCTGGTCTAATGATGAGAATCAGGAGGCGGCCATAGGAACTCCTAAATGAATCGGTGGAAACTTATCGACTTTGGGTTTGTTGGATTTGTCTTATCGAGCACATTGGTGCTAAATTGTATTGTAATGAGGATCAGTACTGTTGTAGAAAATTCATTAAAACTAGTATCTACGTAAATCTTTAAGACATAAGAAAGATATATCTTTTTGAATTATCCAAATCGGACCATTACTTACGAAGATATTAAGTAATAAACATAGGCCGTTTTTGCCGCTAAAGTCAANAACCAAGGCTCTGATATTGAGATACTATAGACTAAGAGCTGGTGAACGCCAGACCAACGTCATTTTATAAAAGCTGAAAGTTGTCAGCGTATGCTCCCAATATAGGTTAGAATGTTGGTGGATTATGAAGTTTGGGTCATCGTGGCTTTGGCAGCTATCCACGTGGCACGTGCAGTGTAGGGTTCCGTAGTTGTCCGTCGTTACCACAATATATATGTATTTCAGAAGTAAGCGATTACTAAAGTCACTTGTAATATTTTCTTCTAAGGAATTTTTATTAGGTATGAAATTTTATAATACATGAGTAAAACGACTATTACTCTTGAACTAACTGGTGTATTTTAACCGCTATAGTTTTCCTTGAAAGTTCATAAAAAGCGCTATTATGATGAATTTTTCCAGATTTTTTAAGCCAACAGTTTAGTTTTTTTAGACAAAAATTGGCACTTTAAACTTTAACATTTTGCAAACGGATCCCTTAAAATAGAAAAATGGTCTTAGAAATCCCTAAACTATTTTAAAAGACCTATCCAACGATACCCCACACGATGGGTTAGAGTATGAAAAAAAAATTTATCCCCACTTTACATGTACGGGAGCTACCCTAAAATTTTTATTTTTTTCAAAATGTTATTCTACCGTTTTGCCGGCGTGATCAATATACATACCTCCACAAACTTACAGCTCTCTTGTGCCAATAGTTTCCAAGCAAAACCTCGGACAGACAGACATATCGAAACTATAAGGATTCCTGGTCAAGACTACGGAACCCTAAAAACTGTCTGGCAAGGAGTTGGAACTGTCAAAACTGTCTGGCTAAAAAGAGGAATAAATTCCATGCGAGATACAATCTTTCGAAATTACTTGAACCTTGCATACCATTATTTTTTTCGTTTTATTTTAATGTGTTAACGGATTAACGATTAACGTTAACTTGCGTTAAATCTTGCTAAATGTAACGTATTAACGTTTAACGAAGTTAATTTTTTTATTAACGGTTTAACGATTAACGAAGTTAACTATTTGATTAACGGTGCCCAGCTCTGTATGTAATACACAATTATACAAGCTTATAATAATGCTTTGAACAATAGGAATTATTTTAATTCACTTGTATACAGGGCGGTGATTGACTGATTGTGGCCGCCTACGCAAAATTATAAGGCCTCAGCCTCGAACTTAGCGGGCAGCGGGGCGGCGGCGGCGGCGGCGCGGGAGCGGCAGGATCTTATGCGTAAAATCAAATAGACCGGTTCTCGAAAACAGCGGCGCGGCAGCGGCGCCGGAGCGGGCAACGAGCGGGCAGCGGCGAGGGAGCGGGCAACGAGCGGGCAGCGCACTCCTTCTTTTGCCCACAATAAATTGAGCGTTAGGAATAAATTTGAATCGAAATAAAATTGTCGCCGTTGTTCAGACATTTCGTTTGCGAATAAAAACAAATATCTCGACAACACAACCCCGAACACAACACTTCGCCGCTAAAGCGCCGCGCGAGCTGCCCGCTTGTTTCGAGAACGGGTCTGCGTTGCCCGCCCCGCTCCAGCGCCGCGCCGCCGCTCCCGCCCCGCTGCCCGCTAAGTTCGAGGCTGAGGCCTAAAAGACAATTCTATCGATCAATGCTCAAAATAGGAGCTGCTCGAAATAAAATCAAGAAAAATTAGTATTCAATGTTTTTCAACCGAGACGAAGTGTTTCTCCCTCCTCACATAAAATTACATATAATTATAACATGTAGGTACATAAAATTTTGTCTAAGAAAATATCTTAAAGCCATAAATGGGGATTGATGTAGGTTTTGAATTAAGTAAAAAAATACAAAAATATATTTGCCGGTTATTCTGCCAGTTAAGGCAAATCCAAATATTTCACGCATTGGTTCGAGTCCGAGATTGAATACCTATAATTGTTTATAAAGACTTAATCAATATTTTTTGCTCAAATGTTCTAATAAAATAATGTTACTACTTAAACTAAACCTGTGCCCTAATCGAGCGAAACTAGGTAACCTACCCTGTATATCAAATTTATTCATTTGTGAAAAAAGGAAATTGAAAATTCCATAACGCGTTTTCGTGACCAAATGTATTGAAAAGGAAGAAATTGGTAATTCTCAAGCTACTCTTTATAAATACTATTTCATTCACTGTTGACGATAAATACTTATAAATAGCTATTTGATGTTAAAGTTATTTTTAAACTGATCAAGGTTAGTCATGACCTTGATCAGTTTAAAAATAACTTTAGTAAAGACCAGACCATACAAAATGTCTGTTCGTAAATAATAAAATGTAATAATAGGTTAATAATTGTTGATACGAATACCTATAGTTAAAATATGACGACTATAAGTAACTTGTACCTAATTATGAATATGGGTGGATGATATAAATATTCATACAAAAATATATTTTTTTATGAAAACATAACCGATATTGAATATTTTATATGAATACGACGGTACATTTAATTACTTTACTATGTAAATTTTATGGTAGGTACTACCGCGCTTTTTATATAATTTTTATTTCAATAAAACTAAAATAATATTAATTCCCAAAGTAGTCACTAGGTTAACATAAGATTTTTTTTTCATAAACCCAACCAAACAAAGTTCCTCTTTATCGGAAAGTACACAAATAAAAAGTGTAAACATCACAATTACAGGCTATAGACTACTCGTATCCCAACTTAAAAACATGCTAAAGTTAAACTAATGTTAAACTTGTTGTTTATTTTTGTTTTAAGTAGACAAAGTGACCGGCCATTTCAGCCATCTTATCACCGGGCCCTGTGGCGCAATGGATAACGCGTCTGACTACGGATCAGAAGATTCCAGGTTCGAATCCTGGCAGGGTCGCTTGCTTATTTTTATTTTACTACCTAGTTTTTGGCAGTGGCATTTGCCTACAATAGAATTTTGTTGTGGATAGTATTTTTTTGATCTGTGAGTATCGTGACGTGAAGATTTATTAATTTTTACCTTATGACTGTTATACTGCTAAATAAATTAATTTGTTTATTAAGTATTTGTAATTTAATTTCTTTAATGATTAGATTTCATTTAAGTATTCAATAAATGTGTTAATTATTTTTTTTAAATCTCTAACAACATGACAAGTAGGTAAGTATTGCCGATTTCAAACTGCCGTTGCTGTTGCTGCTGCGCTGCTGGTATTTAGAATGTGCCACCTTCATGTGCCAAACGATATTAACCTTTAACTGGTGACAATCGGTCTTACAGGCCAAGAGGAGTCAGTGGAACATCGTTTAAACTCATAAAACTCATTTATTTTTGCAAATAGACTTTTAAAAAGCACTTTTACAGTAGCTTCAACTTTAGTTGCGCCTACGTCGTAGAGAGGGATATTTGCTTCATACCAAATCGGTAAGTTACATCGATGTAAAGTTCGGCAGCGGTCTCTCCGGCCGTTTGTCACCAGTTACGTTACACAAAAACCATGTCCCCAGTTAAAGGTTAATAAACAAAGGCGAAACTATCATTGAATGTTTATATTCACAGCAGGCAAAATACAAATTAGTTTGCCTAATGTTGGTGAAACGTGGTAAAAAGTTTGGTCTTTTTGATCTCAAAAACAACAAAACAAAACAACTCAAGTAACAACAATGTACCTACTTATGGGGTTTCTGAAACTTACACGAGCCAACCCAAGGCAAGCTGAAGCACTGTGCGTCAACAAGCCTTTCTTCATTATAAAACAACACTTTTGTTAAGAACTTTACCTCGACCCGGTAAAAAAGAATTTAAAAGTTGTGGCAAGCGGAAATCACCAGATAAAAATCTTGATATCAGTATCTTATGACTATAAAGGTATGGGCAGTGGGCGGCATAGCAGACTAAATTTTATTAGCACAACTACAACTAGGTACTACAATACTACATAAGATGCCAGTGTTAAGCTTGATGTGCCGTTGTCTGCAAGTACCTAGTTTGAGTTAAGAGTTTGTCAGTAGACGCATGGTATCAACCGCCAAGTTCACCTACATTATGTAGTTTTGTAAGTGAACTTTACATAGAGAAAAATACTTAGGCTGGGTAGCTGGGTTGCACCATCTTACTTTAACTTTGACAAACGTCAAAAATCTGTCAAACTCCATACAAAAAACACCGGTTATTGTTAAAGTTACGGTCAAAGTTAGGTGGTTAGCTTTAACGTTATGAGATACATACGTAACAAGAACGTTTTTGTCCAGTCACAAATAGCGGTTGGTACTTAAATGATATTAATTTTTTTTGTTAATTATCTTAATTTCCATTAAGTAACATGTGAAAACATTCCATATACTGCACTGCATTGCCTCTCATCGATACGGGACACACGTGGAACGTCTGCATATCGTATACAAAGTAAAAGCTCTTCGAGGAATTTGAGACGGGCATTGTGAGATGAGTCTCGCCATCGGGAACTATCCTATCTTGATTAAATTGTATTTGCCGGTATTCTTGGGATGACACGAGCACGGTAAACGTGCCGTTTACATAAAGAAATACAGGAAAACGGGTATATAAAGTATATTTACTTTTCAACGGAATAAAGTGTCAAGTCTTATACTTTTCTGTTGAAAAGTGGTAAACGAGGCAATTCGGATCTGAACCTTTTATTAATTACTTTTATTAAATGAGAACTTATTTAATTGGCCTCCGTTCACTAGGAAAACGTAACTGAACTAAATATTATGAACACTTGATTGTGAGTTCTAACCTGTCGTGAGTTCGATTCCCACATAAGAAGCAGTGATAAAACGTTTTGTGTAGTTGTTCCTGGGTCGGTAAATGATTACTAATTATACCGACCGTCAGTCTGATTGAACCAACTCTGTATAATGTGCTTTAAAGTCCGATACAACGGCGCACTAAGTTGTAACAACTTCATCATCTTTAGGTCATATACTCTCCACTGCAGGAGCATGACTCTTAAATTTACCAGAGGCAAATGAAGGATTTAGCCTACACTCCCCACACTGGCCAAACGGGTTGGGGAGTCGTTGTGTTACAACTTATAATACTTGTTTGGTATTAAGCAGGTAGGTACCTAAGTACTAACTGTATTTAGGTAAGCATGGGTCACCAAAATTTTGCATAAATCATAAAGATATTCAATGAACAGCAGTCATTACAGAATCGTAAAGTAATAAAACAAATGAAAATAAATTCTACGTACTTTTCACAGTCACAGGCATCATTCAGAAATTGCAGCAAAATTACTTCTATCAAAACTACGTAAGACACTACAGTATGCCGTCCCCTGCCGTCGCTTATCTATACTAATATTACGAGACATACTCGTATAAATGCGAAAGTAACTCTGTCTGTCTGTCTCTCTTTCACGCCTAAACCACTGAACCGATTTTGATGAAATTTGGTATAGAGATAGTTTGAGTACCGGGAATGGACATAGGATAGTTTTTATCCCGGTTTTTTAAACAGGGACACGCGCGATAAAGTTTTTCTGTGACAGACAAAATTCCACGCGGGCGAAGCCGCGGGCGGAAAGCTAGTACATTATATTACTTACTTATATTACGTTTCAAATTCAGTCTAGTCTAGCAAACAATACGAAGTGTTTCAAGCGTGGGCGTGATGTTGACTGTCCAGTAACATCTTACAAACATGAGTGTTGCATAAGTGGATTGTGCCGAAAACAGCAGCGGGGGACAATAGATATGTCCCGTGCAGGCGCGTCCCCTGAGCGTGTTGTTCGTAGGACATTGCGCAGTGCTTACTGGATGTGACTGTAATAATATTACATACTATGATGTTTCTGGACATTTTTTGTACCTGTAAGGACTCAACAAACTAAGCCCGCTGCATGGTGTCGGCGGTTTTAATCCAAAATAATCATGTCGACGACTTGTATTTTTTATGGCTTTTGACAAAATCTCAAAAGGTGCGAGTTTGGTGAGAGAGACTGCATTAGTAATACTATACTTATTATTATTCTTTGGTAATTAATAACTACAAAATAATATTTACAAACATATTCATGTCATTATCTTGTTGTTGTCTTATTTAACAGTGCTGAACGGCTTAATGTATTGGACGCCACATGGGGTCACTGTTGACTCCATGGGACTCCTATGGCGTCCCCAAAAAGATTTTCCGTTGTAGGTATCTTTGCAGTACTTAGGTATTATAATAATAATAAAACTGTGTTGATAAAAAGTTTTACAGACAACGTTTAAGGCTATATATTTATAAATTGTGCGGCACTATATCTTTGTATTTTTTCCTAGTTAAATAAAAGCTGAAGAAAGGTCAGCTTTTGTTTTTGCTGTATCGCTCACGTTATTCCAAACAAATGAAAGATCAATTTGGATGATCAATGACGCAGTATAGTAAAAAACACTAAATTAATTTGTTTTCAGCAACTTTGCTCTCAAGAGCGTTTTTACAGTCTTGTAGGTAGGTACAATGTATCCTGAAATATTATCGTAGTAACTTTACTCGTGCCTAGGCTTTCTGTATGTGTTTGTTGACGGATTATGGAAACAATTGAATACAGAGTGAGCATTGTAGAAGGGTGGTATTGAAACCATGTATCTGTTACACAAACATTTCGTAAATCTTTTCATTTAACTCAATTTGGTAATGTATATCGAATAATATCATCATTTACCTAATTTTTAAAATAGCAATTATTTCATTGCAAGACTAAATTATGTAAATAAAAAGGTTGGTCTCTACTTATATCGATATCAATTCGCTATTAGACTATTTATTTAGAATAGTAAATATATTTAATGTAAATACAGACGAACGTGTCTCAGTATAACACTTTCATTTTGATTAAGTTATTAAGGTCAAAGTCAAAGGTAAAAAAATAATAATTAAAAAGCTCATAGCAGACTTATCAACTCGGAAAGGGATCAACACCGTATCACCTTTCGCGCGCTGTCAATCGCGAGGCGAGGCGTTTACGTTGTGTGTGTTGCAGTATTATGGAGTTTCATACAAAGTATACTGACCGCCTAGAGTTGATACGGTTACGATCCCTTTCCGGGTTGATAAATGTTCTACGTCCTTAAAAAACAACGTCAAAGCTTAATACGCAATTAATTGCGAATACCCTTTACCTGGGGTTACGGCTGCCTACGTCAGATCTCGAGGAAAAAGAAAGCACGTTTCACGTGACAAAAGAGGCTATATTCGGTTTCAGCCAGTGGCCTGAAGTCGTGCGTACGTACCCGTTCCGTCGCAACTATGATGCATATTAGAACATGTGAAAACAAATCCTAAACCAACATTGTTTATAGCAATAAACGTACTGACATTTTAAGCCACTATAAATTATGAAAGTTCAGCATAGGGAGTGTAGGCTCAATTCTCTATTTGCCTTTGGCAAATTAGAGAGAGTCGTGCTCCTGCAGTGAAATTTTGACGATTATGAAATTATAGGTACTCAAGACTAGTTTCATAGTCATATTACTTAGCACAAATCAAAGCTGTCACGGCATTGATTAAATATCTATTCCATGTCGCTGAGCATATTTTCTGAATAAGGATCATAAAGTCGTAAAAACATTGTAAAAAATATTGTTGCACGATTATTAGCTACTACACAAGTACGAAACTGAATCTACGTCATGTTCTCTGTGCGTAGTTTTGTGACAAAAATTATGTTGATCAGCCGGGCTAGGATGCGCGCCGTGATAAAATGTTATCGATGATTTTAGACGACAATTGTGATACACGCTTATCGCGGCGCGTAACCTAGGCTTACAGGCGGCACCAGGGTATGCGCCTTAAGTGTGACAAAACTAAATGTGGTATGGAACAAATATTTGTTACATGTGGGAAGCCGAGTAACCTTACCGGACTCTACATTCAGCCAGAAAGCTTTGTTCTTGAAGTATTACGTCCGTAATACGTAATTATTCTAAATTGGTTACCTTTCCATTGTTCACTTACTATTTGAGACTGAAATACACATTAAGTTTGTACGAAAAGTATATGAATAGTTTGTATGGAAAATACCCACGTTAATTGTTTATGTTACTAACAAATAAGAGGCACATTTCCAAATTACGTATAGGTTTCTCTTCTAAACAACTTCACGGCTATTTATACATACCTACCTACAGGATGTCGTTCAATTAGTCTTTAGCTTTTGTAATATATTATTAAATCATAAACGAGTAACCATACTTGACTTACTTGACTTATGGTCCTATGTCCCCTAGATGGGGCAGAGGGCGCCCACAACAGTCCTCCATCTCGTTCGGTCTTGAGCTTCTCGCTTATATAAATCTTTATTAATTAAAACTGTCTCCATCCGCTTTTTATTAAATGGAAGCCTCAATCTTTTAGTAATTCGCCTTCCCTCAATCCTACAAAAATCATTAAAAGCTTTACCATGGTTGCTGAATTTTCCTGTTATTTTCTTAAAAATGAAATTTACATGACATAAAACTTATGTTAGACGAAGCGAACCGATCCAAGTTGCGTTGCCTTTCTGTTGCCAAAGCGCTCGAAATATGGTACAGAGACAGTGTGACCGGACTGAACAAATTGGTCAGCCTTCGATTTCCTTGGAATTGAAATAATGCAGTGATTAATCCCTAAAGGCGATGCTTATTCTCATCACGCCCCGTCAATGTCAGAGACGTTGCCTGCTTCGGAGTCTTGCGCCACACACCCCGTCCTAACTATATAATGGCTCGTTGCATCAGTGGTCAGTACAAGTCCTGTGATAGCGAGACAAAACAAAACACACCAAAATGTTCAAAATCGTAAGTGTGCACAATTCTACGAAAAATAAGAATAAAGTTAAAGGCACATTTTCTGGAAGCTTTTCCGGAAAACAATTTCATTTGTTAGTAGAGAAATAACTGTTTACCTGGAAAACGTAGAGACTTCTTTACTTAGTAAACTCTGATTTAGTTAAAATTGGTCGCATATTTTTAAAGTCTTCATTGATGAATAGCTTTAAGCCCGTATTTTGAGGAAATCAAATAAGCTTTTACATAAAACGTTTTGTAACACCCATTTTTGTGCCAGTGTTAACTTTACCTAATTTACTTGCTTCCTAAAACATAAATGCGATATAAATAATTCTTTACCTAAGTGTAAATCGTGATCTAATTAATATTTCAGATCGCCCTGCTCGCCGCTCTCATCGCCGTGTCGGCCGCCAAACCCCTTGTGGTGAGCGCCCCCCTGGTAGCAGCCCCCGCCCCCATAGTAACTGCCTCCAGCTCGCAGTACTACCACCGGATCAACAACGGCTTCGCAGCATACGTAGCGGCGCCCGCAGCATACGTCGCGTCCGCCGCCCCTGTTGTAGCGTCCCCGTACGTAGCGTCGCCGTACGCTGCGCCCTACGTTGCCGCCCCTGCCGCCTCCATCGTTGCCGTTTAAAATGACTGACTGATGCTGTTTGACTTGTGATATTATGATTAAATAAAATTATTACGTTTCGCATTAAACTTTGTTGTTATTTAATATCAAACTCCTAAAGAGTAATAAAGTACCCTCGTTAGTATGTTACGCCAGCCACTCCCATTGTAGCGCCCCCGTACGTCGCGTCGCCGTACGTCGCGGCGCCGTACGTGGCCGCCCCTGCCGCTACCATCGTTGCTGTTTAACTTGACTGACTGATGCTGTTTGGACTTGTGATATTGTGATTAAATAAAATTATTAAGTTTCGCATTAAACTTTGTTGTTATTTAATATCAAACTCCTAAAGAGTAATAAAGTACCCTCGTTAGTATGTTACGCCAGCCACTCCCATTGTAGCGCCCCCGTACGTAGCGTCGCTAGGTATACGTCACGGCGCCGTACGTGGCCGCCCCTGCCGCTACCATCGTTGCTGTTTAACTTGACTGACTGATGCTGTTTGACTTGTTATATTATGATTAAATAAAATTATTACGTTTCGCATTAAACTTTGTTGTTATTTAATATCAAGCTCCTGAAGAATGTAAGTATGTCGCCCCAACCGCCCCCGTTGTAGCATCCCCGTACGTAGCGTCGCTAGGTATACGTCGCGGCGCCGGACGTGGCCGTCCCTGCTGCTCCCATCGTTGCTGTTTAAAATGACTGACTGATGCTGTTTGGACCTGTGATATTATGATTAAATAAAATTATTACGTTTGGCATTAAACTTTGTTGTTATTTAATATCAAACTCCTAAAGAGTAATAAAGTACCCTCATTAGTATGTTACGCCAGCCACTCCCATTGTAGCGTCCCCGTACGTTGCCGCCCCTGCCGCTACCATAGTTGCTGTTTAACTTGACTGACTGATGCTGTTTGGACTTGTGATATTATGATTAAATATTTCATTTCGCATTAAACTTTACTTTTATTTGAGAACCTATACCGAATTATCAAAGAAAGATAATTATTTATTTATTTAAAAACTTTATTGCACACAATATTACAGAATACAATATTATCAGATTCGAAATAAAATTATCTTACATGGATTTAATTAAAAGCTACGTATTAACTTAAAAAAAGTTTTATTACTCGTAAATAAGTTAAAATTGAACAAAACAAGTAGGTAATTACGTAAAAGCTTCCATGTAAGTAAGTCGAAAACAAGATGATTTATTGTATGATGATGAACTTGAATTAAATAATAAAATATTATGATAAATATTTGTAATCGGAGGCGTAAATTTATAGACGAGCCAAGACGAATATGTTGACCTGCAAGTTCCAGAATGTCCGTCTTTAATAAATAAGGCAAAGCAATATGAGTTACTACACACTTAAGCGGGCCAAATTCAAGAAATTAGACACTTGATCGGCTTCATTTAATTACTGCTGACTGAATAGTTAATATTAAGACAGTATTTACCACGAAAGCCGAACGGTTAAGGGGGCTGGCTGACTCGTGATCCGGGGAACGCGGGTTCAGTCCCGCTCGACTATTGTGGTGAGCTTACTCGTGACACAAGCATATTAAGCTTAGTACGAGGGGTGAACAGGACTAAATTTTATTAAACAACTTGAAAAAATCTAACTGCCTCCTAAAGCGGGACACGAACCCACGACCTTCCGCTTGCCGGGCGACTGCTCTTCGCTATTCGCTCTATTCGCTAAGAATTTTTAATAGCTAACAGGACTTTTTTTAAAATGAGCTCAAATAATATACCCGTTAATGTGTTTAGCAACCCTTTCTGAACATAGGCCTACCCCACTGATTTCCTTTGGTACCTGCGTCCTATGACTGAAATAATGATGACGATGAAGACTTTCTAGCGCTTGTAATATTTTTTTACAAAATAATTCCAAGAAATATTAATTTTGATGATAATTTTAACGATTGCTGTACAATTTCAGACAGTTTATCCTGCTACTTTACATAAACTACTTAGTAATTAATACGTTTAATGTTATTAACGAATTCATATAAACAATAAACATGCCATGCAGTGGCAAGGCTTACCTTTGTTCGTTTTGCATTTAAACTCCAATTACATATTAACAGTAGAGTAGCGCCTCTTAGGAAATCATTCACAAAGTTAGTATAGTAAGATTGCTTGCAGTTGTTCTTTATTAATCTTTATACACCAAAAGCACTAGTACGCCTTATCCAGTATTTTACAAGGATTATGTAAAGTTACATATGAATAACTTAAAATATTAATGATAAAATTAAAGCTTGATTGGTTAAAAACTAAAATTCAAAAAATTACAGTCCAAATTGTGTTTTCAGTTCAGCATACTCGTATGCTGAACTGAAAACACAATTTGGTTTGTAATTTATGGTTATGTTTGCTTTTAGTTTCACCAAATACTAACTTTAAAAAACTATATTAGATGAACGAGTAATGTTTCAAAAATACTACTACGAATGTAGTTTTCAGTGAGATAATCCCTGTATTATTTTATTGTTAGGACAAGTCATTACGATTTGTGTATATTATAGAATGAACGCCTTGTACAGAATTCTTTCACACAGATGCGGGCATAAGATTTCACACATGGATATTTTGTAGGCGTTTGTATTTGCTTATAAGTATTTATTTCTTGTAGTATAAAAGACGTATCTGTTTAAAGATTATTTATTATACAACTCACAACCCGAAAATTCAAGAAAAACAGAATTAACGTACCTCTTCAGCCATGTAACATTTCACCAAAAGAAATGATAAATTTTCTACAGCTGTCGTCTCCCCGGGGTATTTGGAAGAGATTGTTTTCTAGTATACGTAAGACCGTGCGAATTGTGATGTGCTATAACTATTTGTATTCCAGATGATTTTCAGTTTTAAAGAATGAAGAGTAAATTGTCTATCGTTTTTATAATTACTTTCCCAGATGGGAAACCTCTGAATTTGGCATTTTCACCGAACTAGGGCGGGTACACCCTTAGAGATATTGTCACCGTTTAAACATTATACCAAATTGGGGATTGACCTAAAAAAAGGTAAACAGTTTGAGCCTAAATTTCCTTTGTGACGGGCAAGCCCAAGACAATAAAGTTTTATTGCGTGAAACCTCAAATTACCTGTTAAAAACCCGTTTTGGGTTGAAACTTGTTACGAATGAGGCTGCGTTGAAATTAATGATACTAAGGTACATTAAGAACCTATTACGAACGAGCAGTACATGTTAAATACTTTTAATTAGATTATTCGAAAAACACCGCCTTTAGGTGCTTTCCCAATGGCCCATAATGTGTATTATTATTCCTTCGACGTTTCAATACGATTTTCGTACCCATCAAGGTCCCTGTCCTTACCCATTGAAACATTAGGTATTCCGGTACACCCGCAACGTTGCCTCACCACAATGCAAAATTTGTTACACCTATATAAAAGAGAGGGCTACAATTTCTAGCGTCCGCATTATAATTTCATGGGTGTCATGCGACGGGACTCTGCCATGATTCGATCGGTACTATCAATAAACATATTTTAAGCATCAATAAGAAAGTAAACACATGTAAATAACCATTCTAANCATTTAAATTTGTTTCAGGTAATAGCGCTGTTTGCCCTGTGCGGCGCTGTGCAAAGCTCGGTCGAGCATGGCCAAGCAGTGTTCCCCGTATTCCCTGTTGCTCAGCAAATACCACCTCCTGTTGTGACATCTGCCAGCTCGCAATACTTTGAGAGAACGTTCAACCGACTTATCGCACCGCCTGTTATACCAGTCGCCCCTGCACCTCCAGTGTTTGTCCAGCCAACGCCAAATGCAGTACCAATAGCACCATCTCCATCGCCAGGCGAACCAGTTCAACCTAACATAGCCATTGCCGTAGCAACTGCCCACGCAGCCGCACCAGTAGCCACCATACTTCTGCCCCCGTACCCGTTTGGACCACCACCGACCATAGGCTTTATTCCTCCATCGCCACCGATCAACGTCCCTGATGAGTCCCGGAAAGAATCAACTACACAACCGACTACGAAAGTTGAAACGAAAGCTACTACACGACAACCCGAAGCGACGACGCCTCTACCAGCGAGTTCTGACAACAGCTTCTCCCAAGCACTTCCCTCCAACCAGAACATCAACTTCAAGCAGTTTTACGGGCCCCCACCCCAATTGCCGCCACAAATGAAGCCACAAAAGGTGAAGACGTCTGTGGAAATTGTGCCTGTGCCCTTGACTTACATAGCGCCACCACCTTTGAAACTTCAAGCGGTCAAGACTGTGAAACACTATCACACGTATGTGCCATTGAAATCCAAGCTGATTATCAGACCTGTGCATTCTCATTCGCATCCAATAAGGATTGTTCGAAGGCCAGTGAGATTAGTTCATAGAGTGCCACTGTCGGACAGAATAGGAAGTGCCCCTAATGTAAGAAGACCTATGTCAAGGGAAATTGAACCGACCACCTTCAGTCCATTCGTGAGGTCTGCCACCAAGCCCCCACGTGTATGAAAAACAGTTAATTGTATAATAGATAAAAAAATCACACTTGTTAATATATCTGCACATTGTAAATATAAATGAGGTTAACCAATTGTAAATAAAAATATTTATACTTTTTTACATTATGATTTTCTATAAAACTCCTATAAGAAATGTTTAGGCAATTAACATTTATAGTTTAATGTTTTATATTATGTTAATAGTACTTTAATAACAGAATATAAAACATTAATTTCTAAGGTAATATACTTCACTTAACAGGATAAAACATAAATAAATTAATAGAAAATACCCTTTATATAGCTACTCCAGCAATTTTTATGAAGTCTATTTATCTATCTGGTAACGAAGATAAACCAACTACCACTCAGCAAACATTTATAAAGTAGGTATGGACGACGGCACGTCAAGCTACATATACTGTGGGCTCTTTATGTCCTTGTAATAAGGATGACTTTTCAACAAAAATGTGTAGTATGATGTGCTGTATCTGTACTTGAAGTAGGTATACTGACATACCGGATCCATTGCACATTGCTTATTCAGGGAAATGAAAAAGCTGTAAGTTACACAGCACAGTACACTCGTAGTACTGACACTCGTAATGATGACAGCACATCAAGTTTTACTGCAGCGTCTGCTTTAGTTGTAATCAGTGCTATTTTGAAGCTCATACTCGTACAATTTTTTGGTTTCCCTGGGAAACTCTAAGGCTGGGTTGCACCATCTTACTTTAACTTTAACAAACGTCAAAAATCTGTATAACTATATAAAATATGAATAAGTAACGTCAAAAACGTTAAAAATATGTATAAATATATAATAACTCCATATAAGAAGCACCGGTTATCGTTATAGTTACGGTTAAAGTTAGGTGGTACAACTCAGCCTTAGAATTAATGTAATTAAAACCTTGTGTTACATAAACCATACATAGTGGTTAATCTATTATTGCTTCACTATAATAATATGTTTTCCAAACAAAATAAAATAAAATAAAATAAATAAATAATAAATTTATAGTTAATTCGTGTTAAGAAAATAGTAAAACTGTCGTAATAATCAAATTGTCCGAACTTAATTACTTCAAAATTAAATGGTCAACGTGAACACGGCTTTCTAAAATTACTATGATCTAATTGGTCAAACGGCGTTTCTTAATTTAGAAAATCACTATTTTCTTAACGCGAATGCACTATAGTAATAAATTATAGCCACAATAGCCGAATGGTGAAGGGGTCGGAGTGGCCGACTCGAGATCCGAGGAACGCGGGTTCGAATCCCACCGCCGCTCGACTATTGTGGTGAGCCCACTCGTAACACAAGCTTATTTAGCTTAACACGAGGGGCTAATGGGACTATTAGTAATTTGGGCAATACAAATTGCTAATAATCTTTAAAAAAAAATTAAGTGAAATTATATTAAACAAATACAATTTTATTTTTTTACATGTTCTTCAATTACCTACAGAGAATTGAACCTACTACTATTTACAAATTGAGTTCATTAAACCATAAGCCAGTCTAAACATAAAAATCGGCCACAAGTATCTACTCATTTCCACGTTGTGATTTTAATAACTCATTTTTTTATAATTCAGATTAAATAATACTTAATTTCAAGAAAATGGAATGGAGATCATCCTCTTCCATGAAAATTTTCGTAGTTTTAATTATACAGTTGTCAAATAGCCTTCTTCAGCCTAACCTTATACACCAAAATCATTCAATCAATTATTGTATTTTCTTAAATCCCAAGTTAATTTAATTATTTTAATGATTCCATTTTAATTTCTTGAAAAACGTAGTTCTATTCCACAGAGTTCATTTATCATAAGCACCATCCTGTATTTTTATTGCATCGATCGTTAGGGTTAAGTATAAGGATAAAATCTCTCTAACAAACTTGATAAATCAAATGAAAGGAAAACCATGAAAATGTATGAATGTAGCCAGATTGAAATCTCCATCGCCACAGTTCGTTTGTTTTTCACGAATAGATAAATTTTCGCTTTGAATAAGATAGGCTATAAAAATATGGTGCGGAAATAAAAAATGGAATGAAGTGTTGACGATATGAAACCTTTTTTTTATTATAACAAAAACAGTGAAATTATTCATGGTTTGCAGTGAAATCTTATTAATATGTCTAACAATAACGTGCCGGCGACTTCAATTGAGATTCCATACAAACGGATCTAAGCGTCCATCAAAACTGCGATGTTGCCGGCTGATTATTTTCAAAACCGGCTAACTGCCCCGATGCCACATTACCTTAAACCATGCTGTAATGACATGCGTCCCCGTTGCGTGCCCTGAGTTTTACTAGCCTCTGCAATACTATGACGAAACGGCATACAAGGTGAATCTTGCAGTCTTTTGTTTGTATAAAAGGTAATGTCGTCAAACAGTTAACATCACACTCGCATCCTCTCTTCGACAGAGACAACCCAATCTAGCAAAATGTACAAGATTGTAAGTGCTCTTACAATATAAATTATGACTTATCAAATATTATAGAGGTTGTAAAAATATTTCTTAAACATACTAATAATAACTATCTTTACAGACTTTCTTCCTCGCCACCCTCGCCCTGGCTGCTGCCAAGCCCAGCATTGCCCCAGCTGCCGTCGTAGCCCCAGCTCCACTAGTGGCTGCCCCTGCTCCACTAGTCGCTGCCCCTGCTCCATTCGTCACCGCCTCAAGCTCACAATACATCTCCAGAAACTACAACGGGGTCTACGCTGCCGCTCCATTAGTAGCTGCACCCGTAGCTGCGCCCCTAGTGGCTCCTGCTGCTAAAATTGTTGCTCCTGCCCCAGTCGTAGCAGCAGCTGCTCCACTTGTAGCCCCAGCAGCGAGATTCGTTGCCCCAGCTGCATATGCCCCTGCTGCGTACGCTGCAGCTCCTGCTTTCGCCTACGCTCGGTATGCTGAGCCCTTCGCGCCTTATTACGCCGCTCCTGCCCCCATTGTCGCCCTTAAATGAGCCAAATCAAGACTGATATAGACCCAATGTATTAATAAATTTGTATCTTGTACATAAACTTGATTTTATCATTACTTTTTTCCTATAGATTTAAGGGGCTAAAAATCGTGTCTTACAAGATTTTTCTAGACGAATTTCCTGGAAGTTTCTGATAGTTTTAAAGGAATTACGTATGCCATTGTTTACATGTGTAGGCGGCCGGCCTGTGGTTTTGGGAGTTGGAGTTTCAAGGAAGTTTCCCAGTGGGCCTTGGCTAAAGTAAATAAGTCCTCAACAATGCCTCCAGACCTTGTTACGCAAGAAGCCTTAGTAGGACAAAAGAAACAATTGAATTAAGTGATTTATTTCTGGACGTTACAATACGTCAGACGCTTGGTTCTATGAAACATATTTTAGTAAACAAGCTATTAATGTGAAACACAATTTAATAATAATAACATTAAGTTAGCTCCTACAAAGTTTCAAGATACAAACAGAGAATAAACTCATTATTCAAATGGAAGATGAAAATAAAATGCTGCTAGACGTTATACACACAGACTGAGATACAACATTAATTCAATAAGTATTGTTACAAAACAATTTAATAATTTGTAGAGTCGAGTATCTAAGAGAAGCGTAAATAGATCTCAGCCCACTTTCGGATTACAGACGATGAATTTAGGCTATTTTGAAAATAAAGGGTGTCATATTTTAGGTCAACAGTAGAAGTTGGTTAAATACGTTCGGATACAAAATCTAAATCTGCCTTTTAATATGATTTTCTAGTTATTTAGTAATACACCTAACGCGCATAAATAATGATCAGTAAGTATATTAGTTTCCACTTAAAATTTAAGTAAAGACACAATGGCATGGTGATCTCTTTTGTATCTCAAATGAGAGTCATAAAAATTTAAGTAATTTGCACTAAATGCGGATCGTTTACTACTTTTATTTGTAGAAGTCAAATTAAAACTCCGCTTTTCATAACTCAGTTCGTATCACTTCGAAAATTATACTACACTTTACTGGCGCGTATCCGAACGCTATCTATTTCTCCTCGGATCGTCGTCTGAATACAAAGCACTCGAGCCGTTTGAGCCAATTAGGATTCGATTTAAACATGGTTATTCTGCTCGCCCTGCATAATATTGGGGGCGTCCTTCGGCCGTGGTCTGATTTGTGTCAAGTGTTACGTCTGAGAGTATTTATGCTCCTCTTTGATTTTGACGTAATTTGAATTTATAACGGAGTTCTACCTCGCGGATCGTGACTAGCGTAGTTTAAATTTAAAGTGGAGATAACTAGGTTTACTATTAATTAAGAAAAATATTCATTTTGTATCTATATTTATAGAAAAAGCAAGACGCAAACCTACATAAATAAGAATAGATGTTCCTTTGCAAAAAAATTACCTANGCCGCTAGTTCAGTGATAAACAATTCGGTCGAACCTGAGAACTACTGTTGGAAGTTATGTGTATATGCTTAACATTTCATTAACAACTAAGCACTAACTTAACAAACTATGGGATCAAAAAAATACAATGAAAACAGCTTGTACTTAAATTACTCGGTAAATGAAGTTGCAATTTTTACAAAGAGATAATAAATTGTTCGCTTAACCAGTCACCTTGTATATCTATGAAACTAAAACCAATACTGTCTATTTATGACTCTTATAATGATATTATAAGTGATAAAGTGATTACAAAACGGACCCTATAAACGACCTTTTGTTATATAACACAACTACCGATGGTCAGTTAGAGTCATATTCGGTAATCGATGGTGTCCGTGCACCTATTTGAGTATGCAAGCGTCCTGCCTATGGAAAGTGAAACCTATGGTGACTAAACGGTCGTAATGCTTGCAACAGTTGTACTATATAACGACATGTGACACATTCATCAATACATTCCTACATTGATAGTCGACTAATCAAGTCGCTTCACTAAATACATACATAATGTCGTTACTAAGACTAGTGAGTATCCCGTTCAATCAAAAAGAATGATAGCTAATCAATAATTCAGCAGAAATTAATAATGCTTTATTCAATTACAGGTCATCTTCGCTGCCGCAATCATAGCTAGCAATGCTAGCGGGATTGGCCACCTCGTTCCAGCAGTGAAATCCTTCCCTATAGTGCGGTATGCACCGTTCTACAACTTTCCTGGAGGTGTAAGATCTATACACGCCGTGGCTCCAGCACCAATTTTACCGGCTCCAGCACCAGTAGCCCCAGCTTTTGCTGCTGCTCCAGCGTTCCCCGTGCCATTGGCTGCTCCAGCCTTCGCACCGGCTCCTGCCCCAGTGTTTGCCCCAGCGCCCACTCCAGTATTTGCACCAGCTCCAGTTCCTGCTCCGGCTTTCGCCCCAGCGCCTGCCTTCGCCCCTGCTCCAGTTTTTGCTCCAGCGCCCGCTTTTGCTCCAGCTCCCGCCTTTGCCCCAGGTCCTGTCTTCGCTCCGGCTCCTGTATTACCCAAGCTTGCTCCAGTGATCCCACCCCTACCACCACTAGCGGCTCGTGCCGTTCCAGTGCTGCCCTCTGTGCCATTCGCTCCTGTTGTGAGAGCTGTCGCGCCCGCCCCCCCTCCATTATTCGCCCCAGCCCCCGTCGCGATCGCCAAAGCAATCCCTTTTAACCCTTACCATAGATTTGTGGCGCCAGCGCCTGCGATACCAGCACCATTCTTCAAACAGGTCGCATGGAAGTGAATCTAGTCTTGTAACGTACTCAGTGTAGAAATTTGTTGTTGTTGTTTATTGTTATTGTTTTAGTCATAGCTAGGAACATTTTGTAATAATTTGTAAATAAATAAAATCAATTTTATAATGCGTGCTTATAATTTAAATACTTCCATTAAGACACATAATAGACGTTATTAAATACTCGTATGTTACACGTGACCTACTTTTACAAAGAGACTGAATCAAAGTAATGAATAAGATTTTGCTTCACATATTGAGAGACCTACATTCGCCACAATTAGATGAGATACGTGATATTCATTAATTCAAGCAATTTAAGCAAAATAATCACACGTTAGATCCACTCTGAGTATTTAAGAGTAATTTATTAAAGTTCCTTGTCCAAATTCCATAATTATTAAAAATCTTATTTTGTGACATAAAAAAACATTAAAATTTAAATGATTTGTGTTCCTAATGTTCAATAAATTGACGATTCATCGTACTGCGTTTTGAAGTCAACATTTTAAGAGGATAATACGCCCGTATTCACAAACGATGCTTGCTTAAGTGAAGCAGCAAATTGAACGCACAGCGTTGAATAGCTCTGTGATTGGTTCGTGTGTCATCCTGTGCGTCCACGCGCACTGTGAGACCTCATAGTAATGTCTGTGAATACGTGCGATAGTTAATTTAGTATGCTCGATTGATGTAGGTAATTTATAATATCGCCAAAACCATCCTTAAATCATTATTTATTATACTCCGTGCAGTTTTGTAAATTCTATTTTAAAACACTTCTGCAAAGTTGAAGTAGCAAAATAGCCCAGTTGCGTTTGCATAAAAATAATACAAAAGCGTAGGAAGATAACTCAGAAATCTTAGAATATTAAAATGTTGGATTCCGTTGAAAGCAATCAGCTGTATGCTTTCAAGCATTATTAAAACCCTTGAAGGGTCCTTCTTACATCGTATTATTATTTAAAAAAAATATATAAACAAAAACATATTTAATTGCAATTATTTATTTATCATATAAAAATCATAACAAAACAACAGTCATATTATAAAACTAGAATTTTTCTAAAGAAAGGTCAGTCTGTTTTCTTTAATCTATCGTACGAACGCTGGGGCGCCCAAGTAAGGCGAGCGGAGGAGAGGAGCAGAGTAAGGGAAAGGTGCGGCGTAGGGCGCAGGGCCGGCGAAGGCAGCAGGGGCGGCGTATGCAGCAGGAGCGGCTAATGCAGCAGGGGCAGCGTATGGAGCAGGGGCGGCGTATGCAGCAGGGGCGGCGTATGCAGCAGGGGCGGCGTATGCAGCTGGGACGGCTAAAGGCGCTGGCACTGGCCCTGCGATGTACGGGGCAGAAGCGTAAGGGTAGATAGCTCTGTTGACCACGCTGACTTGAGACGCGAATGGAGGAACGTTCGGTGGTATGGAGTGCGCGTAGCCAACAGCTGCTGGCGCCACAAGAGGGGCAGCTACTGCTGGGACAGCGCTGGATTCAGCACCCATGGCGAAAGCCGCAGCAATCAGTACGATCTGTTGAAAAAAATACACATCAATGGTTTTCGTAGAAAAAGTTTAAAGTACATTACAGTAAAGGTAAGATAATTTGACTGTAAAAAGCTAGAAATATAGGCACTTAACATCCATTACACAGAAATAGATGCCGTCTGGAGATAAAAATAGTTTTCAAGTGTACAAAGGAGTTGTTTAGAAGTCAGCTATAATTATCAAAGGCATTTTTATCCCGTTTCCAAATCGACCCTTGGAGTATAGTTATTTTATTAATAGGTAATTGCTGGAAACTTACAGATTTGAAAGAAAACATTTTGCTTGTTATGCTGAGGACCTTCTTTGTCGAGGTAAAGACTTGTTGTGTGTTTATCGAAACATTGCGATCCTTTTATATGTCGTTTATTGTGATTCAGATAACGTGGTGCAAATTGAACATTTGACGTATTGCGGCAGTCACTTGGGATTCGCAGAGGCACGCGCGGAGAAATGGAGCACATTGGGAAACGTTGATCCGTTGTGAAATTTTTCTTTGTAAGGTAATGTGCGATGCAACTACGATGCATTTCACGCAACTCAATCGAAACCTCAAAGACAAATGTAAGCCGTTCGACAAATCCGGTACAAGTTAACACGAGGGACTTTTAGGCTGAGTTGCACCATCTTGCTTTTTAATAAACGTCAAAAATCTGTCAAACTCCATACAAAAAACACCGGTTATCGTTATGGTTACGGTCAAAGTTTGGTGGTGCAACTCAAACTTAATAGTCTCTAATTAAAGTTATGAACTACTAGCATGATTGCTACTCCATTTATAGAAGAGTATTTTTGTATCAATATGATGGTATTTTAATCATACTCTTTAACAACATACCTACTGTAATACCTGAGCCACATACAAAAATGCGTCTATATTGCTCCAATTTTTCGTGTCAAAGTAGGCTTTGCGGTGATTAAATCTTTTTACTAGTTTATCAACTTTATGTCACAAGACTGAACCAGAAACGCAACACTATTTCAAAGAAAGATCTCAACGATTTATAGAGCAATATCAACTCACATGCTTGAATACGAGTATAACAGAACTCATAAGATTATGAAATTGCAAGGTTTAAGTCTACCTAGGTACTTTAAAAAATTCAGTTCTAAATGACAACATTTTATTGATTTCAATGTCTGTTGTATTATCAAAGTACCAGGACCACCTTATTGTCTACCATTAATTCCTGCACATAGCGATCATTATAATTTCGTCCATTTGCGACGACAGTGTGACATCTTCAATTAGATTAACACAGAAGATGTCACGTTGTCGTCGCAAATGGACGATTTGAGTCTTATGAATGATGAGTCGCCCCAATAGTTTTCCCTTTTGGCACTTACATAACGGCCAGTGAAATTGTTCTACACAAAGTCGAAATTAGAATGCACAGCCCGTCTACGCAGTCTGGGTCAAAAATCGTGGTGCCAGCGATGTCCTGCGCATTGCTTAGCTACGCATGCGTCGTGATATTGCTCAATGGAATCGGTTCAGTATAAAACATGATGATGGCCTGAAGACAGCACAGTCCATCGGATTCACTAGTACAGTTTAGTTTGTGAGCAGTCACACAAAAACCCAAGCAAAATGATCGCCAAATTCGTTGTAAGTTTTACGAATTTTTCTCGACCAATTTACTAAATTGAAATTTTGTAACTTGGTTTGGATAATACAATTTGGTTCTTCTTCACAGATCGTCCTGGCTCTCGCCGTAGCCGCCAACGCTGGCGCAATCCCCTTGGCCGCTCCTGCCGCCGTCGTCGCCGCTGCCCCCGCGGCGTACGTCGCGCCTTACGCCAGCTCATACTCCGCCCACGCCGTCAACCACGCCGTTGCGACCCCCTACGTAGCCGCCCCCGCGGCCCCCCTCGTCGCGGCCCCAGCAGCCCCCCTCGTTGCGGCCCCAGCTGCCCCCTACGTTGCAGCCCCTGCAGCGCCAGTTGTGGCCGCCGCTGCCCCCTACTACTCCGCTAGATACCTCGCCTCCCCCTACTACCTATAAACGAATTTGGTGACATCATTGCCTTAGTGACTTGCTCAAATGTATTGTTATTATATGAGATTCTAAACTATCCTTGTGTTTTCTTGCATTCGTAATTGGTAAACCAATTTGGCACCGACTCCAAGCCTGCAAGGGAGAACTTCATCAGACCAGACTTAATGATAATAAATAATAATATACCTAGTGACTTTATCAGAGCCATATGAGTATCAGTGTTCATAAAACTGATGGTTTATTTTTGTGCATCATATTCCTATTCTTAGAACTGTCAAAATAATCGATCATCTTGTCAACATCTAGTTAAAATGTTAGACTACATTTGGCTAACATAATATCCCTACGTAAGTAAGCAGGTAGGTAAATTCCGTACCGCGCGGGAATAACTTGACATCTCGACCTGCACTTTTTTTTTATTAGCTTAAGCGCTTCCTCTACCTTATACCCTACTGGTATAAAAAACTCAACTCGAAATACCCAAAAATACTTGAAATACAGCTCTTGTTCATAAGTAAATAACTCTAATTTAGGCAATAAATATTTGACATAACGATATATCCAATTAATATTATTCTTACAAAGATTTATATTTCGATTTATCAATGTATGTCAGAACATGTATTTATTAATATCTCGACTTATACATTTAAGGATTTTCGTTTTTAATTTGACAAAAACAGTTATCAAGTTATGATCCCCTCTGAGTACTAAACACATCCATGATATGTGCAGTTGTCTTGTTATGCACGCAGTCAAGAGTTTGGATATTTGGAGTTATCCAGCTATTACCTTCGTATAATCATATTTTTATATATGTCATTAGCAGTTGTTAAAATATAACATTGTCAGGATTACGAGCGTCTTTAAATATTTTTTACTTACCAACCCCTGAAAATATTTTTTAAATATATTTAAGCGTTCATTATTACTTTTATTACTATTTTCAATAGCTTAAAACTAAATTAACGTTTAAATAGCAAGTTGAAAGAAGAAGGATAAGTTTAGTCAATAGGTAGGTACTATCTACTAATGTTTTTTCATAACAGACTAATATTTCGTTTGACAACAGAATTTAAGTAAAAAAGCTAATAATAAACTTTTATGTCAATTTTAAGTTCCGGATAATTTTATTTTTATAGTCTATTTGACTTCAATGACATTATTTAGGAATAATGATGAGGTAAAAGTAAGTAGGGTCGATACGCTAGATCTCGTCCATTTAGTGAGTTGGTAGATTTGAGGAATAAAAATAATATACAATTTTTCGTAATCATTTTGAACGAAAAATTGTCATTATGCTCCCTTTAGTCTTTATAAGTATAGTATTAAACTTGCTCTAAACCATTAGAAGTTTTAATATTATCTTTGTAATATTAATAAAATATAGAAAAAATGCATTCAAAATCACTAATAATTAATAACAACATGGAAATAAAAAAATATAAATAAAATCTTACTAAAATTGGTATTCAAAATACACTCGACAGCAAATAAATCGCACCACCCGCGACGCGAACTTTAAAGATTTTCTTTTGACACAATAATGGTGCCCCAACAATATTGGTGTTATTTGAAAGCCCAATAAATATCATTAAAGAAAAACACATTTAATTTCTTAATAAATGATTAACATATACTACCATAAATGTGACTTGAAAAAAGACCTCACTTTGGGCTCACCTCTGGGATCAATTAAACCAAATGTTATGGTTATAAAACCAAATAATGATCACACGTGTCCTCTTTAACAGATGGATAGCGATTAATCCCAACTTAACAGTTTTATAGCCATAAAAGTTGGCTCAAGCGTAATTATCTGTTTTTTTAAGAAGTGACACTGGATCCTTCTAAAGATACATTTTTGGGGTAAAAACCTTTCCTATAATGAAATGAAGTTTAGAAGTAGGCTTTTGAATGGTACCAATATTGGTGTGAAATGGGGATGCATACGTTTGAAATTGCTTGTCGCGGGTGGTGCGATTTATTTGCTGTCGAGTGTATTTAGGTATCACACTTAATAATTATAAATTTATTTTAGTTTATTTCATTTTTTGAAATTTCAATAGTATGGCTCAATTTGCAATATAGTATCCTCTCTAGGCACAATTTGCTTTTTAATATTATTTACAACGTCTGTATTTAGAAAATAGTCGTGATAATGTGGATGCAAATTGGCTATCACAAGGGTAAGCTACATTAAGAGCGTGTATTAGCGTCCAGGAAAAGGTCTAAGTACTGAAAAAAATCTTTGTGTTCGATGCGTCATGTAAATAACGTTTTACATGATATAAAACATGCATTGTTTTGTATATTTTAATATCTAAGACCCAGTTAGACCAGACCGCGATCACTTCTGACGCAAAGTGGAAATTGCATTGTAGTAAATTCGCATCCACCTTATTTTAAGTGTCATTTAATACAGTACAATCACCGATATCATTATCCGTATTGTATGGTTCATGGTTAAGGCTTATATACTGCGGTAAATCCCAAACTAGACCTAATATATTAAAATCTTACCTTGAAACACGCACCTGCTCATGTGGGATTTATTTTTGGCAAAAACGGTAGCATGCTATAAGATTTTTTTAATGTGGGTTTACGTACATACATTCAGGGAATCATAGCAATACCTTTCGTTCTAGAGTGATCCGTCATTTGGACGTGAACTGGACGGTGGACGCGTAAGAGCGTATCGACCTTACGCAAAAATGTATCCAGCTAATTTTAATTATTTTAAGCTTAATGGTAAGCTTAAAATAATTAAAATTAATTGTGCTTGTTATGAAGCATGGCTTTTGTTCTTTTATTTGTATTTTTTTAAATTTTAAGTAAACGTACAACTACCTGATCAAAAGCGATCATAATCTGCGATTATATTTGATTTTTCTAATAAATTTGCTACTATTTCATTGCAAAAGTGATAAAAATATGTTCTATTCTTATGTTTTGTTTTTTTACTTAAACTTCATTCAAAATAATTAATTCAAATCCAATTTTTACACCTTAAATATTTGTTTTTCTTTGGTGAATAACTTGACAAGTCGTCGGTACACAACTTGACAAGTCTTTTTTATAATAGATTAAGAAGATAATTTAATCAAATTCTTACAGCAATCGAAAGATATGCATCAAATTACCTTATTTCAATCATAAAAATATCAATTATCATTAATTCCGATTTACCAGGGAACTCTAAACTTTAAAATCGCTCCCCTGAAAAGTACGCAAAAATGACATGTCAAGTTATTCCCGCGCGGTACGGAATTGTAAATCACCACTTTTAGGTACCTTACAAAGTCACGCCATAATATCTTATTAGCAATCTAAATTATGTCAGTTACTCAAATTATACATACATGTATCACTTTAAGAGCTTATACCCGCCTATGCACGTTATCTAGGACAACAGATCAAGCAAAATGCATTTTGTACCTACGTGCAAACATTCTACGAAATATTTGGAACGATAATTTAATTTGGAACCAACATTTTTTATGAGTATTACCCATTTTTAGGAGAAGCTTTGAAAAGTGTATTAGTACGTACAATATGGGCTTGTAATCAATCAACAACTTATCTGCAAAAAACATAAGAGACTCTACATAGAGTTAAAGTTATAGGTTTTCATCCACTGACCTCTCGCTCAGACCATCCTTTTAGATTATAAACTAGTCAATAAATGAATCATTTGTACAGCCAAAGCTTCATGTAAACTAGACATTGAGTTACTCTCAGCCGCTAGTTTGAAAGTTAATTCAGCTTCTAAGAACTTACTGTAAAACATTAATTAATACTGTGATTTGAAACTAATTTGTGCTTCTTATCAATGGGGAATTAATCTTTTGATGTCAAGAAGATATATTACATTTTGTATGCCATGAGAATTCAAACAGCTTATCAAAAATGACTCCGAAATAAAAGTATGTACTACTTTAAAGCAATTGGGGCTCGTTTACATATAAATTACATACTTTTAAATAATGTGGTCATAACTATACTAGGTGTGTATTACCTATGTACTTAATGGTATCCTACTATGCAAATAAATTAAGTAAATAAGTTAACCAAGTCTTTATGAAGGATATGACTAAATATAACAAATTCAAGGACAAATAATAAATTATACATTCATATTTTTTACAATAAATATTTGCTGAAAAAAAAAATTACTTTAGTTCCTATTTGACCGAATATTTAACTGTCCCAAAATATGTACGTATTAAGTAATTTAAACCTTATAATTATCATACAATATTTTAATATTTGTTTTTCAAAACTTACAGTGTTGGCAATTAATACGTGACGTCATTAAAACTATTAACTTTAAGTCCGCCAAATTCAATGTAGAAACGGAAATAACAATTTAGCGAATACTTGAAGACATTTTAATTGGTGATATGAATAAATTAGCTAATGATTTTACGTTTGCGAAACCTGTTTATGAACATCCGTATTTAATACATTGTAAAGTAACAATAGAATATCATAGGGCATGGTGTGGTAAGTAAAGTTTGATGTATGTAGTTGTACGAGTACACGCTATAGAGTTAGAATTGTTAGGTTTTAAATAAATTGTTCCACCATACCACCTTATAATCTAGCCCTACAACAAAGAAAACACAATATTAACCAAATTTTTACACCTACGTGACTAATTAACGGATTTATGTACTTACTAGCTTTCCGCCCGCGGCTTCGCCCGCGTGGAATTTTGTCTGTCACAGAAAAACTTTATCGCGCGCGTCCCTGTTTCAAAAACCGGGATAAAACTATCCTATGTTCTTTCCCGGGACTCAAACTATCTCTATGCCAAATTTCATCAAAATCGGTTGCGAGGTTTAAGCGGGAAAGCGTAACAGACAGACAGACAGACAGACAGACAGACAGACAGACAGAGTTACTTTCGCATTTATAATATTAGTTGGGATGCCTTAAAAATAAGGTAGCTTCGATCTACAGCTGCCAATTGTTACCACTAAACCAAGGTTGTCAAGTGTAACATAATACTTCAAACAATCAGAAAGAACTATTTGGCATTAAAACAAGAAAAAATGCTTATTATAACATAATACTCAAACTTAAAGATAACAAAGTTACCTACCCTCAATTACTTTGGAGTCTGATACCTAAATAAAAAAATGCACATACGCTTACTTAAAATCGTTTAGTTATTTGCCTCGAAAGAAAAACTACTACATTACCGAGATTCCCTGAACATTATGCGAGTCCAATAGTCGGTCATACGCGACATTGATTAACGACAGCTTTTATCTGACACCGCCCCAAAAATCTTGAGTATTCGGCGTCAGATTTTAGGGCACCCCGACCTAATGTCATGTAATCGGAACGGGTGTAAGCACTAGGGTTAAGTTGTTCATGTATGAAAACGAATGGAGAAATGGGGACACACTATTTACATTCAAACGGTTGTAGATAACGGTTCTCTAAAAAGTTTAAAAATTCAAAATATAAATATTTATAAATTGAACAAGTAAAAAGTCCCCAAGTGGATCTAAATTTTACACCACGCGAGTTTAGATCTCTGAAAATTAAAATATTTTTTTAAGAATTCTCTCGAAGATTTCATATTACATTTATTACAAAACAGCTATGAAAAAAAAATATACCTAAGTAGAATCAAAGAATTACATAACACCGAACACTTAAAAAGAATTAATAAGGTAGGTATCTGAATTATCCAATACAGCGCCCGCACCTAACGAACGCCTGTATCAGTGTGATTTGTTAAGTTAGAAGTCAGCTGACCAACTGATAAGTAGATATGGTCGTGGAATAGTGTCATTGAAAACGCCCTGCCCTAATTACGGTCACATGTAAGCCTCACAGGGCAATTTTCATGTACGAGTATAGAGTGATAAATTTTAGCGAACAGTAAGCAAGCCTGTAAACTTGGACTTACAAGTCTTGATCGTTTCATTTGTTAGAATTTCAATTGAGATTCATCCATTCCATTTCTAAAGTACCTAATAATAGAGGACAATAATGTAATGATGACACAATAAAGTTATAAATAATAGTACCTACTTTGACCAATTACATATTTTCATCATCATCATCATCATCATCATGTCAGCCATAGGACGTCCACTGCTGAACATAGGCCTCCCCTAATGCTTTCCACATTGATCTATTGGTAGCGGCCTGCATCCAGCGCTTCCCTGCTACCTTCACGATGTCGTCGGTCCACCTTGTAGGTGGACGTCCCACGCTGCGCCTTCCGGTACGCGGCCTCCATTCCAGAACCTTGCTGCCCCATCGGCCGTCAGTTCTGCGCACTATGTGCCCTGCCCATTGCCACTTCANTCATCATCATCATCATCATGTCAGCCATAGGACGTCCACTGCTGAACATAGGCCTCCCCTAATGCTTTCCACATTGATCGATTGGTAGCGGCCTGCATCCAGCGCTTCCCTGCTACCTTCACGATGTCGTCGGTCCACCTTGTAGGTGGACGTCCCACGCTGCGCCTTCCGGTACGCGGCCTCCATTCCAGAACCTTGCTGCCCCATCGGCCGTCAGTTCTGCGCACTATGTGCCCTGCCCATTGCCACTTCAGCTTGCTAATCCGTCGGGCTATGTCAGCGACTTTAGTTCGTTTACGGATTTCCTCATTTCTGATTCGATCTCGCAAAGAAACACCAAGCATAGCCCTCTCCATAGCACGCTGTGCAACTTTGAGCTTCTGTATAAGGCCTATAGTGAGAGGCCACTTTTCCGAGCCATAAGTTATCACTGGTAACACACATTGATTGTAGACTTTCGTCTTCAGGCATTGGGGTATTTTGGACGAAAAGATGTTACGTAGTTTCCTGAACGCTGCCCAGCCGAGTTGGATTCGACGATTGACCTCCTTCTCGAAATTGGACCTACCTAGCTGGATCGTTTGTCCATACATATTTTACAATTTACCAATTGCAATATTTTATTTTAATCTAATTCAGAGGTTTCTACGCAAGTAAAATACCCAAAAAATAGAGCTACCTACACTCCATTAACTAAAAAAACTTGACAAGTTCTAAAAGCTCACGCTTTACTACATAAATCATGAAGAGACCATTATTTTAACATGTCATATTATTATGTGTGTATTCTAAAATTAAAGTATCAAATAATTTAATTGCCGTTTACAGTATTGCACGTACCTATAATATGAGTAGATTTAAAAATACATCTAACTTAACAACCAAGTGTACAGTGTACGGTTGGCTTAATAAGATGTAATATTGTACGACCTTTTTTACAACGTGTATTTAGAATAAAATAATAATGGTATGCACTAGAATTTCACCACATAGCGTGCAGATTACTCGCATGTGTACCTAACTATTGTCATGATTGCAATTAACACTGTTCCTACATCACCTCATAATAAATGGTATATGTATAAAACCATTCATCAACTAGTTATACCTGACTCTAGATAATACACGATGACACAAGAGTACCTACATACATTTAATGTATAATGGTTCGCTATGTGGCTATACTTAATACGATTTACCCGCGTTTGTCGCAAATTTTCAAAAATATATATTTTTCGCTATCCTATCCTACTAATATTTCCTACTAATATTATAAATGCGAAAGTTTGGATGTCTGGATATCTGGATGTTTGTTACTCTTTCACGCAAAATCTACTGAACGGATTTTGACGAAACTTTACAGTATTAATGTTTATAACCCAAAATAATATATAGGCTATAATTTATGACGATCTGTGACAAACTAAATTTCACGCGGGTGAAGCCGCGGGCATTTGTTTATAATCTTATGTTTGTACGTATAAGATAAAAATAGTAACAATTGAGTAGCAAATCTGTAGTCGGTGTAGGTACTATAGACTATAGTCTGACACTGGTTGTGATTTTTATTGTTAGATGTTACTTTATACGTTAAATAAAACATTTATTTGTATGTTTATTTATCCATTTGAACGTACACATGTCTTTACAGACTTATTGGGAAATAAATTAAATTACCTACCACGTAAGAGTAAATTCTTCAAAACCAATTGAAAATACATGAAAGAAAATTCCAAAAACTGGAATGAAGGTCATTTTTTCTTCAATTTTCTGTATGATCTGATACGATTTCTTCGTATTCACTTAAAGTACGTCTTCTGTTTGCGCATCGCGGCGACACATAATACATTAATGTTTCCGGAAATTTCTGGTTGTTGTTGATTTGATTAATACATTTACATTATGGTAAAACACACGTAAGGTCACTGTTAGGTAACATAATAGGGAAAAAATATTTCATCGAATTTCCCCAAAAATAACTGCAGTGCGCTCATGAAAAAGGGTTCCCACTGCTTACTTTGTTGCTATCCGTACTTATGAAGGCTGATACATATGACCTAGGCCCGGCCCGCAGGTAGGGTTAGACGGATTTGAAATAGCCAATATGTGTATAAAAGGCCCTACGATCGNCACCTCATATTAAATGGTATAAGTATAAAACCATTCATCAACTAGTTAAGTATATAAATAAATAAATAAATAATAACGAACTTACATACGATTTACCCGCGTTTGTCGCAAATTTTCAAAAGTATATATTTTTGGCTATCCTATCCTACTAATATTTCCTACTAATATTATAAATGCGAAAGTTTGGATGTCTGGATATCATGTTTGTTACTCTTTCACGCAAAATCTACTGAACGGATTTTGACGAAACTTTACAGTATTAATGTTTATAAGCCAAATAACATATAGGCTATAATTTATGACGATCTGTGACAAACTAAATTTCACGCGGGTGAAGCCGCGGGCATTTGTTTAAAATCTTATGTTTGTACGTATAAGATAAAAAAAACCGACTCCAAAAAACCTCAAAAGTATCAATCATGGTATACCTACACAAATATTAATAATTCGTCCTAATAAATAAGTAGTAATTAGTAATTATTTTTCTACTTTTTCGTGTAGGTTTTTTGGAGTCGGTTTTATTTTTTTTTATAAAATTTTACTTATTTATTGCTTTTTAGTTAACTAATTATTACCTTGATGTTACCACTGAAGGTAGGCAGTACATTGAGACCATATTCTTCATGTCTAGTGTAAAATAATATTCTCTACAAAATACAGGTTACCATATAGGAAACCTAAAAAGACCTTAAACGGTCAGCCCACCTTAAAAACATGAAAGAATACAGCTGTTGGTCTATTTGTACTTATAATATTTAAAGAATTCTCCTACAACTCCTAAGCATTAAGGAGTTGTACCTACCATGACCAGTTTTTCTTCAAATTCGCATGAGACCACCCTTTTGATAATACCTATTCAACAAAAAAATAATCGTTCAAATTGGTTCATAATCGGCGGAGATATTGCGTATAAAAAAGTTCATCCCCAATTTTCCACCCTTGGGGGTGAAATATTTTCTTCAAATTCGCATGAAACCACCCTTTTNTACGATCGGTCCCTAAGCACATTCGCTCACACACCCTCCTTCGTCACTTCAAGACATCCCCACCACCCACCCTTCAAAATGTACAAGCTGGTAAGATCTTTAAAAAGTGTTTTATCCAGCCTAGAAAATTAATAACTAACATAGACAGTAGAAAATCATAGTAGGATCTGAGTTTATTCCGGAGTTTCTTCTCGTCACTTGCCATAAATGTTTGTCTCGAAGCGCTTCACTACCGAACAAAAGATAAGGAGACATGTAAAGAGTTCCTTTTGGGTACCTTTTTTTTCATAAGTGCCAAATTGGTCTAAATTGAATACAGACTTTTCAGTATCATTTTCATAATTGTAATTTTTATCGTTCAGTAGAAATTGAGCTTAACGGAAATAACAATAAAATTAATGTTTTAGAATGAACTTAGGCACATAAACTCAATTAGAGAAAGCTTCAGAGAAAATAATTTACGAGATTGATTCAACATTCTTAGTAAATTAATGAATTTGGTTTCCTCGAATCAGTACCTCTAGTAGGAAAAACTTTCGAGTTCGTTTCGTTGCGTATTCAATGTGTCATCGAAAAATTTTGTATGAAAAATTAAACAGCGCCCCCTAGGGCGGCTATAATATAGGGGGCGCTGTTTAATTTTTCATACAAAATTTTTCGATGACACTTTGAATACGCAACGAAACGAACTCGAAAGTTTTTCGTACTAGAGGTACAGAGATAGGAAGCTAAAGTGTATCAACTTTGAAATCCTTTAGACTATTAGAGCAAATTAATAATGAAATAATTATGTGTATACGTGTAATACGTAATCGTTTTATCCCTGAACTACCAATATTAATTCCGTCTTACTATTTGTAAAGCTTTCTAGCAAAGGATCTTAAAGCCCGCAGGCTTGACAGAGGGAAGTCTCATAATAACCATAACTTTTTTTTTAAAGTCCTGGATTTACAATGTTCTGTTTACATTAATGATTACAATGAAAAGTTCAACAGCAAATAAGTATGCTTGGATGATAGGAAACCCCCATGTTTGAAAGCTTTATTGTACAAAATTATTGAAAAATCGATGTCAGAGTAAGTAGGGAAAAGCTTTAGAACAACAAAAATTATAAAATGTTTACGTTTATGATTACTAATAAAATACCTACTTAGTTGGGTTTATTTATACATATAGGGTCATTAGGTCTGCTCTAGTATAATTTTTAAGAATTTAACCATGACGTTTTTTTTTGTATAATTGATATTTCCTTTATTTACTAAATATAGAAAGGTATTCATCATAATCATCACCCATCTATTAGAATAAACTGGATAAATTTTAATCAGTATACAAAAATTGATTACCGAATAGCAAACATTTTTATATTTTCAACTTGCGGAATAAATTTTATAACTTAACCGACAAAGTAGTAAAAATCGATGGCCATCTTTTTTATCGCTCAATCACTTTTTATCATTCCCTGACATTCTCGGGCGGCAACGACCTCCCAAGGCCGCAATATTTGCCATCCGGTCGACATAAGTTACGCTTTTCGGTCCAATTCCACCGGTCCAGTGTTTTTTTACCCGGCTCGCAAATTTACCCAGCAACTTTATTGCAAATGTTTCTCGAGTGTCTGAGTTTGTGTATCTTTTTGACCTCTAGCCTAAATATTGTGAATCTTGGGGTGTGCACGTGCCTTTACAACAAGACCAATCAATACAATTTCTTTCATTTATTTTATAACAATAAAAGTTAGTAATATGACCAAGATATAAACATTAGGGCTCGTATTGTATGTAGTAAATATTATTTTCAAGTTATTTTTTCAATTTCAGTATTTAGATTAAAACTTCCGCTATAATTTCATGGAACATTTATGAAACGATACTGAAGTAAAGAGTAGTTAAATCTGTTATTGGTATCTAACTAATGTTCAAACTGAAAGCTATAGAATTAGTATAAATAAAGTTTCGAGAATTCCTTTACATTTACTCTGCCTAATAAAGCTTTCATCAATACAATGCGACGACACGCGGCGCGACGTTTTCTTATAATCCTTAAAGTGATAAGGGTTGACTCCTTAAATTAAGCAATTCGATTTCTATGAAAACATCATTGGTTCTGAGGTATTTGCAAGATTTTGAGTTACTGGAAAATCTTCAACTTAATTACCTCCTTTGTTATCACAAACATTAGCAAATTGAGCAAAATGCCTCTTTGTTTGTCATCGTTTAGCGAGAATTCGAAACTTCCAGAAAAACTTTTTATGTCTTAATACTTTTTTCCCTTTAAATATTCGGATCTTTTTTAAGTCTCGGTAAATATTTATTATTTCAACCGTCTACAGATTCATATTACAAGCAGTTAAGAAACGTCCAATAAACTTTTCAGAAACTGCAGTAAAGATGCAAATTCGACGCAAGTAGTGCATTTTAGTACCCACGCGTTCAGCGAAGGATATGTTAACACTAGAAGTGCCGAAGATTACGACCCCCCTAAAAGCGCCGCTGGGTCAATTTTGTCCCAGCATGTATTTTGTAACATTTTTTTAGTTTCAGGCATGAATATTATGGTTAAAACTATTTGTAGTATCCTTAAAAAAAGGTTTTTCTATGTAGTTAAATCAATATGTACTTATTTCTTTAAAAATATAAATGTATTCAATTTTAATTTTGAATTATTAAAAGTCAGATATTTTTGGTTTCATTTAAAAATAGTCACATATTATGTGGTGTTATACTGTATTAAAATAATGAAATTGCTACTTTAACTAGTCATTATTATTTTTAAAGAAAAAATAAATGTCTTACAAATAATAGTGCACATTTTGCACAAAGTTTTTTTTTTATGGCTTTTTGTCTCTCTGGTGTACTATGTGTTTAGGAATTTCTATAGGTATGGTTATTTTTCTGTTATCTGTACACAAACAATGAAGTTTTTACCAATAACAATGAAAAGTATGTACGTTTAATCTTCAAAATTTTATAAGTCACACATTTTAAAAATGTATCAAATCATACAATGTATAAACTGGCTTATGTCTAGAAGCCACCTTCCTACTAATATTATAAATGTAAAAGTTAATAAATATTGATGAATTGAAGGATGGATGGACTGATGAATGGATAGGAAGGATGAATGGGTGGATATATGCCTGGAACTTGAACTAAGTGAGTATGGATTCATGGTTAGATCGATAGATGTTTTTTCACTCTTTTACGCAAAAAATACTAAGCCGATCTTAATAAAACTTTGCAGTTTTATTGTTAATGCTTCAGAATAACATAATATAGGCTATAATTTAGAATAATATTCAGTTATTTGATCAAAAAGCAACGATAAGTGTCAAGAAATTAGTTCTTTCTATGATAAACTTAATTTCTCACGGGTGAAGTCACAGGCAAAAACCAGTACAATATATTTACATTTCTGCATTGTCACGAGTCACATAAACTCTCCTCACCTCTCCACTTTCGTATCTCCTCCAAAAAAGGACTCTTCATCGAATTATTGTGGCAAATACCAGAGTGGGACAAAATTGACCCAGCGGCGCTTCTAGGTAAAACCGATTTTTAAATTTTTTCTATTAATTTTATATTATCAAAAGCATTAAAAAATTATAAAATTCAATAAATCAGAAAAAGTCAAAAAGTTTCATGGACTTTCGTTAAAAAATAAAAAAGTTAGAGACGATCAAACTCGCGAGTGGGACAAAAATGGGACGGCGGCCTTTCTAGTGTTAATTGACCCATGTAGCAAGCGATTGCACTCTGAATTTTCAATTATGTTCATCGGGCTTATATTTTTTATCCCATGAGAAATAAATGCCATAATGACTGTAAGGTTAATTATTCGTACTTAAAAAAATGCCCTTGTATTTTTACAATGGCACAGTTAATTGAAATACTTATAATAAGTTCCGAAAACTCATTTGCTCTAAGTACTCGTAAGTACTTCTTGTAGCAATCTCACATCAATACGCAAACACCCTAAAACTGATAGCAAATAAGTACATTCAGAAACAAAATTATAAAGCAAATAATATTGTGTAGATTGCTAAGCTATCACGACACATGTCGGTTTGAATTAACATAAAGAGGCCCTTTCTGAACGTTATTCCTTATAATTATTCCATCAAAGGGTTTGAAAAATATGTTTAGACAAAAACATGTTTTCATCGCGAAAAAGCTAGCACAAGCCACTGAAATATGTCACCTTTGATCTCTATCGATGCATTTGACGTCCTTTATTTTATCACCCATAAAATTCAAACAAACAACTTGTTTATCGTTTCCCAAAAGGCGGCAATTATTCACCGACTTCACAAATCCCTTTATAGATTTTGTGAATAACGGAACGTTCTATTTTCTTTCATCGCATAATAAATGTTTTGTAGGTCTCTATGGCGAAATGAGGTGATATCATTTGCATGAAAGGTTTCATTGGTTGTTATTCGCGATTAAAAAAGGTAGGTACCTATGTACTTATAAAAAAAATGAGCATTTGACCCAAATTAAGTAATCATTACGAAAAGTACGAAATTCTTTAATTAACAACGTTTCCTTGAAATGGGTTCTACGACCCCACTATTTAATTATTTAACTCGTGTATTCGGATGAACTGTGGATTGAATTATGTTACGGTAACTGTGGGAAGGGACATAGGAAATTTGGAATAGTCAATGATAATTTCATAGACAAAGGTGTCCATTTCCACGTGTATTGGAAACAATCCTTGCCCGTGTTACTAAGGATAACTGGTCTAATAAATGCTGAGCGCATTTTATAGCTAGTTACTCAGTAAAAAATATAATTTTATTACAAGTATTCTTAAATTGAAGTTTGGTGAGTACATTTTTGCGCATTAATCAAAGGCAGCTGTAATATGCATTGGTGACAGGTATTAAATGAAATTAGCCCGCTAAATCTTTTAGAAACTATATTCTTGACTTTGAATATACTTTTGTCTTATAGATTGGCTAATGAATGAAAAAGGTTTATGTTAACTATTAATAGTTTTCCAGATATAAATTCTATGTGTATGCTTTTGAGCGAAGCCTACGCAGCATGCTAGTAAAACCAACACAAATGTTGTTAAGAATTTTCTTACATCGAACATAAAATAACTGGCGCAGTAATTCTTGAAATGGACATAGATTACGAACCCGAATTGGTTCATAGCGATTACCCACACAGTAGAAATATTTAGGTCTATAAGAATAACTGGTCAGAAACCAAAGGACATCTGGTGCAATAAGTATCTATGTCAAGTACTGGTGGTGCCTTGCGATTGTTCGGACTGGTCCAGTTAGAAAGGAATTGATTATAGCCCAACTAGATACCGGTCTAGGTATAGTTACTTCTTACATAGTCTTATATATTTTTTTGTAACCACCCACCACAAAACCCTGATTCCCTAAAACATATGTTGTTACTGAGTATCATTGTAAGTTTGATGTGATTACTTAAGAAACGACTCATACCCCGAATCTAAATAAATTATAGTAATTTATTTAACTGATACAGATATAATCCATCAATTAGCTTTGATCTTCAAAAGATACGCGCTAAATATAGGTTCAGCCGTTTGCCGTTGACAAAATATAATAGGATTCAGAATATAATATGCTAATAGCACAGCCCTTTTCTCTGAAATATTTTTTGTATGGTGTAATTTTATAAGTTTAGATATTTTAGAAATAAGTTTACAAATGTACTTACATTACGATTGTGTATTTTAGACTACATGTATGCGTTCAACATTATAATAATTTAATTAATATCAAACTTTAACGCATCTGTAAACTATGAATGTTTCTAAAATTTATCAAATTAATAAGTAACTTAAAATAGAAATTCCTTTCTACACATATTCCATATTTATTTTCTTTTCATCTATTAAGGTAATATGACGTTGACGTAAGTAGGTACGTAATAAGTTAAATTGTTTTAACTTGAACCACGAAGTTGTTGAGTTAAACAATCTTCAATTTTCTTCACATAAAAAGAATGTTAAGCTTATAAATACCTTTTTGTTATGGAGCTTTGATTCAATGTTTGTAACTTTTACTCGTATGTTCATTATTTTGTTCAGATGATAAACTTTTAAACAAACCAATTGACATTTAAAAGAAACATGATGCCCTTTGAAAAGATATTTGTTGCTTTCTTGGGGGAATTGACCTTAAGTAAACTGTTTTTCATTCTGACCATAGATTTAGGCATAAACTTTAGCACAAAAAGATAATATCAGCTAATTCAATTACGTATTAGATTTCCTATAGATTGCACTTTAGATGAATCTGTACTTGGTTATGCTTTATTATTTTCCTGTTAGTAGAAGGATGTAGATACACGGATAATATGAAAGCTGCATCTAAAAAGCTTTCAGTATATTCAATTTCCTGCTGTCCATATATCAGAGCGATTATTTAAAGATTAACATTTAAATCGTTGGGTAATACATGGTGGTAAAACTGGTTAATTTAATTAAACGAGAAATTGACTCACAGATGATAAATTATTAATATGACTGACGACTTCGTGCTTGGTTAGTGAGTTAAACTCCCTCAAAAGGTCCTAAGGTTTGATTCTCTGATGGGGCACAAAGTGGAAAATCACTATGTTCAGTTGTTCAGAGTTGAGTTAACAAGTGCAGGCATAAATTAATTCTGATTGACTGGTGATAAAAAACACGAATCTGGCTTATATAGCTGCTCATAAAATCGGGCACCAAGATAATAATAAGATACATCTTAGTTCTTACCTGAATCGATCAAATAGGAACACTTTCACTCAAGTAAAGGCAAAAAATGTATCGTTTACTAAATTAGTATAAGTATGTACCTATTGTGGACGTCCATTTACGGTAGCGTATGTGGTTCCAGGTCGTATTCGCCGCTGTCCTGGCCGTCACCGCCGCCGCCCCCGGAATCTACGGAGGCCTGGCCGCCCCCGGCATCTACGGAGGCCTGGCCGCCCCCGTCTCCCCATGGGGCCACGGCATCGTCGGCGCCCCCCTAGTGAGCGCCCCAATCGTCAAGGCTGCGGTGCCAGTGGCCACCTCCTACGCTAACTCTGTCAGGGTATGTAAACCTTATTTTGAACCTGTTTGAACGCAAAAGGAAAAGTTATTTTGACTGTTTTGGAAAATAACACTTCCGAAAGAACTTTATCAATATCTGGTTGAAATCAATCATAACTTCAAAAGCATTGTGCTATTTATCTTTGTAAATTATTTTTATGTACCTTTCAAACATTTTGGAAACACGTGCCCCTGCAGCCGTTGTTTGTTGTGAAGAGAGGAAAAGTTTCCTGGAAACGTTTCGAATTCGTGAAAACTGAAGTCCTGTTTTTCCATGGAATATGGATTTCTATGAGGATTCTTTGATGTCAGGACATCTGACGGATCACCCTGTTGGCTCGAAGCTAAAGTAGGTTTAAAATATACTGTAAAAGTGTAAAACCTACTACTAAAATGGCCTTATTTATAATTTGCATTTAACAAACTAATGCTAACTAATTAATTATACTAAACTAATTACTTTATGTCTTTTACTCATTAATATTAAATAATCTCAAAACAAATTGTTTCTCCAGAATACCAGCGTCATGTTCTATAGAGCATGACACACGATGAGTGGGGCTGCATTCGCTGTGATAAACTGTGTTTGAACCAAATAAATTATTTTCTCTCTCTGTTGTTCCAGATCGCTTCCCCCGCTGTGGCTGTGGCGCCCCAGTATGCCGTGGCTGCCCACGCTCCCGTGATCGCAGCGCCCTACGGCCACGCCTGGTGAGCTGCCTCCTAGGCCCGCTAGCCCCACCCGGCCAGCCCAGGCCCCATTACCCAGGCCTACACCATCTGGGCCCAACCCGAGTGCAACAGTCAATAATCAAATATTTATTTATATAGCAATAAGAAATTCAGAATGATAGTAGAGCAAAAGTCTAACTCTAACGAGTTGGAATGTTATGCCCTTGCGTTTGGATAATAAATGTAATAGTATTGTTTTATAAACTGTTTTATTTCTGCACCTTCTCATAATGTTTTTAGTAGACAATCATTGGCCCATGGGCCGGGGTAAAATCATGTTCATCACGCTCTAACAGTTTTCTATCTACTGAAATCACCTCTACTAATGAAATCAAACCGTGGCACTCAAGCGATCAGGCTTAGCAACCGCCAGATCAACAGTGAGATTCAGTATTTATTATTTGTTGCGAAAAATGTTTACCATTACGGCTGCTCAAATACAAATCAAATTGAATTATTGACGCCTACTGCCCATCGCGTTAGCGGGACCTAATTATCATAATTTATATCCGTACCCATTGTAGATAAACAAGTCTCAATCTAAAAATATAAGCGTAAAATATCGATGGGCATTGTTTACGGTGTCGGATATTCCCACAGAAAACGGGTTGTCTTTTAAAGTCTATAGGGTCGCTGATAAATAATTATATTAAGCTCTCCAACCAGAATTATAATACCAGTACGAGACAACAGTTGGTAGATACGACCAGCTCCATTTAAGGGCCGCTGGATTCCGCATGCCACTTTATGTAGCACCTCAGTGCTCTGATACATATATTGCTAGAGCTGATACAACCGTAAGAGTATAACAATTAGCTTTAAAAGTTTGAATAAAGAAAGGTAAATAACGTAATGATCACAGGTAGAAACATAAGGTTGGAAACAGTCCTAGTATTATTTTACTTTTTGGTACTAAATTATTACATTGTCACAAGTTTGCATATGAAACTGTAGTTAATACACAGCGTGTCCCAAAAAGTAGTGTCAAGCTGATGCCCAGAGGTAGAGCATCACCAGGGCTACCCAAATCACCGTGACTTTTGATAGTTTTCGAGTTATGATTTTTTTTTACAACATACAGGATTTTGGTTTACATTCGTGTTATGGATGTAAATGCTTCTGTATCAGCTAGGCTTAGTATTCATCTAATAATAATAAAAAAATCAGGCATGCAAGTTGACTATTCGCGCCACAGTGACCAAAAAAGTGCCTAATCACAGATTTTAAAATAATCATAACTCGAAAACTATCAAAAATCGCGGAACGTACATGGGGGTGATTTGGATATCCCTAGTGATGCTCTACCTCTGGGCTTCGGCTTGACACTACTTTTTGGGATACCCTGTATTATATTCAAGGACTTATATTATGCATGCTTAGATTAGATTGTTACGATATCGATTCAACTCTGTCATAAATTTTACATAGTAGGTACGTACATAGATGCTCTTATTTCTGTAGCCAATTTCTGTTTTCAAAAGCCTTGTTTTGTTCTTGAAATTGAACTTATATCACAACTAGTGTGTGATATAAGTTGAGATTAAAACAAACGAAAGTGGTTGTATCATCTCTACAATGTTAAGGTAAATTTACACCCAGCTGTCCGTCGTGGACTTGTATGAAAGCGAATCCAAGGCCATTCAAACCTTAACATTTCGCTTAATCGAGCACTATAGCAAAAAATAAAGGCACCTTTTTTATGTAATGACTGGCTCTGCGACTTGAATTACTTACATATTTTATGTCTTTTTATACACGGACATTATTCTATGTACTTTTTGAGCCGGTTCCCGTCAAGTTACTGGGCAACTCAATTTTTTTACAAAATGACTTATCGGACATTTATCGATTTCGATTTTACTTTATGATAAAAAATACTATAAAGATTTAATATTAATATTGCCTCTAATGTAACTGAATATAATCTAAAAGTAATACCATCAATCTAAAAGTAATACCATCAATATACATAATATCACACCTAAACTACTGATCCAATTTTGATATTATTATTTTTAATAGATTTGATTGACACACAATGAATACTTACTAGCTCCTCTCGCCAAAATTAAGGTGGTGAAATAATTGTTATCAATCATTAGAAATGATGAACCTGGGTGTTTTGTTTCAATATAGGAAACATAATTAAAATCAGGTCAATAAACGACTAGTTACCTGCTCTTTGTTAATCTGATTGAATAATATAAATTGGATGTGAAGAAAGACATTCAATTTGGACCGTTCCCGACTTAGGGCCTAGTTGGACTCATTAATCATTATTATAATATAACTCCGGGCACACATCTATTCTCGGCAAGTGTACCTAAGAAGGGTCAATGACTCGGAGGCTTAACTGCCCCAGTAATTATTACTTAGGCACGAAATAAAAAGCCTGTAATAGATTTATTTTCAAAGGTAGGTTTTAGGAAAATTTCAAATACTTCTGTTAAACTAGCTAATCGTGCACTATTTTAAATGTCATTTATAAAAAAGAACATGCGTAGAACCCGTGTGTGTGTAAGGATCTGTAGTGAAACTGTAGAGTGATATTGCAACATGCACCTTACGATAACAGATTNAGAAATCTGAGAAAAGTCAACCCAAAAAAAAGATAAAAAAAAAATTAAGCCACTAGGTCATGAAATTTGAAAAAATCACAAAATTAACGATAACTTCTAAACTACGAAAAATCGTTGAACATACATGGGGGTGAAATCGATAGGTCTAGTCCTCACCTATCACCTGCCTTCGGCTTGACACCTTACAAGAAACACCCTGTATAATGAAATAATAAAAAAAAGGGTCAAAGGTCTATACATTGACAGTTTCTGATTTCTTGATTCAGTGATTATTTTTAAAGGAATATTGCGCCAAAGAATAATGTTCGTCACTTAAAACCGTGTTGTTGCTTAATTTTGTGTCTGATTATGGCTGAATTTTGGCTCAAGAAGTAATAATCGTGCTTCATGTGTTCGTGATGTATATTTTTATTTCCCTAATCTGAGATAAGCTAGGTATTTTAGGCTGAGTTGCACCATCTAAGTTTAACAGTACCTAATTATATCACCATAACCGGTGTTTTACAGAGTTTGACAGATTTGTTATAGTTAAAGTAAGATGGTGCAACCCAGCCTTATTTAATTCGTCGTATGTACTGTTTTTCATGTGCATAGAAGTTTTAAATAAATTATCATCTCCATTTTTGTTTTAAGGTAAAAAGTAGGCTAACCTTTAGGTACCGATTTTTTATTCAATATTTTTATTGATTTGATGCAAGAGATAAGTACCATAAAATAACAGTCAGAGAACAAAGTATTTAATTTTAGGACTTGTTGCAGCTCCAATGACAAGTGCACACAACATCAAATCGAGTTAACAATAAATATGTTAAAAACTTTCTAATTCTATAGTTATTCCCCATAATAGTCACTTGCTTGGTAACCAATTTCGAGGCTAGGTACATAATAATATTTTGAAATATTTTATATGTATCCTATAGTTGAAAGTTATCTATCTCAATCTACGCATCAAATCTATTTTATCTTCGTAACAAAACTCATCAATATTGGTTGAATATTTTAGGCAAAAAACATAAAGATCAGTAGAACTTAACGAGAAACTTTCGCATTCATGATGTTAATTTAGTTTTTTTTCACTATCAAGACCCTACGTCAGACCGATGTGTGTGTAAGGATAACTTTATAGTGAAATTTCAGAGTGATATTGCAACATGCACTTTATGTTAACAGATTTACAGCGCGATGACTAAGGAAACCCGTTGAACTTGACTTTTCTCAGACTGGATCGCGAGTGGTATAAATACATACGTTAACTTGAAGAAAGCACAGTCTCATTCGCTCGTTGTTTGCATCTGAACTAACACAGACCACGATGAACTCGCTGGTGGTGTTGCTTTCCGTGGTGGCGTTGGCCGCAGCCTCGCCGAGTGGCCTTCTGTTGGCTCCATCAGCCATCGTTGCTCCTGCAGCTGTATCGCACCAGTCACGCATTGACATCCAATCATCTCCAGCTGTAGTGAGCACCTACGCGTCGGCACCCATCGCCACCGCTGCCATCGCGACTCCGGCGTTCTACGCGGCTCCTGCCGCTATCGCCGCTCCCGCCCTGGTTGGTGCCCACCTCATCCACAAGCGGTCGGCTCCTCTCATCGCGGCCCCAGCTTTGACCAGCTACGTGGCATCTCCCGCGATCACGACCTACGCGTCTGCTCCGATCGCCACCGCCGCCATTGCTGCTCCTGGATTGGCTTTGGCCGCACCCACTGTCATCAAGTCCGCCATCGCCGCCCCAGTTGCCTACGCCGCGCCCGCAGCCATCGCCGCTCCTGCCGCTGTGTCGCACCAGTCCCGCATTGACATCAAATCCTCCCCAGCTGTAGTGAGCACTTACGCGTCTGCTCCCATAGCCGCTGCTGCCATCGCCACCCCAGTAGCCTACGCCGCGCCCGCAGCCATCGCCGCTCCTGCCGCTGTGTCGCACCAGTCCCGCATTGACATCAAGTCCTCCCCAGCTGTAGTGAGCACTTACGCGTCTGCTCCCATCGCCACTGCCGCCATCGCTACTCCAGCTGTCTACGCCGCTCCTGCTGCGATCGCCGCTCCTGCTGCGATCGCCGCTCCTGCTGTCCCCCTCGACACACCTGAGGTCATCGCTGCCCGTGCTGCTCACTTCCAGGCTAAAGCTTTGGCTGGTGCCCACCTCATCCATAAGCGGTCCGCTCCTTTCATCGCTGCTCCAGCTTTGACCACCTACGTGTCGTCTCCCGCGATCACCACCTACTCGGCTGCCCCCGTGGTGCACTCGGCTCCCCTCGTCCAAACCTACTCTTCCCCTATCCTGAAGGCTTACAGCGTGCACCCATGGTGAGCGCCACCACGGAAGCGAGGAGTACAACTCCTCGGTTCAGAACTGACAAATGACTGAGAAACAGGCTTGTAAATATTAAATAAATAAAAAATGTTTAAAAATACCTTTCTTACTTTATCATTCCTATGAACATACCTACAAATAAAATACTCGAACTTATGAGTTACAAGGATATTGATAGTACCTAACTGTACAAAGAAGTTAAGAGTTAAATATTATTGGTTTTGGAATAACATCAAATAGATTCTAAATGTAATTTATGAAAAGTAGAAACTATGAATCTTTTCATACCAAACCCGGCGGCTTTATTTCAAAAGAATCCTTTTTACTTAGTTAACTTTCAATAACTTGTCAAAAGTCGATGACTCATGTCGCCACGCCGCGTCGCCGCGTCGGCGGGTTCGATGTGTATGACATTACACCTAAGAATTTTCATATTAAGAAAAAGATTTATGCCAAAAAGTAATTTTCTTCAGTAAATTGGTAAACACATGAAGTATGACTAAAATAATACCTCAAACAAGTTGATTTTTTCATTGGCTGAATTAAATCTGCTACGGTGACGTATTTCGTTCAGTAGCAGATTTACTGCTACTGAACGAAATACGTCACCGACACTATGAGAGATTATACTGATTGAAAGGCTAAATGAAAAAAAAAATCAAATTACATTATTTTATTCGTGTTAAGAAGACAAGGGGAAAAGAAAAAAGTCACAATCGTAAAAGAATAAAAAATTAAGAAGAAGTTTCTCGCCGGCCAAACGAGCGGCCAAGGAGTTTGGTCGTATCTTTGCAACCTCTACAATTTTATTAGGCCATACACCTACCTTGTACCAGGGATGTACCTAGGTGTGATTACTATTCCTCCAGGAATCATAATACTATCCATATTTTGTGTAAGTATAGCTTTTTGATGTTAAATTCACCTATACGATATAGGTAGAGTAGGTATTTTGAATAGATAATGACTGATCACATTTAATCTCTATAATATTATAAAATGCAAAAGAAAAAAGCTCTCCGTTTTATTTGTACTAGAGCTCTTTTTAATGAAACTAATAAAAGGCATAATAACGGCAGCACATCAAGCTAAAGTCTGTCACATCTTATGAAGTAATAAAGCGCTACTTTAGGTAGGTAAACCACAAAAATATGTGCACTGAAAAAAATTGTTTCGTTACTATTTTCGAACTGGAAGTTACTAGGTAGTAACTACTAATTTTGGTTATGAGTAATAAAATGTTGTGTAAATTAAACAAACTATTTTGTAGTGAGCTAAACCTGTAAGCCTAAGATGCGCGCCGCGATAAACGGTTATCACGCCATTTTATCGATTTTGCCCATACATTTTTACGTCGATAAAAGTTATCACGGCGCGCATCGTAGGCCTACTGGTTTGATTACAGGTTAACACTCAGTTCGCAAGTAACTTTTTTTGTGTAGGCAGTAACTAAACATTTTTTCAGTGCAGTCTGATTTCAACAGTACATATCATGCGAAAAGAGTTAAAAACGGAATACTGAAATGCATAGAGGTAATTTATTTTCTGCAAAATAAGATTTTAAAAAGTGTTTCTACACGCTCCACAGATATATTACTTACTGAATAGTTATATTGCTTAAAAATAAGTGGGCCAGTACAGTACTGAAAAACTCTGCACTTAAATCTATACAATTGAAATTATTGCTGCAACCTATTGAACGCTCGATTAATTATTATTTTTGATTAATTTTATTTATTTAGTGCCAAAACATCTCTGTTTTCATAACATAACTAGCTTTCCGCCCGCGGCTTCGCGCGCGTGGACTACATTTCTTTGCTATAAACCTCACGGAGCCCGAGACCTTTCCAACGAATGCAAAACCGTGGAAATCGGTTCGTGCGTTCTGGAGTTATAGCGTCAGGGAGGAAAACCCAGAGGCGGGGCAAGACCTAAATTTGATGTGGGCAAGACAGATTTCGCGAGGCCTTGTTCTGTGGCGACCTGAAGACGGATTTATACAATATGTAACAAAAANGCGTCTGCACCCATCGCGGCTGCAGCCATCGCTGCTCCAGCCGTCTACCCTGCTCCTGCTGCCATCGCCGCACCTGTTGCGATCGCCGCTCCTTCTGTGCCCCTCGACACACCTGAGGTCATCGCCGCCCGTGCTGCTCACTTCCAGGCTAAGGCTCTGTCTGGTGCCCACCTCATCCACAAGCGGTCAGCTCCTCTCATCGCTCCAGCTTTGACCACCTACTTGTCGTCTCCCGCGATCACCACCTACTCGGCTGCCCCCGTGGTGCACTCGGCTCCCCTCGTCCAAACCTACTCGTCCCCCATCCTGAAGGCTTACAGCGTGCACCCATGGTGAGCGCCACCACGGAAGCGAGGAGCTCAGCTCCTCGGTTCAGAACTGACAAATGACTGAGAAACAGACGTGTAAATAATAAATAAAATTTATTAAAAAATATTATTTTTCATTCATTGGATACCTTAGTTAGATTATGATTTCTAAACAAGTAATACCTACCTATAGGTAATTTATGACTCACGTAGCTGTAGGTAGTTAAAAGCTCTAAAATGCCTACAATAAGTCAATTAACATATTCCTATTGCACGTACTTATCAATATGGGCATTGTAAAAGTGTCTATCATGAAAGAAAGAGAGAAATTCTTTGCACTATATGTGGAGTCCTTAGCCACAAACTTATACCTTCCGATTGATTTCGTTGCACGAAAACTTCGTGGCACAGACGTGGCCTAAACTGAAAGAGATTTTTTGTGGAGCGATAAGCTGATGCTGCCTACATAGAAATTGCTGTAGTGGGCTGAGAGAGGGTATAATTTCTCATATGACCAAACACGTCATTTACTCGTATCTTACGATGCACTTTCCAAACAGATGTCAATGAGTGTCAACAGGAAAAGCTGATCGTACTAATGTTATAAATGCGAAAGTTTGGATGTCTGGATGTCAGGATGTCTGGATGGATGTTTATTACTCTTTCACGCAAAAACTGCTGAACGGATTTTGATGAAACCTAACAGTATTATTTTTTATAACCCAGAATAAATAGGCTATTATTTATGACGTTATGTGACAAATAAATTTCAATAAATAAATAATACATATCTAAAAAACGCCATCTATCGTAATTGGTGTTGGTGGAAAAACTACTGTGTTTGACTGGTTTGACGTTCGTAAATATTCATGCGGGGGAAGCCGTGACACGCCATCTATCAACAGATTTTACGAACTAAGGGGGTAAAACGAGGTCCACGCGTACGAAGTCGCGGGCGGCCGCTAGTGATAAAATACAGGGTGGCCCAGAAGAAAGTTCACTTTTGAAAATTCAAGGAAACGAAAACTGTACATTTTTATAGAACTTTAACTATTGCAATTTAAAGGAAATTTAATGCAATTTATTTTTAAATTTACCTTTATTAAATTACATCGCCCAGGAGGTTTCCTTGACGCTTACAACATTCGATCAACATACATCAAAATCTTGAAATGCGTTCGTTAGAATTACCTCGAAACCTATTTTCAATTTTTGGCCGAATGCTCAGCTTCAGTTGCTGCATGGTTGTTGGATTATAAAAGTATACTCTGTTCTTAATGTAACACCACAAAAAAGAATTTTCTGGAGTGAGATCAGGGCTTCCTGGTGGCCAGGAGATGTCACCCCTGCCTGAAATTATTTTTTTGAGGGAACATGTCTCTTACCATCTAAATGATCTCATTTGAAGTGTGACACGTAGCCCCATCTTGATGAAACCAAGTGCTCCGGTCATAGCCTTGCGAATCTTGCAGCTTTGAAATCAAAAAGCTTTTCAGCCTACCAGTATAGCGCTCTCAAAAATTAATCATCCTTTCAATGCAACAAACCAATTAAGCAGGGGTGAAATCTCACAGCCTCTAAGAAGCGCTAATCTCATTCCAGCAGACTTCTTTTTGTGGGGTTACCTTATGAGCAGAGTATACTCTCATAATCCAAAAACTCGCAGCATTTATTCATCCTGAATCCATTTCGAGGTAACTCTAACGAAAGTTTTCAAAAATTTTGATGCATGTTGACCTAATGTTGTATACGTCAAGGGAATCACATGTACGATAAAATTTATAAAAGGACTCCGGCGTTCTACGCGGCTCCTGCCGCTATCGCCGCTCCCGCCCTGGTTGGTGCCCACCTCATCCACAAGCGGTCGGCTCCTCTCATCGCGGCCCCAGCTTTGACCAGCTACGTGGCATCTCCCGCGATCACGACCTACGCGTCTGCTCCGATCGCCACCGCCGCCATTGCTGCTCCTGGATTGGCTTTGGCCGCACCCACTGTCATCAAGTCCGCCATCGCCGCCCCAGTTGCCTACGCCGCGCCCGCAGCCATCGCCGCTCCTGCCGCTGTGTCGCACCAGTCCCGCATTGATATCAAATCCTCCCCAGCTGTAGTGAGCACTTACGCGTCTGCACCCATCGCGGCTGCTGCCATCGCTGCTCCAGCCGTCTACCCTGCTCCTGCTGCCATCGCCGCACCTGTTGCGATCGCCGCTCCTTCTGTGCCCCTCGACACACCTGAGGTCATCGCCGCCCGTGCTGCTCACTTTCAGGCTAAGGCTCTGGCTGGTGCTCACCTCATCCACAAGCGGTCAGCTCCTCTCATCGCTGCTCCAGCTTTGACCACCTACGTGTCGTCTCCCGCGATCACCACCTACTCGGCTGCCCCCGTCGTGCACTCGGCTCCCCTTGTCCAAACCTACTCATCCCCCATCCTGAAGGCTAACAGCGTGCACCCATGGTGAGCGCCACTACGGAAGCGAGGAGCTCAGCTCCTCGGTTCAGAACTGACAAATGACTGAGAAACAGTCGTGTAAATAATAAATAAAATTTATTAAAAAAAGATTATTTTTCATTCATTACTTAGATACCTTAGATTATGATTTCTCAACAAGTACCTAATATCTATTCTATTCTATAGGTAATTCATGACGCAGACGCATACAAAAAGTCAATGAACACATTCCTGTTCGTTCGTTCGTTTCAGCCAAATGACGTCCACTGCTGGACAAAGGCCTCCTCCAAGGTTTTCCACAATGCACGGTCCTGCGCTGCCCGCATCCAGGCTCTTCCCGCGACCTTTACCAGATCGTCGGTCCACCTAGTCCACCTAATTAGAAATTCTTTGCACTGTAAGTGGAGTCCTTAGTCACAAACTTTTACAACTTTTACCTTTCGATTAATTTCGTTGCACAAACGTGACCTAAACTGGATGAGATTTTTTGCTGAGCGACTAGCTGAAGCTGCCTACATAGAAAATGCTGTAGTAGGAACGAGAGAGGGCATAATTTTTCATGTGACCAAACACGTCATTTATCTTACGATGCACTTTCCAAACAGATGTCAATGAGTGTCAACAGGAAAAGCTGATCCTACTAATATTATAAATGCGAAAGTTTGGATGTCTGTATGTCAGGATGTCTGGATGTCTGGATGGAAGTTTATTACTCTTTCACGCAATAACTACTGAACGGAGAAAATGTATTTCCTGTCAGAAACTAAGTTTAACTAGAAGATTAGTTGTAAATAGTCAAATCATCAAAAAAAGTTTAAGGTATGGTATAGCGTATTATCCCATAATACGTAATGATACTACATCGTAAACATTCTAGTTAGGTGATTCACATACCGCACCTACCTACAGTAGCAGTTGCGGATTTGAATCCTGTTGGTAGCAAATGTTAATTTACTCTCCGAGGTTATTTAAGTAAATCCATATTTAATAGGATATTATTTATAATTTTATCATAATACCTGATTTGCGTAACTATTTGAGTAGGTACATTAAGTCCTTTCATTATTTACTTTTTATATTGAACGCTTAATGTATGTACTTACATAACGTAGAAAAGTTATGGCGAAGTTTGTAAGTTACTAGATGCGATTGAGTACAAGTAATTGTTACTTGAAGATGTTAGAACAAGTTGTTTAATTAAACGGCTTTTTTTTTGTACTCAATCTCTTCAAGCTTTTTTTTGACGGCAAAAGTAGATCTATCCCTCCCAAGCCTAATTTTATTGTAATTACTTTATTATGCAATTATTACTAAAGTTTTCAGTGGGTAAAGCGAGTATAGGTAGGTACTTGTCAGATAATGTTGCTATACAAAATCATTGACTGTAGAGAATCACAAATCTCATCTTCATCTCTGAAGTGCAAGTAGCATGACAACAAGCTCACTGGACGCTTTTGTTGTGAAACTAAGGTAGTATGCAGACCATAAAACGACCTAAATTGAAGAAACTTTTGGAATACTGATTAGGAAAAGTTGAAAATAACGAGGGTAAAGTTTGTACTTATTAAGTTATTATTTTGTAAGTTTATTNAGAGTATACTCTCATAATCCAAAAACTCGCAGCATTTATTCATCCTGAATCCATTTCGAGGTAACTCTAACGAAAGTTTTCAAAAATTTTGATGCATGTTGACCTAATGTTGTATACGTCAAGGGAATCACATGTACGATAAAATTTATAAAAGAAAGTAAATTTTAAAATAAATTGCACTAAATTTCCTAAAAATGTACAGTTTACGTTTCCTTGAATTTACAAAAGTGAATTTTCTTCTGGGCCATCCTGTATTATAAATGCGAAAGTTTGGATGTCTGGATGTTTGTTACTCTTTCACGCAAAAACTACTGTACGTATTTTGAAGTTTATTTTTGAGTTAATTTTTGAGAGCGCTATACTGGTAGGCTGAAAAGCTTTTTGATATCAAAGCTGCAAGATTCGCAAGGCTATGACCGGAGCACTTTTCAAAAGTTTTTCAAGAATTTTCAAAAGAGAAACTTTCTTCTGGGCCACCCTGTATTAGTAGGATATGTATAAACTTTCACCTCCTTTTCAAGCTTTTTTTTTCTGAAAAAGTAGATCTATCTCTCCCAAGCCTAATTTTATTGTAAATTGTAATTACTTTATTATGCAATTATTACAAAAATTTTCAGTGGGTAAAGCGAGTATATACTTGTCAGATAATGTTGCTATACAAAATCATCGACTGTAGAGAATCACAGATCTCATCTTCATGTCTGAAGTGCAAGTAGCATGACAACAAGCTCACTGGACGCTGTTGTTGTGAAACTAAGTAGTATGCAGACCATAAAACGACCTAAATTGAAGAAACTTTTGGAATACTGATTAAGAAAAGTTGAAAATAACGAGGGTGAAGTTTGTACTTATTAAGTTAATATTTTGTAAGTTCTACACTTAGTACATGGCACAAAAAATACCTACGAGTATTAAAATTGCTTAAGTGCCTAATATTTTATTATTTTCATGTCTAAAAAAAGCTATCGCATACCTAATTACAAAACATTAAAGTTATTAACTGCCATAATAATAGACGCCATTATTTTTAAGACTTTCGTGAGGTTCATAGACTATTAATCGCACACCTTGGATTTCATATAAATACCGATAACAAATAATTGCGGAAGCTTCCGTGTAAAAAAATGCTTGAGCAACTCGCCGTAATAATGCTACTTTGAATATCAAGGCGTACATACTGGTAGTTTGAAGGTGACTATGTGGCATTTTTTTCGGCAGCCAATTATTCTTATTAGATAAGCGTCAGTATAAAAGGATCCCTAAGCGCTGTCCAAGCATCAGTCGATCTTCGTTCATCGATCAGACAACTCAACACAGACCACAATGTACAAGCTGGTGGTGTTGTTCTCCGTTGTTGCTTTGGCGGCGGCCAAGCCCGGTTTGGTGGCGCCTTTGGCGTACAGCGCCCCTGTGGCCTACAGCGCGGCTGTTCCCGCCACGAGCTCCGTATCCCAGTACAGCTCGAGCGTGGTCCACGGATCCCCAGTTGTGCCCGCAGTGTACAGCGCCCCCGCCGTCTACAGCGCTCCCGCCGTCTACAGCGCCCCTGCCGTCTACAGCTCCTCCGTGGTGGCCCCCGCCGTGGCCCTCGCCCAGGCCCCTCACTCGCCCGCTGTCGTCCTCGACGCCGTCAACGGTGTGCCCCTCGACACCCCTGAGGTGGTCGCCGCCCGCGCCGCCCACTACCAGGCTAAGGCTTTGGCCTCCCACCACCTCCGCAAGCGTTCCGTCGGTGCTCTGTCCTACAGCGCCGTCCCCGTAGCCCACAGCGTGGTCGCCGCCCCCGTGTCCTACTCCGCCCCTGTCGTCTCCAGTTACTCCGCTGCTCCCGTTGTGTCCGCGTACTCATCCCCTGTTGTGTCCGCGTACTCAACCCCAGTGGTGTCCCCCTACTCATCCCCCGTGGTGTCTGCCTACTCCGCCCCGGTGGTGGCCTCCCCCGTGGCCTACTCCGCCGTGGTCCCCAAAGCCCTGAGCGTGCACCCCTGGTAATCAACGAATCGATAACGAAACAAACGATGTCTGATCAGTTTTAGATACTTAAATTCACTGCCAAAATAAAAGATTTATAAATATTTACTGCCTTTCTTTTGTTTTTGAATGTACCTTCTACTAAGTCCTAATTTGTTTAACAATTGTCTGCTAGTTAGTTATCTAATTAGATTGTAAAGCTGCCTAGCTGTATAATTAATGAATTATTAAAATATATATCCCCTTATTACAAAAAGTTAGACTCTGGTTGAACTCTAGTTTAAATTAACATTTAGTATGGAAATGTTATTTTAAACCAGTGTTAGTCCCAAGTTTAACTTTCTTAATAAGGGGGATAGAGTTTGTTTTATACAAAATAATACAGTATTTTCATTGCAAACAACAAAATAAACAAACAATACCTTTCTATCCTTTTGAGGAGGCAAAAACATTTCTAAGATATTGGTATTCCAGGAAGTAATGCTACAAACACATTTCAGGAAGAATCCCAATCTTCCTACTCCGTCTGTTTTGTTCACACTTCTTAAATCAAACCATGCAACAGGGATTAATTCAATTCAACAGGGATTAATTGCATGTTAACGAGTAAATTAATTTTTAATTCTACATTCCGAAAAAAAAAACTTAAATACGAGTATCATCATGTTCAGCAACGTTTCATTGGAAATAATAATTACTATCGAGTGAATTTCTAGTAAAGCCTAAACGTACTTTGTAATTTAGCATGTAAGTAAAATATTATCATACGATTAAAACAATTTATTACATACAATTTGCATAAAGTACAGAAAGTAATTCTAAATAGTTCACAGAAAAATCTGGCACACGCCAATTATTTAATAATATGTTCTGTTTTGACTAGTAATGTCCATGGTATCCATGTCCAAATCCACCGGCATGATGGCCAAGTCCACCGTAGTGTCCAAATCCACCGGCGTAGTGGCCGAATTCACCTGCGTAGTGGCCAAGTCCCCCGGCATAGTGGCTAAGCCCCCCGGCGTAGGCTCCAAGGCCAAGCCCATGGGCGCCAAGAACTGGTTTATGCAGCAGAGGAGCAGCAACTACTGGGGCGATGACTTGCTTGACCACAGGTGTGGTGTGGACATCCAGGCGAGAGTGGTGAGATACTGCGACCGGAGCTGCGTGAGCCACCGGGGCCACATATGCCAGTGGCGCAACATGGCCTACATGTCCCAAATGACCGTGAGCGAGGGGCTCAACGATGTGTGGCGACCGCTTCAGAATGTGATGCCCTAGTGGTTTCGCCAAGAAGCCGTGACCCCAGAGGCCGTGCCCGTAACCGTGTGCATACGGTGCCACTAGCGGAACGTGGATCGAATGGGCAACAGGCGCGACCAGCGGTAATATTGCGTGACTCTGGCACAGGGCGGCGCAGCACAGAAACAGCACGAATCTGAACATTTTGCTGGTGACACAGTTGACTGATGCCTGACACCTCGGGAGACACCTTCTTATACTATGTATGAATCAGAGTGACAGGATTTAGTTCTATTATTGAATTCGTTACGCTATTGAACACGCTTGGTGACAAAAAGTAAATTTAGTTTTTGTCGTCCATAAAAATATCTTATTTATTCAAATAGGCTTAAATAAGTTCGATCGAATTTATGTAGGTATGTGAATTCATAAATGTTTACTAATTTATTTATTGGAAAATGGTGAGTAATAATAATTTCAACAACTTTCTCTTTGTTTCGAAATGAGTCGATAAGATCTACCAAAATACATCATTGTCAAAATACTGATAAGTGATAATCAAGTAGGTAGTACCTATACGAATTTACAAAGAAATGCTAAGAGTTACTGAGAACTAGCTTTTGCCCGCGGCTTTACCCGCGTGAAATTTAGTTTGTCACAGATCGTCATAAATTTTAGCCTATAATGTTATTCTGGGTTATAAATAATAATACTGTACAGTTTAATCAAAATCCGTTCAGTAGTTTTTGCGTGAACAAACATCCAGACATCCAAATTTTCGCATTTATAATATTAGTAGGATCCGCCGTTAGACATGCAACTAGCATAATGGGTTGGATGGGTACATCTCGTTGGGCACTGTCAGGAAAATAACCAAAGTCCAAACACAGTAATTTCGGCAAGTCCGCCCTGAAAGTCTAACTGGTTCTGCTTATCATCTAAGATCGTTGTTATATTATACTTTTTAACGACTAGACAATTAGCTTGTTTGAAACCATGCCAATATTTTATATCTAAGCAATAAATAGATTCATTAAACTAACTTCAATCAAAAGTAGTCTGGGAAAATTATATTAGGAGGTAATAAATGTCTGGCAAACCAGTTATGTAGTTATTTGGATTGGTAACAAAAAATATATTGATTTTTTAAAAGGACTTGTTATCTTTCCGATTGTAATAAATTAAAAATCAAGCCGACAACTTTCAATAGTAAAAAACTTTATTATATTAATTGATATTTTTTATTTGTTGTTTACCCGCTAAAAACAGGCAGTGCTTAACCAGGAAATGAAGATTTATTGACCAAGTAAAATAATGAATGAAATACAATTGTCTACCACTCTAATGAAGTTCTAATATAACTTTTTTTGTATCAAACAATAACTAAAGAAAAGATGATGCCTCAAGTATCTTGCATAATAAGATAAATAACGATATCACATACTCTCAAAAACAAGCCGGCAGTGCGCATCAATCATTAATATTGATGAGTGACGTATTCATAATGCAATCTCAATCCGGCCAGTGCCCCGGCGATTACGCAACCCGGCCGAGAACTTGAACCGCGCGTCTGCAGTGCGACCGCATCCACTACCGTTACTCGGCTATAAAACTACACCGTCTGCCGACCCCGCTGCATTATCCAGCAAAATGCTTAGAACACTTTTTGTCGTCAGTGTCATCTCCAAAGTGCACAGTCATGTCGCACCGCTCATATACGCAGCACCCAGTGCAGTTTCACATCAATCCAGAATCGACATCAAGCACTCCCCAGCAGTTGTATCAACCCCGCTGATATACAGCCCAGTGTTCTCAAGCCAGCCCAAAGGAGTTGCAAGCGAAACCTTATTTACACCGGTACTTGCATCGGATACAGTGTTCACACCTATAGCGTTCAGCTTTTACCACAACCTGCCTCTAGCGAGAGCTTTACAACACCCAATATCAATTGACATAGTGGACGACACCTACAAGAAACAAGAGGAGGAAAACGTCGACAATTTACCCCAAGGTGATCCAGAAATAAACACAGAGGAAGCTATGGTGATAGAAAAAGTAAGTGATAACATAATTTCGGACAATAATGACTCTCAAAATGTTGAAGTGTATAGTGAAAGTGTGACAACCGAGCCTCAAGATAAAATTATCGTCATCGAAAACGAATCATAATAAATTGTATTAGTTGCTAGTTAAATATGAGTAGGTACCTATATTTATTGAAAACATGATATTGTGTGTGTGTTAAAAATTAAAGACAAATAAGTATGTTTATAAAACATTCAGCCTGCCCATCAGATTCTCATAGTTTGTAAGTTATATTAGAGAACATTTTACAAATAATAAAGTTTATATTTTTAATACTGTTTTGTTTTTGATTCGTTCCCGACATCAATAGTTTAATGATGACGTAATAAAATTGGATTCATTTCATCCTAGTGGGTAAGTAGGTTATGTGTTGGCTCCTGTAACCTGATTCGACGTGAAACATTTATTCCTTCGAATCCATCGCTACAGGCCGTAATCACGTCAACATCGCTCTTCCAAATGTCTGTCAATGGAAATGAAGGGTAGGTTACGTAGCGGTGTTAGATCTGGTATCTAACTTATATTGCATATTGTATTTAGGATTTAAGTAGTACCTGATTATTTAAGAGTCGACAGATGTTTATTTATTTAAAACTGCAGATTGGACAGAGTACATGCCTTGTAGTATTCTCTCCCAGTCAACTTTTAAGTCAATCAGAAAATTTGAGTAGCTAGTTCAAAAATGTTTATGTTGCAGATAAATGAACATGGTAATGTAAAACTAAAATGTGGATATATAAAATTAATATAAGAATTGATTAGCTTTAGGTAGGTAAGTAGGATTCATGAGAGTAATGCTTCGGTAAAAGTAATGTAAGTAAATAATGCAATTATATCTTCAAAATCTGTTTATTGACATTGTTTTTTAAGATCAAACTTAGGTGTATGTACAATAGACACTATGTGAGCATGTGACAAATTTTGAATTCACTGTAAAATGCGTGTTCAGACGTCAAACACCTCCAAATCAAACGCTTCAGTACACGTGGGTGTAAGCAATGGGGCTTGAGTAGGCAATCGGGGAAGTGTAGGTGGTGGAGATCAGAGGGCTGGTGCGGACGTCAACCCTGGACTGGGTCGAGTAGGAGGAAGGGGCGACGAAGGCATTGAGCAGAGGCGCCGAACGCTTCTTGATGAAGTGAGAGTAGGTGATGGGCTGAGAGATCAGAGGAGCGGAGTGCACTAAGGGTGTGGCAGCGTAGGTCGACGTCAGAAGAGGCGTGGCAGCAGCGTATGTGGTCGGCGCGATGTAGGTAGTTGGTACGAAGGGAGCAGACCTCTTCTTAATGAAGTGCGTGGCGTAGCTCAGTTGAGCTGCTGGTACAATTGGCGCGCTGTGGAGCAGGGCAGGAGCGCTGTAGGTAGTCGCCAGGGGTGCGGCGGCGAGGTGCGTGTTAGCGAGGTAGGTCGTCGGGGCGACATAGGCGAGAGGCGCTGACCGTTTCTTGATGAAGTGGGAGTAGGCGACCGGAGCCGAGTAGACTAGGGGGGGCGAGGGGTGCACGACACTGCTGGCCTGCTGCGAGATGCTGGTGACGCCTGGCGTGTACACCGAGGAGTAAGCTAGAGGCACACCGAACGCTTTCGCGATCAACCCGGGCTCGGCCGCGGCCGCTGCGAAGATAGCACTCAACACCACCAGCTTGAACATTGTGGTCTGTGTTGTTCGATGAACGACTGATGCCTGACAATGCAAAGTATCGTATTTATATAAAGTAATCACTAAAGCTAAGGGCGATCTCGTTTCAAGAACCGGTGCAATGCGCTCGTCCAGGAAGCTGGTATTTACAAACACCGAGGCCGACCAGAAGCTTGAACTAGTCAGTTCATCACCATCGTGACTTTTTCACAGGATTACTAAGAAAAAGAAAACAAACGCCCCTTTATAGGGCAATGCACACTCATTGGTAAGCAAAAGCCGACTTTGTGTATATTAGTATCAACGTTGATTTTAAACTGAGGCACGAGCGCTCGCTCTCAACTCGTCAAACTTTTTTCTTTTACTTACTTTAACCTACGAGATATCTTATATGCAAAACTTTAAACTATATTTACTTTCCTTATTTAAAATGTTACCGAAAGTTATTCTATCATGTGTTGTATGATAATGAGACAGCGTTGTTGTCAGGCAAAACGGTTGTTACCCAAAACGTTACCCAGATTCTGGTCGTCCCAATTGTGTCAATGACGTACATCAGATCGCACCTGAATAATGTATTTAAATCTCATTACCATTTACAAAATGTTTAATTTTGTTGCTAACCGACAACATAATAATACTTATTTGTTGTCCTAAAATTGGGAAAATTTTGCGAGTGTACAAAAGAAAAGCTTAGGAAAATTTACGAACCCACAAGGATCATTGCTGTACAAGGACAAATATCAGTTGCCAACACAACTTAGTTTGTTACCTTTATTTTTTACTGGACTGCTTTATGAAAATTATCAAAAGAAAAACATTTGATTGTTACTTAATTAATACAGTAAAATCATTGTGAAATTTCAAATTACCTACAATATTTAGAAGACTTCAATTGAAATAGGTGTGAATGAACCATAATTTAGTATTATGTGGTTAGTTATTAATGTGCTTGTTTTAAATTTACTGGGGATATTTTTCGTTTTCTATTTAATTACATATTTCTGTTAATATGTACTTCTCCCATTAAATACTTACCTCAGAAAATATTCAATTGCATACTTATCATTTATTTTTACCTTTAAGCACATACTTTTCATCCAATCGACCTGTCTTCAAGTCTTCAAGACAGTATGTTTAAAACTCCTTCATGGCTATTTTATTATTCCATGTCTGCAATTATGGTTTAAGAACATAAACGAATCATTAACTTCTATAAAGAGGCTCAATAATGGGACAAGACGTGTAAAGATATTAATTTGGCCATATCTTGAAACCATTTTAACAGATTCTCTTAACAACTCATAAATAAATGTGAATGGGCCAATAAATTTCATTGGTTCTTACTGTTTACTTTTATTGAACTGGCCATTCGTATTTTCAATTAATGGGTTCCGTATTTAAAATTGCTCGTGGGTCGCTTTATCGCGTACCGGATTAAAAGCCAGTTTAGGTAAATAAAGAGTTTATTTTTTGAGTAAAGGTTCAAATTAATCGAGAGTGTGGGTATGTTTAGTATGTTGATTTAACAGCTACAGTCACAACCTCAGCTTAGTAAGGAGATAGAGCTTTTCCTCGAATTTCATTCATTTATCTTTACAATCAAGAACAGAATATCAGCCTGTGGATTATTCCAAATATTGTTTAACTGATTGCATTCTTGAATCTACTTGTGACCGAGCTTTAAAGGAATTTTCAGCGTCGTGTTGTAAATTGGGCTTAAAATACAATGGAAAGTTGAATGACACCGATATAATTTAAATGGTAATCTTAAACTGGTATGCCATGGCAACTCTCTTTTAAATTCGCACTATTATTTACGCACGGCTAGCCGTATGACATCAGATCAATTAGTGAATGCCATCGAATCAAGATGCAAAGAACAGTGGGTGCCCTTCGATACGTCACGCTGCGCGCGGGCAGATAACAAGCTGTGAAACTAAAGCATTGATTAATAGTCTTAAGCCTCTGCCAAATAGCTGGAATCTAATATGAAGTGACAGTACTTTTGGTATAATATTAATATTAGATGAATGAATTTAACCATACTTTAGCATTACGTATCTTCCATCTATAGAAGAATTTTTTTTTATGCATGACAAGGAAGGTATTTGACCACAATCGCACCTGATGTTAAGTGGGATGCAGTCTAGGATGGTACATACCTGCCCTGTAAGTGCCTATTCACTCTCGCCTTGAAAAAATACTGGTATTCAAGGTTTTCTATGTCCAAAAATACTTTTTCCCGGGTATTGGGATTAATTTCTATACACATTTGTGCTGCTCATACATCTCAGAATGAAACCCTACTGGTTTAATTCCTAACTAATGATTCGATAAACATCGTCTTGAGATAGAACAAATCGACATACTCGTATAAATCCATCCCTCACACATAAGTATATCCTATAGAAAAAAGAAACATTCAATTTTCCCGAAAAAAAGCTGGATTAGTCCAGCTTTTTTCTCGACCTTTGTGCTTAGCAACACAATACTCCTTAATTGTTATTTTTATGTATACTTTACATTGCAGATTATGATTGTAACTAGCATCCTACAATGGATTTATCTTATTTGGGAGCGACCTTTAAGTACCACAAAAACCTTTCCTTTTCCCAAGCCTCGTCCTTCGAAAGACATTCAACCTTCATCATATCCAGGTTAAGTGGAAAACTAGAAACAACAAATTGGCGTCATCAAAAAGTATTAAGTAACTTATTGAGTGTCGATATTGCATTCTATCTACAATCCTTGTTTCAACTTATACCAATAGCTAATCAAGTATGCGATAGTACTTGATGTCATTTACATTTCACACCTATCACTTAATAGCAAGGATTAATGTTTGTTACTTATGTTTTAATTAAAGCTATGTTTTTCTTAATAGATAATGCGAATAAGTACTTTTAGGTGAGTTATTGTAAAAGCTTTAAAAAAGCTTTAAGCCGTACAGGACAACGACACATCAGTACTTAATAAGTGCGATTTTGCTGTTGAATTAAGTCCAATATGCTGTCGACTGTACTTTTTAGAAACAATAAAAGAACTTCTATTTTCCATCTTGAAAACTGTTTATTCTTGTATATTATCATCCCAAATGTAGCAGTAGTTTATGAAAATCGGGGACTATGAGTTTGCAATTACACTTATCCGGTCGCAATCGGCCAGTAGCCCAGTCATTAGCAGCTTTAATTATAATTATACCAGATCGATTATTGGAAATTATATACAGAGAAATAATAAGCATGATTTAACTACAAAATGGCAGGCAACATTTTATTAGTTGATCCTTATCGGTTTGACTTATACTAAGTGTAGTTAATTTATGTATCAAGTTAAAATCAAAATTAAATTAACCAAAACTTGAAAAAATGCAATTGGTTATAGACAGAGGCTGTCGTCAGTACTTACCAGTACTTTGTACCTAGTAATTGCCCGGTAAGTGGTGGATTCAGTTCCCACCTAAGGCAGTGTATTTTTTTAATCACAAGACTAACTAAATAACTTATTTTCGTTCCTAACTGTATCTTCGAATACAATGTGGGAAGAATGTCAACTTGCAACTTTGTCGCAGAAAACATTAATGCATCAATGACAATTGACAATCTTACCTTCAATTTAATCTATTGTATTAATTAATAGATATACAAACATAAACAGTGACAGATACAATATAGGTACAGCTATTATGATTTTAATAAGTGCAAGTCATCGTCGCGTGCCAAATGTAACACAGTTCGATACCAAATATAGTTATTAATGGGTTTTTTTTTTTTTAATGGCAACCAAACTTCTCTGGGAGGTTTATTTCTGCCAATGTCGAGTGAAAAATAATTGACAAAGTTATCAATAGAACGTGGGTGTTTATCCATGTCCATTTGTAACGTCACGTAGAAATACTCGTAGAATATAAGAATTAGTAGTATACATATAGGTTAGAACTTGATGAAGATCATAGGTAGGCTTTGATAGTGAAATAATATAAAGACTACTGTGACGGACCCAGAATCTGAAGCTAGTCAATTTTACACCTATGATTAATTTTGTCAGATGATTTACAGATTGGCTCGTAGTACAATACGAGTAAATGACCTCTTAAAAGCCTGAGCTTTCCAACGAAGTAGATAACAACAATTAGATCATGTCTTTGTCCTTTTTTAATGTCAAGTAGGTCCTTACGACAAAGTGAATGGATTATGTAGGCACTCATACTTATGATAAGCTGCTTACCTGGAAGTTTAGCTGATGTAATCGTTGCATAATGCTAGTAAGAATAAACCAACCTTCAGTTAAATTATTTCAAATTCTTCAGAGATTTATAATTTTTCCAAGAAATGTATATTTGTTTCAATAGAAATCTGCATCTGCACCTACTATCTGTTCAACATAAAAATTAACACCCCTTTTTTGGCTCGGGATTTAAAAAAATAAATTGTATATTTGATCCTAGAGGCTTGTTTGTGTAAAATAATACTTAAAACCAATATAAAGTAGGTACTTAGTTGTTAACTAATTTGAAGTTTGATAATTTTCAGTGCTCTTATTATCGCTTTAAATATCTCAGTCTATAAACAGAGAGAGCATCGAGATGTCACTTGGTGGCATATCGCGATTCGCAACGAACCATGAAATTGCAGGCTGGCGCTGACACCTCGCACATATCGTATGTTACACTCTAAAATAGGAACGCACTTAATTAAAACTTCACGCACAAAGAAAAAGAACGGTCGAGTAAATAAACGATCGTTAACATCTCGGGCAAAAGTAGTCCTTTCAGGGCCAGCGATTTCTTCCGGCGACGCCCAATGCAACTAAATGATGCTAGTATATAAACCGATTGCAACATCGCAATAGCATCAGTTCTTCTGAGTACAGAAAGCAACACAGACCACTTACAAAATGATGAAGCTGGTGGTGTTGTCCTGCCTGTTGGCCGCCGCGTCTGCCGGCGTTATCTCTGCTTACTCTCCCTACGCTGCCTACGGCGCTATCGCCTACAGTGCGCCCATCATCGCGCCCAGCAACTACCGGGGACCCCTCTCCCTGGCCCCCGGTCAGCCCGCCAACATCCTGGCCGCTGACGGCAGGCCCCTGGACACCTTGGACGTCAACCTGGACCGCGCTGCTCATCTCACTGCCAAGGCCTTGGACGGTGGAGTCCACCTTCTGAAGAAGCGCTCCGCTCCTCTGATCGCCGCCGTCGCTCCCGTGGCCCGCGTCGCTCACAGCTCCCTGGTCGCTCCCGGAGCCATCGCCTACTCTGCCCCCATCGCCACCGCCTACGGCGCCCCCATCGCCACCGCCTACGGCGCTCCCCTCGCCTACGGTGCCCCCCTCATCCACTACTAAGCTGTACTAAAGAGACCTGATGTAAATATGAAATGCAATTAAACTAAAGTTTACAAAAATGTTGTCTTCTTCATTTACCTAAACTATGCAGTGTAGCCATACTATACTTAAACTACGCAAGCTAAAGTACTTTAGAATTAGATTCACACCAGGAACTAATTGAGCTAAGCTTTGCGAACTTACCATATGACAACACCAGTTGTCCTACGCAAACTGTGGCATCCAGGCTACTTTGAACCTTATGTTTATCAAATAACGCAGTTTTGTGTTAACAATTCAACTTAAATTAGCTTTTTAAATGGCCTTTAGTTTCACCTGCAGGTGTTATAACTGATTTTTTTTAACAAAATAATATTAGCAATAATTAGTAATAATCCCGCTAACCCCTCGTGGTAAGCTAAATATGCTTTGTGTTACGAGTGATATTGCTCTAGGTCCTAAATAGTGTACCTAGACGAAGTTTAATTACCTACTCAATTCTTAACTATACTAAATTGGGACATATCTAACTAAAATATTCAAACTCTCAAAGGAAACTACTTCCAGGTTTATTTCTAACGCGACAATTAGATATTCAGTGAACGCATTTAATGAATCTAATATAAGCTACAACTCTATTATCTCAGAAGGATTTCAACTTTCGATACAATTTAATTAATTTTTCATTGAGAAAACAGCTTCGATTTCCATTCTACATCAATTATTTATTTTATTAATTGTGAATTATTAGAACAAGACTGATATTCATTGTATTAAAAACAACCTACTCGTAGTAGAGTTCGAACCTTGGCTCTACATGATAAGTTTTTCACAGTACGGGTCATACGATTCGTAGTAGCAACACTTTACATGAAAATGTGTTTCACTTCTTTTTGTAGAAAACTCATACCAATTTAGACCTCTAGAATCGCAGAAATCTCATACTTTCCATTTCCTATTTCAAGGAGTTGGTAGGGAGTAAAAAAGCTCCAAGTTCAAAAATTTTTTGCTGTTTTTGTACTAATACTAGCTTAATTCAGCTTTCTAGGACTTCAAGAAGTACCCTATGAATTTTGATGGTCAAAAGTGTGTCAGGGACGAAATTGAGGGTTTCTAGATATTTGTAAGAAAGGAAGAACGGAACGGAATTGGGACCCTTTTTATGTTTTAAGATAAAAACTCTCTCATCTCTATACAGGGTGTTAGGTAAATGGGTATATGAGCCGACACTAGCCCATGTTAACTTACGCATATAAATGGTATGGTGAAGTCAGAAATTTGATATCATCATTTTAATTTATTAAATGTTCATACAAAATAATATTTATAAAATCAGATTTGTATGAAAATGAAAATAATTAAAATGATGATATCAATTTTCTGACTTCATCATACCATTTTTATGCATATGTTAACATGGACTAGTGTCGGCTCATATACCCATTTACCTAACACCCTGTATACTATATGAGAGTATATGAGTGTATGAGAATTCCACAATAGATAACTGCCGGGTATCCCACTTGCTTTCTTTGTCAGTCAAACTGATGATGATGACATTTACAGCCCAACTTAGTACGCAAGATATTGACGAGTCTGGGAATGACAGTCCTTTGTTGACGATTATTTTATCATACAGGCTGCATGTACTTCTGTCACCCGCTTGCCCTTCCCCTTGTACCCCTCATCTATCGTGCATAGTTTCGATAACATTCGAGTTGTTACAATCGTAACAACTACCCTAAATCTTAAGAAAGTTTTTTTTTAATAGCTAAATCAGCTCTGAACACTTGTTTGGACTGAGCTGAAGAATTTCTTTTAACTTGCACTTTTTTTCATAAAATCCTTTAATATGGATTTCGGTGACAGCATGACGTCAGGTTGGTTTTAATACTTGGGTACATTTTTTTTATTTATTCGAATAATTCACCATAATAATAATGACCATTTGACCATTGAAAAATAAATTGATGTTGTATGAAAATCAAAACAATAAAAAAAATATGAAATTGTATTGAAAGTTCAAATTCCTCTAAGATTATAGAGTTGTAGAAAAGAATAAGAATATTTTTTAAGAATAAGAATATTTGTAACTGTAGTTTTGTTCTAGGTTTAACTACGGAGAACCTATAGTAATATCAGTTAACAGGTAGGTGACACCATGGACTATTGAAGCTTATTTATAACGCAGATTAAATTATAAAACTTGTTGCCTAGCACAACGGTGTTGTCAGTTTAGCTATAGATAGAGAGTGGATAGTTCGCAAAGCTCAATTGTTCCTGATGTGAATCTAATTCTAAAGTACGAGTACGATGAACTAAGCTAATTCGACTTTAGTTTGCATATTACATTATGAATTCATTGCATAGTTTAGGTAAATGAAGAAGACAACATTTTTGTAAACCTTAGTTTAATTGCATTTCATATTTACATCAGGTCTCTTTAGTACAGCTTAGTAGTGGATGAGGGGGGCACCGTAGGCGAGGGGAGCGCCGTAGGCGGTGGCGATGGGGGCGCCGTAGGCGGTGGCGATGGGGGCAGAGTAGGCGATGGCTCCGGGAGCGACCAGGGAGCTGTGAGCGACGCGGGCCACGGGAGCGACGGCGGCGATCAGAGGAGCGGAGCGCTTCTTCAGAAGGTGGACTCCACCGTCCAAGGCCTTGGCAGTGAGGTGAGCAGCGCGGTCCAGGTTGACGTCCAAGGTGTCCAGGGGCCTGCCGTCAGCGGCCAGGATGTTGGCGGGCTGTCCGGGGGCCAGGGAGAGGGGTCCGCGGTAGTTGCTGGGCGCGATGACGGGCGCACTGTAGGCGATGGCGCCGTAGGCAGCGTAGGGGGAGTAAGCAGAGATAATGCCAGCAGACGCGGCGGCCATCAGGCAGGACAACACCACCAGCTTCATCATTTTGTAAGTGGTCTGTGTTGCTTTCTGTACTCAGAAGAACTGATGCTATTGCGATGTTGCAATCGGTTTATATACTAGCATCATTTAGTTGCATTGGGCGTCGCCGGAAGAAATAATTGGCCCTGAAAGGACTACTTTTGCCCGAGATGTTATTGTCTCTTATTTACTCGACCGCTTTTTTATGCGTGAACCACTCCGTTAAGTGCACCCGTGCCAGTTTTAAGGTAGCTAAGTAGTTTCTAATAGAAAATGGCCTTAATTAACTTTTGGTCAATTGGTCAAACAAATCCCGGACCCCAAACCGTATGCAAAGCACCGAGCACAATAATTTCTAAGAGGATGAACTTTGTTATGAAGTCTGCAAAAACCTGTTTTGTTAAGCTTTTTTCCTTCCTTGCAATCCTAAACAATTAGTTATCGTCAAGCGATGCAAGGTAGCGCGGCATCTCGCAGATCACAATTGCAGTAAGTTTCAAAAATGAAATAATGCGTAGATCTTTTTCTCTAGACGTTATATTACCTACATTTTTTCTAGATGTTATCTCTGGATAAGTAGATTTATTTATGTACTTTCTTTGAACTTCAGGATAAATAAGGTAATCAGACAACCTGTTTGCGAATGGCGCATTACTGTGTATACAATTAGGATGTTTACTTCACGTTATCCCATGTAGGAATATAAGTACACGTTATTTTTAGTACTAACTGCGTACATGATTGTGATTACGATACTATAGTAAGGCATTACCCCACAAAAGGTTTCCAATACAAAAATATTCTTAATATTATTACTATTTGTGTACCTGAAACTGTGCAAATAAGTAGTGTATTTGTATCCCTCATTGTATTTATTTATATCATAAACAGAATGGCAATTTTATTCAAAGAACCTGTTTACTATTATAGAAATAATTTTTGAGGCAAACACTTTTTATTTGCTAAATAAAACTTTTGGGAGTAATGTCGATAGTAGGTATGTATAGTTACATTTTGGATGAAATATTGCATTTATTAATACGACTCAATAAGATACCACGGCCAGTCAACTCGTGTTTTACCCTTATCATTCAGATATCCACCGCCTTTAGAACTTTATTTTGTAACTGGAGTCTCCATGTGGGACCAGCTACTAAATTAAAAATTTAAGTTTTTAATCAACCTGGTTGATTGAAAAAGTTACGGCTTTGTATTTCAGAAGGCATGTTAGGCATTAAGATACTAGGGTCTGATGATAGAGCCTTGCTAATAGTACAATAGTTTTGGTGTCAGCTTTCTGACACCTGGGTAATGATTTCAGATGTTAGCCTATCTACAATAGAAGAAGACAGTTGTGACCTTATACGATATTTATGTATAACCTAATGAATACTTTAAAGAGAATAGGGTTTTAGGGTATTCAGGATAAAAGTGAAGGAAACGTAATGTATTGTGGTAACTCTCTTTATACTCTATAGGCAGATTGGTACATTATAAAATAGTCTAGTTTCATATTTACAATTTAGCCATGGAGGCCCCAGACACCAGCGTGTCCGAGGACGCCGGCATGGCCGAGACCCACGGCGGGGCCCACGGGGCCCACGCCCCAGGGCGCGACGGCGCCGTGCAAGCCGAGGCCGGCGGGGGCCACCAGGCGGGCGGCGGGGATGTCGATGCGGGCGGTGTGCGACCAGGCCGCGGCGGGGGCCAGCAGCGGCGCCGAGCGCTTGCCCAGGATGTGCGCGCCGTGGCCCAACGTGGCGTCAACGGCCCTCGCGNATAACCGGTTATTATGAATAATTACCGACAGTCGCGGTAAAAGTGATAAATTAATCACATTTAACAGTGAATATTTAATAATTCAACCTTAGTACTAACAAATTTCATAAAAGAGAACAACATCTTGTGTACCTACGTGCTCGTGTACAGCCAAACTTTTGAACGTTTTGATATCATATATTAATATAATTTGGCATAATGAGTTTAGAATGTTTCTTGCATAATATTACTTTTCCATGATGCCTGTAACATAATGTTTTGATTTAAAGTGAAAAATAGGTTAAGGTGCCGCCTATTTAGTTTTATACACACATAAATGACCTCATATTAATCACATTTACCAAATCATGCGGTAATTATTCATAATAACCGGCGATTATTCATAATTTTCACATTTATCACTTTGACCGTAACATATATACGTTTTTTTTACTATGTCCCGCTTCTGACGGAAGAATCCCGCTATTTTCACTCAAAAAGTACCAAAGTCCCGACTTGGCGAAAAAAAAAACTGGCAACGCTGCGCACAACCCAAACCACTGGACGGATCAGGCTGAATTTGGCATGCTGGTAGATGTTATGTAGGTGTCGCAGTCGGATTGTATAATCCGCCGTTTTACATTACCACTAGGCATTTTACATTACAGCTCTGTTTTGTAATACGGCGGTTCAACGTTTAGGCGGATTGTCATTGCGATACGTTCTTCAATACGGCGGCCCACGTTTAGCCGCATCGTACTACTACTTAGATTGTAGGTTGACCATACTTACAAAATAAAACAATCTTTAATGAAAATAAATTTTAAAAGACAGATTTTAAGAATTATTATCTTCGTTACTGTATACCTAATAATATATTTGGCTTCAGTATTTTTTTTTACTTATTTATAAATCACAAGGGATAGCCATCTAAAAAAAAGTAACTCATAACAATTAAACTTTTCTAAACATTTTAAGAATTAATTAGATATTTGGCTTTAGTCTTTTTTAGACATTAAAAATGATCACAGGGGACAGGTAACTCAAAACAATAAAGTCTTAGTCAATTTTTCTGGGTTATTTTTCTTTAAGATAAAATTATCTTCACCGGCCAAGGCCATGATTTCATATTTTTACATTAATAATATTGTGTAGGATTCCGCCGAACACCAGAATACATAGCCACTTTGTCCGGCAGCGCCACGGTATTGAAAATAGGAACTAAAAACTGTCAAAGCGGCGGGTAATGACACGCTGTTTTACATTACGGCTAGCCGTATTGAAGAACGTTTAGCGCCGAATACATTCCGGCGGATTTTCATTCAGCTGTATTCAATCCGGCTAAACGTTAAGCCGCCGTATTACAAAACAGAGCTGTAATGCAAAATGCCTAGCTGTAATGTAAAACGACGGATTATACAATCTGACTGCGACATAGGCATCCGCTAAGAAAGGATTTTACGAAACTCCACCCCTAAAGGGGTTAAATGGGATCCACGCGTACGAAGTAGCAGGCGGCCGCTAGTAAGTAGGTAAGTCCCAGTTATTACATTTTGAGCGTCTTTGCGGTCAGCTTTCATGAGATCTTAAGGGCCATATTACAAAAACTATGTATAACTCGACTCTATTCTAGCATACTCGTAGATTACCTACTACGTCTGAACATTGAAATTTAACCAATCAAAGGTCTGATTTATTAACTTTAAATTGACATAAGGGCTTTTTATTACCACTGTTATAATGGCCGATAACACTTTTCTGAGTCTTTTCTTTTTTGTCTGGCTTTAATAAACACTTTTCTGTCTGGCTTTAATCAATGGGAGGAAGCAACATACTTTTAAAGAACTTAGGTGAGCAATAATATATTTTTTTTAAATTCAACCCCTAAATGGGTAAAACGGGGCCTCAACTTATAAATGGCAAACAAATGTATTTCCGTAACAGATGGCATTTTACGAGAGAGAAGCCAGGGGTAAAATGTAGTTTTTGCAGCATCATCATCATCATCATTTCAGCCATAGGACGTCCACTGCTGAACATAGGCCTCCACCAATGCTTTCCATGTTGATCGATTGGTAGCAGCCTGCGTTCAGCGCTTCCCTGCTTTGTTTTGGCTTTTAAAGAAAGATTATATTATCTAAACAGATAAAATTACATCGTCAGTATTTACCTACTTAATTATCTCTTGAAAACTCTAACTCAAATCAAAGCCTATTATGTAAAACATTTATTTATTTATAAACATTTTTTATAGATTAAGTACATAGGTACTCGTACATAGGGTAAACCGTATAGCTATTGCCCACTTAAGGATTTCAAATACATTGAGATGAAATATTGGCCACCAGGCGGGCGGCGGGGATGTCGATGCGGGCGGTGTGCGACCAGGCCGCGGCGGGGGCCAGCAGCGGCGCCGAGCGCTTGCCCAGGATGTGCGCGCCGTGGCCCAACGTGGCGTCAACGGCCCTCGCGGTGAGGTGCGCGGCGCGGTCCAGGTTCACGCTCAGGGTGTCCAGGGGCCTGCCGTCGGCGGCCAGGATGCTGGCGGGCTGGCCGGGGGCGAGCGAGACGGGGCCGCGGTAGTTGTAGGCGGCGCCGTGCAGGGGCGCGCCGAGGGCCACTGCGGGGCCCGCGACCGCAACGGGAGCCGCGTGGCCGATCAGCGGGGCGCCGAGCCCGGCCAGGGGACCGCCCCAGCCGAGTCCTCCCAGGCCCCAGCCCAGACCCAGGGCGCTGGGCGCGGCGGCCGCCATGGCCAGGACAGAGGACAACACCACCAGCTTGAACATTGTGGTCTGTGTTGTTTACGAAGTGTAACTGATGCATTTACCCCTTTGGCTTCAGCTTTTATACCGGTCCCATTAGTAGGCGTATTCCTAGATACCTTTGTGACGTAGGTAAATATGCAACTCAGGGCGTTGGCTAGAGGTCGTTAGCGTAAAGTAAAGCTACTAGGTAAAGTCGCATGGCGGGCCCTGAACTTCGGTCAGCCAGCATAAACAACTCTTACCTATCTTAGAATGTAGTCTAAGGCTTAGTCGTACCACCTAACTTTAAATATAACTATAACGTTATCCGGTGCTTTTTGTATGGAGTTTGACAGATTTTTGACGTTTGATAAAGTTATAGAAAGATAGTACAACCCTGCCGTAGAATTTAATCCCCAAAAAACATTTTTTCAGTGATCAGTACTTTTTACATACAATGAACGATTTTGATTTTAAAATGAAATAACGAACATACGAGTAACAATAATAATAAGTCCTAGTTATTACATTTTGAGCGTCTTTGCGGTCAGCTTTCATGAGATCTTAAGGGCCATATTACAAAACGATGTAGGTATATCTCGACTCATATTCTACTACTACGTCTGAACATTGCAATTTAACTAATCAAAGGCCTGATTTATTAACTTTAAATTGACTTAAGGGCTTCTTATTACCACTGTTATAATGGCCGATAACACTTTTCTGACTCTTTTTATTTTACACACAGTATGATGTAACTAACTATACGTATAATAGCGTACATAGCTTTAATAAATGGGAGGAAGCAACATACCTTTAAAGAACTTAGGTGAGGACTAATATTTTTTTTTAAATTCAATGGGTAAAACGGGGACGCAACTTATAAATGGCACAATAATGTATTTCCGTAACAGATGGTATTTTACGAGAGAGAAGCCAGGGGTAAAATGTAGTTTTTGCAGCATCATCATCATCATCATCATCATCATTTCAGCCATAGGACGTCCACTGCTGAACATAGGCCTCTCCCAATGCTTTCCATGTTGATCGATTGGTAGCGGCTTCCCTGCTTTGTTTTGGCTTTTAAAGAAAGATTATAATTATCTTAAAATTACATCGTCAGTATTTACCTACTTAATTATCTCTTGAAAACTCTAACTCAAATCAAAGCCTATTATGTAAAACATTAATTTATTTATAAACATTTTTTATAGATTAAGTACATAGGTACTCGTACATATTTAAAAATAGGTAAGAATACATATCAGTAGGGATCTTAATATAACTTATAAATAAATTTATTTATGTTTCGGATTTTATCTAATTAATCGTAGTTTATCGTTCTTTTCTAGGAGTATTTTTGCATTTAAGTATGTAACTATAATGCTTCACACCTCAAACTAATTTCAAACCAAATTAATGACTGCCTTAGGTAGGCAATAAGTGTAGACTGTAGGTAGGTAATGTTGAGACGCTTAAAAAGTACTTTTTAAAACTAACTGAGTCCAGAATAAGTCAAATTCATGAATGTTAATGTGTTTTAATGATATTAAGTACACGACGTGTACTTTTCTCTCTCATATTGTTCACCAGTTTGACTAACTTGAATTAGGCTGGGTTGCACCACTTGCACCATATTACTTTAACTTGACAAACTCCATACCAAAAATACCGGTTATCGTTATAGTTACGGTCAAACTTAGGTGGTGCAACTCAACCTTAATGTCCTATGTCCCCTAGATGGGGCAGAGGGCGTCTACAACAGTCCTCCATCGCGTTCGGTCTTGAGCTTCGCGTTGGATGTCGCTCTAAGTCATGCTAATTTTCTTCGCCTCGTTTGCTACAGTGCGCCGCCAAGTTTGTTTGGGGCGACTACGTTGGTTATTGTTAATATGAAAAGCAGCGCAGCATCCAGCAGCATAGTAATTATTACATACTTTGCGATATACAGCTTATTAGAATTTTCTTTTTATTTGTACGACCTCAAGATGATAGCTGACAGTGGCCGGATGAAAAAAGCGATTGGCGTTCCTTATGAGAGACCTAGGTAGGAGGGAGTGTGGAAGGCAGAGAAGTGCCGTTGGCTGAAATAATGATGATGTATATTCTTCTCCCGTCGTTCTGTTCTGTTTTTAGGGTTCAGTAGTCCTGACAAGGAACCCTTATAGTTTCGATATGTCTGTCTGTCTGTCTGTCTACACTCACTGTCACTGTCAACTACGGATCCCTATGCTGCGCGAGGCACTTGACAAATTTTTTATGTAAAATGATAGGTGGCAGACGAACAGATCACCTGTGATGGTAAGCAGTTGCCACCGCTGTACACATGTTTCAGCCAAATGACGTCCACTGCTGGACAAAGGCCTCCCCCAAGGATTTTCATCGTTTTTTTTTTTATTTTTATGCATAACAAGGCAGGTATTTGACCACAATCGCACCTGATGTTAAGTGGGATGCAGTCTAGGATGGTACATATCTGCCCTGTAAGTGAATCGTTACCGTTGGATGCAATCAGTGAATTTGATATGTAACTTATTGTGTTGTGACGCAAGACGAAAATTTTTACGAATACCTACTTATATTGTATTCTGACTCTAATTTCTTCATTCTCATTCTTACTTGTGTCTAAGCAGCTAACTATCGTGTCTTCTTATCATTATGTTGTTGCATATTCTGAGGTATTAAGTATTCACGGATATGGTTTTGGACTCTCTAGGCCTGGTGGACCATGGTTCGATAGGACAGATCTAACAACATGGATCACCATGCTATGTAGAATTATCATACAGTAAGAATAATTCTACGAGTTTTAAATAGAATAGGGTATTGCATTCAGGGTAGAATTAAAACATATAAGTGTCGTGGTAACTCTCTTTATAAACTATAGGTAGATAGATACATTATACAATAGGCTAGGTTTCATATTTACAATTTAGCCATGGAGGCCCCAGACACCAGCGTGTCCGAGGACGCCGGCATGGCCGAGACCCACGGCGGGGCCCACGGGGCCCACGCCCCAGGGCGCGACGGCGCCGTGCAAGCCGAGGCCGGCGGGGGCCACCAGGCGGGCGGCGGGGATGTCGATGCGGGCGGTGTGCGACCAGGCCGCGGCGGGGGCCAGCAGCGGCGCCGAGCGCTTGCCCAGGATGTGCGCGCCGTGGCCCAACGTGGCGTCAACGGCCCTCGCGGTGAGGTGCGCGGCGCGGTCCAGGTTCACGCTCAGGGTGTCCAGGGGCCTGCCGTCGGCAGCCAGGATGCTGGCGGGCTGGCCGGGGGCGAGCGAGACGGGGCCGCGGTAGTTGTAGGCGGCGCCGTGCAGGGGCGCGCCGAGGGCCACTGCGGGGCCCGCGACCGCCACGGGGGCCGCGTGGCCGATTAGCGGGGCGCCGAGGCCGGCCAGGGGACCGCCCCAGCCGAGTCCTCCCAGGCCCCAGCCCAGACCCAGGGCGCTGGGCGCGGCGGCCGCCATGGCCAGGACAGAGGACAACACCACCAGCTTAAACATTGTGGTCTGTGTTGTTTACGAAATGTAACTGATGCATTTACCCCTTTGGCTTCAGCTTTTATACCGGTCCGATTAGTAGGCGTATTCCTAGATACCTTTGTGACGTAGGTAAATATGCAATTCAGGGCGTTGGCTAGAGGTCGTTAGCGTAAAGAAAAGCTACTAGGTAAAGGCGCATGGCGGGCCCTGAACTTCGGTCAGCCAGCATAAACAACTCTTACCTATCTTAGAATGTAGTCTTAGGCTGAGTTGTACCACCTAACTTTAACTAAAACTATAACGATAACAGGTGCTTGTATGGAGTTTGACAGATTTTTGACGTTTGTTAAAGTTAAAGTAAGATTGCACCATCTTGAAATCACCCTGCCTTAGAATTTAATCCCCAAACAACATTTTGTCAGTGATCTGAACTTTTTCGGTGTTTACAATGAACCATTAATTGATTTCAAAATGTAATAACGAGCATACGAGTAATAATAATAATAATCTAAATATTATAACTCAAAGGTGACCGACTGACTGACTGACATAGTGATCTATCAACGCACAACCAGCGTTGCCAGACGTCCCGATTTTGGCGGGACGTCCCGATTTTTAAATCAAATTTAAATGTCCCGCGCGGGACAGTCTCGGTCCCGCTTTTCGGAGAGAGACACTCACTTCACCAGACTATTGTTTGAAACGCCATATTATTCTAAAAAATAACACTTTTTTAATTTTTTTCTTTTTTTATTCTAAAGACGAATTTAACGATAGAGTAAATCTGATTTAAAATATTATTTTTTTGTTAAAATACATTTTATATGGCTACTTTTGCTATCTATTGTCACGTAAACGTAATTTTAAGTCAGATAAAAAGATAAATATTTGAAAACCTTTGATTATAATTTGAAAATTATTAATTATAACCGGTTATTATGAATAATTACCGACAGTCGCGGTAAAAGTGATAAATTAATCACATTTAACAGTGAATATTTAATAATTCAACCTTAGTACTAACAAATTTCATAAAAGAGAACAACATCTTGTGTACCTACGTGCTCGTGTACAGCCAAACTTTTGAACGTNACCGGTCCGATTAGTAGGCGTATTCCTAGATACCTTTGTGACGTTGGTAAAATATGCAATTCAGGGCGTTGGCTATAGGTCGTTCGCGTAAAGAAAAGCACCTAGGTAAGGGCGCGTGGCGGGCTCTGAGTTTCGGTCAGCGTAAACCACTTCTAATCTATCTTGGACTCTAAACTCTTCAGCTTGATATCAGAATGCATTTTCTCGGCAATCGACACTATTTCCGTGTTTACCTTGAACATTTTGATAAAGGGCCATTCACTTTATGTTATGCAATAACTAAATAGCCAATTAATATAAATACTTCAATAATTATGTTCATCCTTTTTCCAAGCATCGAACTCACGATTACGTAGTATGTAGGATACGATACGTGCAAGCCCATACGCACACATGCTTATTTAATTAATTTAGGATTCCAAAAAATCTGACATGAAATTCAAGCCTTTATTGCATAATAAAATAATAATTAAGCTTTCTATTCTATTATTAGATTTATGTATTCGACATTGGTTATGAGAATGATGCAATAATTGACAAGTGTTTCTCGTGGTGTGTTTACCCTACATTCAAAGGGAACAATAACTAAACATTATAATAGTATACTGGAACTATTTCGAATGTAAAGGATAGAGTCGTTAACCTTTAAGAGTCAACGACCGCCTAAACATAACATTTGAGAAAAATGTTTCTGGCATCAAGAAAATTAAAGATAAAATGTTTGTAGTATTTCCTATCACGTTTGGTATATTTGCTTTTGTCATTTTCCTACTATTTGCTCTTTATAGATCATTTATAAATATAACTGGTATACGAATAGGAAGCTCTGAATCACTAGAACTGATGAAAATTAATCAATAACTGAAACTCATATGCCTATTTGTTATCTACGAGTAGGTTGAGCTTTTTAACTTATCCATAACTTTATTATAATCAACTACTTAAGGTAGATTCAACCAAACAAGAATAAATGAATATTAATCTTAGAATAATAATACGAGTATTTCCCATACTGAAACTCAATGTGCCAGTTATACCAGGAGTTATTCTCGGATAAAAGTTTGGTCGAATCGGGCCTAATAGCATATCACCCGCATGGCTCTCTCTCTCTGAAAATTTTGATTGTGCACTCCGCAATCAAAGGAACTTGCCAAAAGCATACATTTCTACATTCTCTCCCCACATAACAAGAGATAAGTTTACCTTACAAACATGAATCTCCTATATACCACTTTAACGCCCGTATTCATAAACGATGCTTGTTTAAGTGAAGCAGCGGGTTAGTAGTAGTTTCGCAAGATTTTCCTTCGCACGAATGAAATTACTAGTTCTCAAAGGGGTCGATTCGCACCCGTTTTTAATACTTTTGATAAATCCGGGCGAAACGCCTACTAAAATTATTATTGAAAGGGGACGTTTCGCACATGCGAAGGAAAATCGTGCGAAACTACTACTAACCCGAAGCAGCAAATCGAACGCACAGCGTTGAATAGAGCTCTGTGATTGGTTCGTGTGTCATCCTGTGCGTCCACGCGTACTGTGAGACCTTATGGAGTCTCGAATGTCGATGTTAGTTTGACTTATTTCGTGAATTCATAGCTTTGGGGAGAAGGAGAATTATAATGTCAAATAAAATATTCTTGCTTTTTTAAAATTAATATTATTATTGTACGCTTTGGAGCTCACGGGTCAAACTTGGCCCGGTCCTTTATTATTATCCTTATAATATCACATATACATTTGCCGATTTAGAGAAATAAGTATATTAAAATTTGGAGAATTTAAAAACTTTAAAGCACAAACCATTTCAAAAACCAAAAATTAAGGATCACATTGTCAGTTTGTTACAGAATTTACTCGAAAACTTGGAAACTACATAAAGGTAAAGAATTTCTATCGTTATTAACTTATTCATAAATGCTATCTTAGACTAATACTGTGTGTACAGGGGCGGAGTAGGCGACCGGTACTGAGTGGACAAGAGGTACTGAGTGAACTACAGGAGCTGAGTGGACTACAGGCACTACAGGGGAGCCGTGGACTACAGAGCTGGAGTATGCAGAGTAGCTCGACACAGCAGGCTGGACTACAGACGACACTACAGCAGGGGCGGAGTAAGCTAGCACGTGCGAAGGTGCAGGCGCAGCGGCGGCGCAAGCCAAGATGGCGAAAAGGATGATCTGGAAATAAACAAAAGAAAAATTAAGAAGGTCAAAGTCAAAGTCAAGTCCTTTATTTGCTTAGACTATTAAATAGTAAAATAATAAAAGAATAAAAATAAAAGTCTAATAAAAAACTAGTGATGGGCCGACTATGGTCTTTGCCGACTAACCGACTAGCCGACTAATCGGTTTTCAAATTGCCGATTAGTCGGCCGACTAATCGGCAATGCCGATCATTCTAATATCTACTTGTCCGAAGAATAAATTATCTAGATTTTCTCAAAGAAATATGAATATCTAGATTTCTAAAGAGATAAATATAAATTTTTGAGAAATTAGATTTCTTTAATAATAAGATAAAATAAAAAGCAACATTACAATCACCTAACAGTAACTGTACCTAAGGTAGATTTCATAATTTTCGGCGGCGGAGGGGTCAGAGGAGGTGACAATATGATCGCCTCCTGCTGGGCTAGGATGCGCGCCGTGATATTATTCTTACTTATCGACGACAAAATGTATGGTCAAAATTGCGCTTATCGCGGCACGCATCCTAGGCTCACTGATTCCTCTCCACCCTCCACGGTGATGGTCAGCAAGCTGGGGGCGTGGGGGGCCGCCTGCATAGCACGGACTTACCACCACGGTCGGATAGGCAGGGCCCGCCATACAGGTGGGCAATTGCCGGTACTGACTGTGATAGTTGATGGCTTTGTCCGGATTTCCATAGTTCTTCACACTAAGGCGATCGCGATCTCAGGGGTTATTTATGTGGGTATTCCTCATCCTTCCGATGAGAGGAGCCCCACATAATGTACCACTTAACCGCAGGATAGGTATGCAATTCCATGCATTTTTTCCCCGAAAAAAGTGAAAAAAAAAATTTTGGACAAATGAAATTACATAAATTTTACACATTTTTGATGATTTCCTGGTAATTTTAACTAATATTAACTTTGTATGAATTTAGACTGATTGCCAAAATTATAAATCAGGTGAAACCACTTTTTACTGATTTTTTGCAGTCAAAAGTGGTTTAGATAAACGCCCTTGGTCTACATCATAATCATCTTGGTGATTATGAGTTTATTTCATTCACATAATTAATTTTGTAATGCGCCGATTATAATCGGCATATTTTGCCGAATAGTCGTCACTAGTCGGCCGACTACAAATGATGCCGAATAGTCGGCTTTCCCGACTAGTCGGCGACTAGTCGGCCCATCTCTATAAAAAACCTTAAAGTTTTGCTCATATGGAACTTTTACATTCTCATAAACTTTTAGGGCTATATTTCACCGGGACACCATGGCGGCGCAACAGTCGCCGGCTACCAACAAAATGTATGCAGCTTTGTGCAACCAAACGGACACCAGATGAGTAACTCTCTATAGAGCTGCATACATTTTGTTGGTAGCCGGCGACTGGTCGCGCCGCCATGGTGTCCCGGTGAAATATAGCCCTTAGCCCAGTGCTTCGAGACCAACATTTGGCAAGTTCTGAGAAGAAGCGCCGCAACAAATTCAACTCAAATAAGGTGTTAGACGAAGGCACGAAACAAAATGGCAAAAAAATCAAACTTCTATGCGGATTATTATTTATCTGATAGAGAGCTAGTAGACACAAACAAGAACAATGAGAGCTACAGAGCTGAGGCACAGGATAGTTGAAGATCAAGTAATGTGTCCATTCAGCAGTATAAAATGTAACAGTATAATAGTGTCTGTTATTTTGTTACACAATTCTGGTAATAATTATCGGGGACATTCTTGCTCGGCACTATGAAATCGATCTATTTGCAGATAGTTTAGGACATCTCTTAAATCAATTTTGAATTAAATTATATGACTTTTATACGTATTGACAATTTGACATTATTATTGTTTCTATTTTGACTTTATTTGACTGATTATTAATTTACTACTTTATTATGACATTATTTTCATAATTTACTTGTAATTTAATAATAATAATAAATAATAAAAAATATATTGTTTTATTTAATTGACTTAATTATTATTATATGATGATAACCTACGTACAATTAGTCTTATAAGTGCTTTGGAATATATTCTGTTAGCTTGTAAGATGATTGAATAATAATAAATAAATAAATAAATAATATGCTTATGAAGTTTTAAAGACTCATAATAATAGTCGATATAATGCGTATTACGAGTATTGTTCAAATTAACGAAACAAATTTTAAACTGTCTAACATTTTTGCTGAATCGTCTAAATATCAGGAACAAGTACCTAAGTTAAATCAAAACTAAGAGGGTGCGTAATTTTAAGTGTTCCCTTAGGATTTAACCCTTCCGTGCCCGGCGAAACATCTGGCTACGCTTAACAATGTGCCAACCGTTATTATAAAAGCGATGTAATAAAGCTAATGGATAAGAACTGGACGGGTCGGTCGACGAACCCGAAATTGTTTCAGGTAAAGGAATCCCAAATTCCTAAATTAGGTCGCAATATTTTTTGCGTCTAGGTTCTAGTTAGTAATTTATAAAAGATTCAGGGCAATGAAGGAATTTGAAATGAGTTATAACGCCGGTGGCAATGAACTGGAGGTGAAAGAGGTACGCTAAGGTATCTCTTAATTTTTCCAAAATATAAACAGAGTGGGAAATAATAATACTTAAGTTGTTAAATTTAAGGTCGGAGATTTCTTTCGAACAATTGATTTGATTTAAGTATCTGCGACATTGCTTACAATGTCTCAGATACTACTAATTTTCACAGAACATAAAACTGATAAATTAAAAAAATACAAATTAAAAACAGTACCATTCTGGCGGTCTTATCGTTAGGAAGCGATCTCTTCTAGACAATTTAGTAGAGGATGTATAGTAATTAGTAAAGGAAAGTAGAGAAACATGGGTCAAAAGATATTTTTTATATGAGTTACATATTATTATGTATTCACGGCTTGACGTTTCGGCTGCTATGCTGCAACCGATACGCCGAAATCTTATAAAGTAAAGTAAGTGACGTACCGATTTGTACATGTTGAATAGATTTCGATCTCGTCTAACAAGCAAACAAGCTGCCACTACGAGGTCTCCTCTTGACTGATGACCAGCTCCCGCCTCAAGAACTTATATATGACTCGTCACGATTTCAAAACAGGCCAAACTAGCCCTCTTTTGTCTTGCCACAGCATCTGCTCGTGACGATACAATATAATACACCTTAATGTCGAGTAGTAAAGGTCATATCCGAAATTTTGCATACTACTAAAAAGAATAACACGCACGCATAACAGGTTGGGTACTCTTCGAGATGATAGAGCGATGATTTCAATATATATATTTTTTTATATCTTTAATTCGGGTCATCTTGTATTTCGATAATTCATTCTGAAAACACTTCCTCTTCCGTTACTAAAAATAATATACCTTTTATTAATTAAATTATATTAATCATTTACAACGCTGTATCACCAACCAAAACAAAAAGCGTTGTACTCATATGATCATAATAATAACGTTTAGTAGGAACGCGATATTTACACTCACCTACTAGTCTTTAAATCTCGATTTAACCGTATAATTTTTAGTCAGATCAAAAATTGACAAGGTCTAATTAACAGTCCTAACTTATTTTGTGTTCTCTATTAATTTATGAAGTTCCAATTAATTGACAAGTTTTCTAATTAGCACGGGATTAACGTACGACAACGAACTCTACCCAACTTAAATATTTAATGGTTTTCGATAAATGTCTTGAAAATGAACAGGGACTTGAAAATAAACAGGGACTTGAAAATAAACAGACTTTTAATTTGTAATATTTACACTTTTTAGATGTCCTATTTTCACGCTAGCGATCCACCCCAGCTTCATTCGCGTTAACATTTATTGTTTCTGTTACAGCACTGGCCTATTTTTTGTCCTAAAACAGTGGTAAGGATAAAGTAATACTGCTACGTGTAAAAGCGCTTTTTAGGAACGCATTTGCTGAAAACAAATTACATTTATGCCTTTATTTCACCTACCGATAAATAAATAAATGTAACAGCCTTTTAAACTAAGCAAAGCTTGTACTATGAGTACTAGACATACTTAAACACTTTTTTTTGTAATACATAATAAAATGAACGATACATTGTTATTTTTTAATGTAGGTATGATATAATATAGCTTTTAGGAAATATACAATTAAAATATTCGGAAACTAATATAGAACCTGATTTACTTCCTATTTTAAATGACGCATTTGAAAATCTATTTCGAAGATTTCCTGTTTTTTATAAAATTACAAAACATTGTTGATCAAGTTCTAGTTGTTTATTTTAACAGTTTGAATTTTAGTAATTATAGGAAGACCGATTTAGTGCCTGATATCAACCAATAATATAAAACAAAACAAAAATCAGCAACGAAATTAACAAATCAATACTGTATGTCAAAACAAAAACAATAAACGATACGTTAAATGTCCATGACGTGTTGTTACGGTATCCGTCACGCCTCTCTCTGATTTAAGCTCTCCGCAAGCGTAGACACTAAATACGCGTAAAGATGTACACAAATAAGTTCGTGTAATAGTGCTACTTTTGCAATGGAGGGAAGTCGAACCTTAATTTCGAACTCCTCCTAAGTATGTTCTTCTGATTAATTTCGTTGCGGGTACAATGACAGTTTAACTTTCCCCCGGGACAAACTTGACCTTAATTGGTTGGGTTTTTATGGCGGTCAAGCTGTAGATCCTGGCTACACAGGAGTTGCAGTGGTGGGAACGAGAGGTGGGAATAGTCCCGTAAAAGTTTAAAATTTAATGTAGAATTGTGATTTTTTATTTCATCATCATCGTCATTTCAGCCATAGGACGTCGACTGCTGAACATAGGCCTCTCCTAATGTTTCCACAATGGCCGGTTGGTGGCGGCCTACATCCAGGATTTTTTATTTCAATGTAATTAAAACCTTAAGGCAACAAAACATAAATAGTATGATTATGATTTAATCGCTCTTCGCTACGAGTCATAAATCAAATTCTACTCACTTAAAGAGATAACTTGAAACGGATAACTTGAAACTTTATCAGATTAAAAGGGATAACTTGAAACTTTATCAAATCGAGGATAACATTTTTTTTTTTAAACAAAATGTCGAAGACGAAGTAGGGGCCGGTGATTTATCTAGAATAGTTTTTCACGATAAACGATAATGTTAATAAAACAATAATAAATTTATAGGTCATTTAAAGACAAACCTGCGAAGCCGTTTGATAAACGAGAGGTCTTGCAAGTGAAATTAAAATCTAAGTATGTTACAAAATTAAGCCTGTATTATAAAATATCACACAGGCCAGAATAAATTCAGGTCTGTGATTAGTTCAACAAAAAACTTATATTGAGAATCTCCTCCTTTTTGCAGTCGGTTAAATATAATTGTTTCTTGTTTCACCGTTTACGCAGCACCTAACCGTTATGTCAGGTGACGTACTCACGCACGACATGTGAACTTGACTCGCAATTCGGGCGCATACCGGTCGTGAGTCTGACAACCGGTCGAACGTGTCGTGTCTGCGATGTATCTATTACCAGTATTTACATTATATTTACATAGTGAATTCTATTAGACAAATCGTTTTATTCACGATGATTCAGCCGAGCTAATTTAATTTAGTGTTAGTTAAAAGTTAGACTGGGTGGGTTGCACCATATACTTTACTTTTTTAAAAGTCTATCAAACTCCATACAAAAACTACGGTTATGGTTACAGTTACGGTTAAAGGTGGTACAACTCAACCTTAGTGTTATTAAAATATTATTACTGAGTATTATATTAAGGCCCAGTTTTTTTATTCATGGTTAAAATTGTTAAAGGACAATGACCAAAAATGTATGGAGTGTGGTCCAAATGTCCACCACTAACGAGACCTATGTAGTAAAATAGTCTACTAAATACTGATTCATTATAACCAAACCGCAATCAAAAATATGCTGTCAGTAAAAAGTTATGACTGAATGAGAAGTTTGTTTTTTACCTTTTCATCCGAAAAATGTTCTTGATATCATTCTATCCATTGCACATAATCTACGCATATTATGTCATGTCGCATGTGGGGCGGGCTTATAGATGAATTTTATTAAATATTATACTGGCTGTGCCTACGACTTTGTACGCGTGAAATCGTCTGAATAATATTTCCCATTTTTACAACATTTGTCTTTACTGCTCCGCCCCTATTGGTTGTAGGGTGATGTTATTTGTCCCAAAACCACCCTTGATGAATGGGCTATCCATAACAAAATAATTTTTCAAGTCGGACCAGTAGTTCCTGAGATTAGCGCGTAAACTACTACAATTTTTTAAAGTGTTATAACTTTTTACTGACAGCTTTTTTTTTTCGTCCCATACTGAAAGTTAATCTCTATTTAATGGACTATAAGCCAATATAGGTCTCATTAATGGATTAATGGTGGACATTTGGACCACTTTTGGTCATTGTCCTTTTCTACTAATGGTTAAATATTAACAAAAAACTGGGCCTTAAGCCCGGTTTTTTTATTCGTAGTTAAAATAACCAATAGTCAAATTTGGCAGATGTCAAATGTCAAGTGGTTGAATATCAGAAAAAAATATTTTTCGAACAATGGTTAGCTTGACTATTAGTACATTTTTTAACTATTAGTTAGCATTTTGTTAATATTTAACCATTAGTAGCAAAATTTAACAAATTGTTATTTTAAGTATGAATCAAAAAACTGGGCCTAAGTAGTACTAACTAAGTTCAATCATCACCATCGCATCTTAAGCAACAGTCATCTCCATGGGTCATCTGAAAGAGATCGCTTCCTAGTGATAAGCCTGTTGTTTAATTATATGCTGTTTCATTTTGATATTTCTTTCATTTGTCAGTTTTATGTGCAATAATGATAAATCTATCTATCTATCTTTAGGTGGTTGTTTTCGCTTAGTTAACAAAGAGAGTAGATTATAGCTACTCAAGTACTAATAACTCCAAAAATATGCTTTTATAAAGCCTTAATCCGGCTGTCATGCCACTTGAATGACATGCAGAGCTATTCTAAGCTCTGTCATGATAAATTACGGTTTATTTTTAACAACACCAATACGATCTTGCAACACAAAGTACCATGCAGTCTGGTTCCGATGCATCAAGATGAAGGTCATCGCCCCTTGATGATGGATGCATAGATTACACTGACTGTTCAATATGTGATATTAATACACTTACATCCTACGAGTATTTATAAATCTCAGTATTTTTGTCAGTTTCACTAGTACCTGTAAAGTTCCAATATATGATATTAATACACACATGTTATTTATAAATCACTGTTGTCTTGTCAGTTTCACTAAGTTCCCGAGTTCCAGGCAGTTGTCTGACATAAACAAATGAAGGTTGCTGACCGATTACTTCAACTGCCAGATACCTCTATCCGAGACTAAAATTGGGGGTTTATTTGACAACTTTCTAATAGGCTGTCAGGGAGTTAATCAGGAACCGGCTAAACTGGCTCACAATCAGTCATTATCCTGTGTACTTACCATGAGTTTACGTTTGGTGTGCTCGCTAGCGACTCCGTAAAAAAATGACATTAAATGCATGACATATTGTGCAGCGCCTCTAGCGGCTACTTTCAAGAAATAAAATCTCATAGATTTTTTTGACGTATTCGCTAGCGAGCACACCTAACGAGAACTCATGGTAAGCGCACTGGTAATTTTAAAGTTCAGATATAAAAGTTAATAATAATAACAGTATAAATGACACATTTCCTGTGCGACAATAATTATGTACCCAGTAAGTACAGACAGCGCATCAGACTATAAGTTTTTTGTTGCAAAATCGCCTCTATTACTAGGTGCATAAGAGGCCACCGTGATTAGCTTGACGTGCAATCGTCTATATGTATATCAGATAAGGGCACCTATGGGTTAACATTAATGTAAAACAACCACTTGTTTCTACTATCCTTGAAATGCTGGAGGTTGTCAATTACGTTCCTTTACATAGATAACTAAATGAGCAACAAGTGTCTTGTTGTAAAACAACTTATAATAACACAGTATACGCACACCGAAGTAAATAAATAATGCCGGTGTATATTATTAGGCGGAATTTAAATTAGTACATAAATCGACCATAAAAACCTGTGACTTTAGTAACGTGATTACGGAAATAATTTTATTACTTTTATATTATTATTATATAAGTTTTGCAAGTAATGCTTTGATACATTAATTTATTATTATGAATTTAAACATCGCAAGTATATTAAGTTCCAACTATTTGGTTTTGTGTGATCCTTCTTTACTTTTTCATTTTTTTTTTCAAATAAATGTTTGCCTACTTATAACTTTTTTACTTGATTCCTTTGGTTCTATAAAAGCATGTTTTGCAAAAACAATAAAGTTTATCTAGTTATGTAACATCTAAATCGTTAATCAAGTGTAACTTATCGTCCACTTATCTCTCAGATAATTTTAATAGAGTACTGCCGCGGGCAATAGCTAGTTATAAACTTAAATAAAATATTGAATTGAAATCGATGTAGGAGTATGGAACAACTTTCCGAGGTGAAACGAATTTATTGACCTCAGATGGCAAGAACAATCAGAAACGACTGATCAATACGGAGAGTTTTCAAGTTTTAATTGCTTACCTGAGTTTAGTGTTTCTGGGAATGTCTAACGTTAATTTGTTTGTACACATTTGGGTCTGATCATGTTACTAGCCTTTCTCAGAGGTTTGATTGCGGGTTCTAGAAGTTTTCATCGCTATGAATATCGTAGTAAACTGTAGTAAAAGTGACAGCATTAGAAGTAGAGACAGCCTCCTTTAAAAACGCATTATTTTTCCGGAATAAAAATTACCATAAAGCTCGCTTTTCGAGATTAGTGTAATCTCTGAAAAGATACTTAATCTGTCTTGGAGATTGTAGAACACAGACTAATATAAAGTCATTGTCATACGATCACTTTAAGCAATGCTACTTTTTAATAATCCATTTTCAGTATACTCGAAGTAGGTAGGTATGTCATTTTAAACCAGTGTTCATCCCGGACGTAACTTTTTTGTAATACCGCCTAAAGGTTAAAAGAGAAGATTCGATTATACTACTAGTATATTGAAAATGGATTATTAAAAAATTTCACTGCTTATTTCATCATCATCATCATCATCATTTCAGCCATAGGACGTCCACTGCTGAACATAGGCCTCCCCCAATGCTTTCCATGTTGATCGATTGGTGCTTATTTATGCTTATTTATGGGCCCTTAAGATTTACTAGATAGGATTGCAATTTTACATGAGAGATTTAGGTACAAGTCAGCCAATGAGGTTAATAAATGCAAACTTTGAATAATGAATGACGCTGCCCTCCGACACTGCGATCGGTAAGTATAGAGTCATCAAATTTCCAAACCCTGTTCATCAAATTGAAGAACATTACAACTTAACAATGCTTAATCTAATTTAATCTTAATTAATTAACTATATTGTTCAAATCAGTTTCCCTATAACAGTATTGGCTATCGGTTCGTTAGGTATGTTCATTATTAGACTTAATTGACTAGAGCAATCATAGCAGAGTAAAAAATGCGAAGGAATGTGCAAGGCCCTCCAAGGCCTCGGAGTCGGAACAGCGCCTGTCTTGCGTAATACATAAAATATAATGGGTAGCAGACAATAAACACAGAAACACGTAATCTGACCTATTTATTTCACGGGTTTATTAAGTACTAGATTTCCGCCCGCGGATTCGCCCGCGCGTGGAATTTTGTCCGTCACAGAAAAACTTTATCAAGCGCGTCTATGTTTCAAAAACCGGAATAAAAACTATCCTATGTCCTTTCCCGGGACTCAAACTATATCCCTGCCAAATTTCATCAAAATCGGTTCGGACAGAGTTACTTTCGCATTTATAATATTAGTATAGATATCCTTCACAATATTTTTTTTTGACATGCAATCCATACTTATAAAACGTTTGTCTACTTGTTTAAGCACATTTTTTTGTTTGTTTTCTACTCGCCTCGCAATAAATATGCCCCACATCAGGCTATCCTGACCCTTCTTTGTATCAAGGACAGTGCAAACCAAATCCTCCATTTGCCTCTGCTAAACTGAAGAAGGTCGTGCATAGGAGGCTGAAAGACTTGAAAATGATGATGATACTCGTCAGGAAAAGCTCTGCTTAGTTTAGTGTCAAGTTTTAAGTCATTAATTTATAGTGATTTAGTTACTGTCAATATCAACATTATTTTCATCCACTGGTAATTTTATTGAATGTTCATGACAAAATATCTTCCAAAATTCTTTGAAAGCTTTATTAGGAATATCTATAACAAACCCAAATCCAAAATTAATAAAGCAAAGTCAAAGACCCTCAGATATTATTTCCCAATATTATTTCCCGATTTCACAAAACTTTTTCAACTGGTGTCGACGACCGAGGTTTTTAATTAGTCTACCTTCAATCCGTTAAAAGCAGGTGTTCCTGTAAAGAGCTGGGACGATGGCGTGTAATTGTTTGAAATTAACTCACGGACTGTAAAAGTTCATTGTTTGGGAATAACAGTAGCCTTTATTCCTGTTAACGTGGCTATTAATAACACTGCACAACAAAATTGCAACTTTTGGCTGATGATTGACTTTCATTACATGATGTTTACTAATTTGACGTCGCTGATTCTGAATCTGCCGTCCATTTTATCGTAGCAGCTCTTGTTTACGTGTTATAGCTTTCACTCAAAAATTGCTAAATTTCAGTCTTAATTCGCCGACAGTTCAAAAAATACTATGTTTTCTTTATATAATTTAATATGGTAGCATTAAGAAGTGTTTGTGTGAATTATCTAAATCAATTTTGTTTCATTTGCGGAGAGGATATGTTTAAATAATCCGTTTAAATGTGACAAAGTTCGTAAAATTGGCTTACAAAAATTAGTTTGGGGACCCAGTGGAAATGAAAGATAAGCCTTGAATTCCGCAAAAGGCGTGGAAAAGATGCGTTGAGTTTTTACGTTTATAAACAAATAAGAATATGTGTAGATTTAGGTACGAAACCGCTATGATCTGAAAGGAACCCTTGAACCATCGCGAGGACTGTTATTTTTATTTTTGAATAAAAATCGTATTAACCAAAAAATATTGAACTAAATAGTAATTCCTTGCATACGTTTGGCATGTAGACGTCTTTTCAACCCTAAGAAGTCACCTAAACCTCATGTTGATACTTCACATGAGGATTTTGAGGCTAAAACTGTCAGTGTGGTAGAGACTTTGAATGTGACCCGAAATTTTCAAAACCATGTNATACCTATGACGTGTGTTTTGTTAAGATAAGTTTTTATTTCATTGTATTTATGCATGCATAAAGTTTAGGTTTTTTATTACACCTACCTAGCTAGAATAGAGCAACAAATGACTGAGCGAGCGAGATGTCACTAGCAGCAAATTGGTGTAATAAAAAGAGATGCGTGATGCCGTCACCGTCACGTCAAACAGAACCGTTTTTGGAAGGAAGGAATAATAACTTTATGTTTTTATGTAACTTTTGACAATGCATGTTTAGTTTGTAATTTTGATAAAATTTAATCACCCAGTGTTATTTTTAAGAGAGGTAAATAAGTGTAAATAGAATTTACGTAATTACGTGAAATAAGCTTGTTTAATATTTAGGTATGTCGATTATCTAGGTACCTACTACAATCGCTATGTTAGTACATAATTAAACCAAATACTTACTTAAAATTAAGGCGTATGGTGAAAAACTCGCTATGGATACGCGTCTACCTTCTGTTACTTGAAATGTCAACCTTACGGGAGTAGTAATAAGAGCGTATCGCTGACTTTAGCCCGCGAACTACATTGCCCGCGTGCATTATATCATTAAAAGTATAGTTAACGTTCGAAAATTTGTTGGATTATTGATAAATCTGTTTTAATATATTATCAAATGGCCAATAGATGTATAAAAATGGACGGAGCAATTATTCACACGACGTAATTACGTAAAAATAAGAACTATAACATAGTAAAGGAAAATCTATTGGATTACTGTGAATAGCTATGTATTTGAACATATAAAAGCGTATTAAAAAATAAAAATCAGCAGAGCAATTTTTCAGTAGAAGTTATAGTGCAAAATGTTAAAAGTTAAATTTCAGGTATCTCTGAAATCGAAAAAGTGTTGGATTCTTTTACATACATATTCTAAGTAGTACATAGGTACGTATACAGAAAGAATTTCAGGCTGAGAATTTTTACACAGAGAGTTATTAACGATTTTCATGTTTAGGTCAAAAAACATAACTTCCCAAAAAAAATTTTGTTGGATTTTTGCATATCTATGATCTATATTACCTACTTTCACCATGTGCCAAGTTTCATTGACGGACGAATTATTCGGGTTACAAACGCCTCGTTGATTGGACTATAATATCACATATACATTTGCCGATTTAGAGAAATATATTAAAATTTGGAGAATTTAAAAACTATAAAGCACAAACCATTTCAAAAACCAAAAATTAAGGATCACATTGTCAGTTTGTTACAGAATTTACTCGAAAACTTGGAAACTACATAAAGGTAAAGAATTTCTATCGTTATTAACTTATACATAAATGCTATCTTAGACTAATACTGTGTGTACAGGGGCGGAGTAGGCGACCGGTACTGAGTGGACAAGAGGTACTGAGTGAACTACAGGAGCTGAGTGGACTACAGGCGCTGAGTGGACTACAGGCACTACAGGGGAGCCGTGGACTACAGAGCTGGAGTATGCAGAGTAGCTCGACACAGCAGGCTGGACTACAGACGACACCACAGCAGGGGCGGAGTAAGCTAGCACGTGCGAAGGTGCAGGCGCAGCGGCGGCGCAAGCCAAGATGGCGAAAAGGATGATCTGGAAATAAACAAAAGAAAAATTAGGAAGACATAAAATAAACAAAAGAAAAATTAAGAAGGTCAAAGTCAAAGTCAAGTCCTTTATTTGCTTGGACTATTAAATAGTGCTTACAAATAGCCAAATATTAAAATAATAAAAGAATAAAAATAAAAGTCTAATAAAAAACCTTAAAGTTTTGCTCATATGGAACTTTTACATTTTCATAAACTTTTAGGGCTATATTTCACCGGCACATCATGGCGGCGCAACCAGTCGCCGGCTACCAACAAAATGTATGCAGCTTTGCGCAACCAAACGGACACCAGGTGAGTAACTATCTATAGAGCTGCATACATTTTGTTGGTAGCCGGCGACTGGTTGCGCCGCCATAGTGTCCCTGTGAAATATAGCCCTTAGCCCAGTGCTTCGAGACCAACATTTGGCAAGTTCTGAGAAGAAGCGCCGCAACAAATTCAACTCAAACAAGGTGTTAAATCGGGCACCGAAGGCACGAAACAAAATGGCAAAAAAATCCAACTTCTATGCGGATTATTATTTATCTGATAGAGAGCTAGACACAAACAAGAACGATGCGAGCTACAGAGTTGAGGCACAGGATAGTTGAAGATCAATTAATGTGACCATTCAGCAGTATAAAATGTAACAGTATAATAGTGTATGTTATTTTGTTACACAATTCGGGTAATAATATGCTTATGAAGTTTTAAAGACTCGTAATAATAGTCGATATAATGCGTATTACGAGTATTGTTCAAATTAACGAAACAAATTCTAAACTGTCTAACATTTTTGCTGAATCGTCTAAATGTCAGGAACAAGTACCTAAGTTAAATCAAAACTAAGAGGGTGCGTAATTTTAAGTGTTCCCTTAGGATTTAACCCTTCCGTGCCCGGCGAAACATCTGGCTACGCTTAACAATGTGCCAACCGTTATTATAAAAGCGATGTAATAAAGCTAATGGATAAGAACTGGATGGGTCGGTCGACGAACCCGAAATTGTTTCAGGTAAAGGAATCCCAAATTCCTAAATTAGGTCGCAATATTTTTTGCGTCTAGGTTCTAGTTAGAAATTTATAAACGATTCAGGGCAATGAAGGAATTTGAAATGAGTTATAACGCCGGTGGCAATGAACTGGAGGTGAAAGAGGTACGCTAAGGTAGCTCTTAATTTTTCCAAAACATAAACAGAGTGGGAAATAATGATAAATTTTAGGTCGGAGTTTTCTTTCGAACAATTGATTTGATTTGAGTATATGCGACATTGCTTACAATGTCTCAGACACTACTAATTTTCACAGAACATAAAACTGATAAATTAAGAAAATACAAATGCAAAACAGTACCATTCTGGCGGTCTTATCGTTAGGAAGCGATCTCTTCTAGACAATTTAGTAGAGGATGTATAGTAATTAGTAAAGGAAAGTAGAGAAACATGGGTCAAAGGATATTTTTTATATGAGTTACATATGTATTCACGGCTTGACGTTTCGGCTGCTATGCTGCAGCCGATACGCCGAAATCTTATAAAGTAAAGTAAGTGACGTACCGATTTGTACATGTTGAATAGGTTTCGATCTCGTCTAACAAGCAAACAAGCTGCCACTACGAGGTCTCCTCTTGACTGATGACCAGCTCCCGCCTCAAGAACTTATATATGACTCGTCACGATTTCAAAACAGGCCAAACTAGCCCTCTTTTGTCTTGCCACAGCATCTGCTCGTGACGATACAATATAATACACCTTAATGTCGAGTAGTAAAGGTCATATCCGAAATTTTGCATACTACTAAAAAGAATAACACGCTCGCATAACAGGTTGGGTACTCTTCGAGATGATAGAGCGATGATTTCAATAATTCGTGTCATCTTGTGTTTCGATAATTTATTCAGAAAACACTTCCTCTTCCGATACTAAAAATAATCCTACCTTTTATTAATTAAATTATATTAATCATTTACAAAGCTGTACCACCAACCAAAACAAAAAGCGTTGTACTCATATGATCATAATATTAACGTTTAGAAGGAACACGATATTAACACTTACCTTTTTCTTTAAATCTCCATTTAACCTTATAATTTTTAATTAGATAAAAAATTGTCAAGGTCTAATTAACAGTCCTAACTTATTTTGTGTTCTCTATTAATTTATGAAGTTCCAATTAATTGACAAGTTTTCTAATTAGCACGGGATTAACGTACGACAACGAACTCTACCCAACTTAATCGAAATAATTGAATTAGCCGTAATACCTGGCATCCTTGTTTCCGTATCTAGGGACTAAGTGCGGTTAAATATTTAATGGTTTTCGATAAATGTCTTGAAAATGAACAGGGACTTGAAAATAAACAGGGACTTGAAAATAAACAGACTTTTTGTAATAAATAATAACACCTTTCAGATGTCCTATTTTCACGCTAGCGACCCACCCCGGCTTCAGTCGTGTTAACATTTATTGTTTCTGTTACAGCACTGGCCTATTTTTTGTCCTAACAGTGGTAAGGTAAGGTGTAATACTGTTACTTGTAAAAGTTAGGAGCGCTGAAAACAAATTACTTTTATGGCTTTATTTCACCAGGCCGATAAATAAATAAATTATATCCTTTGACATTTTACACTCCGCCGCCAGACCCAAACTAAGCAAAACTTGTACTATGAGTACTAGACAACGGATATAAACTTACTTAAATACTTTTTTTTTTTCAAATACATAATAAATTGAACGACTCATTGTTATTTTTTAATTTATGATATATAGTTTTTAGGAAATATACAAGTAAAATATTCGGAAACTAATATAGAACCTGATTTACTTCCTATTTTAAATGACGCATTTGAAAAACAATTTCGAAGATTTCCTGTTTTTTATAAAATTACAAAACATTGTTGATCAAGTTCCAGTAGTTTATTTTAACATTTTGACGTGATAAACAATTATAGGAAGACCGATTTAGTGCCTGATATCAACAACTGAATATAATAAAAACAAAACAAACGAAATTAACAAATGAATAGGTACTGTAATGTCAAAACAAAAACAATAAACGATACGTTAAATGTCCATGACGTGTTGCTACGGTATCCGTCACGCCTCTCTTTGGTTTAGGCTCCACGCAAGCGTAGACAGTAAACACGGGGTAAAGGTAATAATATAGAAAAATAATTAAGACTGAATGCTCTTGAAATTTCTATTGAAGTACAGTAAATTTATTGTTTTTTGTTTTTTGTTTAAGTAGGTTTAAAAACCCTAAAAAATATTGTATGTATTTTTTCCTTTTTTTTCTAAGTGAATAAAGACAACAACAAGCCACGCAGCTCTACAAATAACTTGATGTGCTCTGTGCCTGAAGACAATAAAACATACATACGATTGTGATTTGATCGCGAGCTCCTCATTGCGTTTCTCAAATTAAATTCTACGCAAAAAGAAGGGATCACTTGAAACTACAACAAAATTTTTCTTCTAGATCAATTTTTTACTAACATAATATGGACTGTGTTTGTCTATAAATAATTTTTATTTTTTATTTTATTTATTTATTTTAGTATTTTTTTCAAAGGCAAATTAAGGACCGGTAATTTGTCCATCAAAGTTTTCATCTAACGAAGGATGGCAAAACTACAAAGTCGTTTGGAAGACAAGAGTCATGCAAGTGAAATGCGCCATAAAATCCATGTTATGAAAATTATTTTTATCTATAGTAAAATACCACACAAGCCATAATAAGTTCAAGCCTGTGATTAGTTCAACAAAACAATACAATCAAAATTTCGAACCTCCTCCTTTTTGCAGTCGGTTAAATATAATTGTATCTTGTTTCACCGTTTACGCAGCACCTAACCGTTATGTCAGATGACGTACTCACGCACGACATGTGAACTTGACTCGCAATTCGGGCGCACACCGGTCGTGAGTCTGACAACCGGTCGAACGTGTCGTGTCTGCGATGTATCTATTACCAGTATTTACATCTATTATTTAAACAAATCGTTTTATTCACGATGATTCAGCCGAGCTAATTTAATTTAGTGTTAGTTAAAAGTTAGACTGGGTGGGTTGCACCATATACTTTAACTTATTTTAAAGTCTGTCAAACTCCATACAAAAACTACGGTTATGGTTACAGTTACAGTTAAAGGTGGTACAACTCAACCTTAGTGTTATTAAAATATTATTACTGAGTATTATATTAAGGCCCAGTTTTTTTATTCATGGTTAAAATTGTTAAAGGACAATGACCAAAAATGTATAGAGTGTGGTTCAAATGTCCACCACTAACGAGAGCTATGTAGTAAAATAGTCTACTAAATACTGATTCATTATAACCAAACCGCAATCAAAAATATGCTGTCAGTAAAAAGTTATGACTGAATGAGAAGTTTGTTTTTTACCTTTTCATCAGAAAAATGTTCTTGATATCATTCTATCCATTGCACATTTTGGACTAATCTACGCATGTTATGTCATGTCGCATGTGGGGCGGGCTTATAGATGAATTTTATTAAATATTATACTAGCTGTGCCTACGACTTTGTACGCGTGAAATCGTCTGAATAATATTTCCCATTTTTACAACATTTGTCTTTACTGCTCCGCCCCTATTGGTTGTAGGGTGATGTTATTTATCCCAAAACCACCCTTGATAAATGGGCTATCCATAACAAAAATAATTTTTCAAGTCGGACCAGCAGAGATTAGCGCGTAAACTACTACAATTTTTTAAAGTGTTATAACTTTTTACTGACAGATTATTTTTTTTTCGTCCCATACTGAAAGTTAATCTCTATTTAATGGACTATAAGCCAATATAGGTCTCATTAATGGATTAATGGTGGACATTTGGACCACTTTTGGTCATTGTCCTTTTGCTACTAATGGTTAAATATTAACAAAAAACTGGGCCTTAAGCCCGGTTTTTTGATTCGTAGTTAAAATAACCAATAGTCAAATTTGGCAGATGTCAAATGACAAGTGGTTGAATATCAGAAAAAAATATTTTTCGAACAATGGTTAGCTTGACTATTAGTACATTTTTTAACTATTAGTTAGCATTTTGTTAATATTTAACCATTAGTAGCAAAATTTAACAATTTGTTATTTTAAGTATGAATCAAAAAACTGGGCCTAAGTAGTACTAACTAAGTTCAATCATCACCATCGCATCTTAAGCAACAGTCATCTCCATGGGTCATCTGAAAGAGATCGCTTCCTAGTGATAAGCCTGTTGTTTAATTATATGCTGTTTCATTTTGATATTTCTTTCATTTGTCAGTTTTATGTGCAATAACGATAATAATCTATCTATCTTAGGTGGAAAAGCCTTCATCTAAAAAATACTACACACAGCAATATTTCATCTTTACCGAGGCTGAACTCAATTAACCTCGGCCTTCGATGAAACGGAAGGTAAAAGTTTTCGCTTAGTTAACAAAGAGAGTAGATTATAGCTACTCAATACAGTTCTAATAACTCCAAAAATATGCTTTTATAAAGCCCTAATCCGGCTGTCATGCCACTTGAATGACATGCAGAGCTATTCTAAGCTCTGTCATGATAAATTACGGTTTATTTTTAACAACACCAATACGTTCCGATGCATCAAGATGAAGGTCATCGCCCCTTGATGATGGATGCATAGATTAGACTGACTGTTCAACATGTGATATTAATACACTTACATCCTACGAGTATTTATAAATCTCAGTATTTTTGTCAGTTTTACTAGTACCTGTAAAGTTCCAATATATGATATTAATACACACATTGTAATCATTTACCATCAGGTGATCCGTCTGCTCGTTTGCCTCCTATCACATAAAAAAAAAAAAAAAAAATGTTACTTATTTATAAATCACTGTTGTCTTGTCAGTTTCACTAAGTTCCCAAGTTCCTGTAAAGTTATAGGCAGTTATCTGACATAAACAAATGAAGGTTGCTGACCGATTACTTCAACTGCCAGATACCTCTATCCGAGACTAAAATTCGGGGTTTTATTGACAACTAATTAATTTTATAATAGGCTATCAGGGAGTTAATCAGGAACCGGCTAATAACAGTATAAATGACACATTTCCTGTGCAACAATAATTATGTACCCAGTAAGTTTATAGCCAAGATAGCCGAACGGTGAAGGGGTCGGACTGGCCGACTCGAGATCCTAGGAACGCGGGTTCGAATCCCACCGCCGCTCTACTATTGTGGTGAGCCCACTCGTAACACAAGCTTATTTAGCCTAACACGAGGGGCCAACGGGACTATTAGTAATTTGGCAATACAAATTGCTAATAATATTTAAAAAAAAAAGTAGTACAGACAGCGCATCAGACTATAAGTTTTTTGTTGCAAAATCGTCTCTATTGCTAAGTACATAAGAGACCACCGTGATTAGCTTGACGTGCAGTCGTCTATATGTATATCAGATAAGGGCACTTATGGGTTACATTAATGTAAAATAACTACTTGTTTCTACTACTATCCTTGAAATACTGGAGGTTGTCAATTACGTTCCTTTACATAGATAACTAAATGAGCAACAAGTGTCTTGTTGTAAAACAACTTATAATAACACAGTATACGCACACCGAAGTAAATAAATAATGCCGGTGTATATTATTAGACGGAATTTAAATTAGTACATAAATCGGCCATAAAAACCTGTGACTTTAGTAACGTGATTACGGAAATAATTTTATTACTTTTATGATATAAGTTTTGCAAGTAATGCTTTGATACATTAATTTATTAATATGTATTTAAACATCGCAATTATGTTATTTGCCAACTATTTGGTTTTGTGTGATCATTCTTTGTTTTTTTTTTTAAATAAATGTCTGCCTACTAACTTTTTTACTAAACTTGATTCATTTGGTTCTATAAAAGCCTGTTTTGCTAAAACAATTAAGTTTATCTAGTTATGTAACATCTCTAAATCATTAATCAAGTGTAACTATCGTCCACTTATCTCTCAGATAATTATAATAGAGTACTGCCGCGGCCAATATCTAGTTATAAACTTAAATACAAATATTGAATGAAATCGATGTAGCAGTATGGGACAACTTTCCGAGGTGAAACGAATTTATTGACCTCAGATGTACGAGTTGGCAAGAACAATCAGAAACGACTGATCAAAACGGAAAGTTTGCAAGTTTTAATTGCTTACCTGAATTTAGTGTTTCTGGGAATATCTAACGTTAATTTGTTTGTACACATTTGGGTCTGCTCATGTTTACTAGCCTTTCTCAGAGGTTCGATTGCTTATTCTAGAAGTTTCCATCGCTATAAATTTCGTATACCTAAAAGTGGTAGCACTTAGTAGAAACATGCCCGTTTTCACCATCAATCCCTAATTTTTAAGTGACCCTCATTGTGACACATAACAGGCATTTTGGTTTCATAGGCTTCACTTTAAAATTAGGGATTGATGGTGAAAACGGGCAACAGTCTCCTCTCTTTTATTTATTTAAAAACTTCTTTACTTTATTTTCCCAGATAAAAGTATCACTGGTAATCCTACTCTCTCGGACTAGCATCATCTCTGTATTACAAAAGCACCTACTTAGTTAGCGCTAAATGAAAAACATCTAATAGAAAAAATCTGTTTTGCAATATATGCTTAAGTACTCGTATAGCAGGGATATTAAAGAGTACAAGTAGGTAAATGAAATTATTTGTCATAAGATACATAAGCATACCCAATTACCCATTTCTAATCATTAAATTTCAGGATAGGGTGGTTAATTGTTATCGTAGCTTTCCTGTCGAAATTCACCAGATAGTGCAGTGACGTTTTCACATTAGAGGGCAACATATCAAGTCGTCACATAATGAAATAAAAACTTGAATAATGATTCTTCCCTCCGACGCCATGCAAATAGTAGTCATCACATTCCAAGTCTAGCCACCATACCGAAGAGCATACGAGCAACACTTTGGCTGGGTTGCACCATCGTAAGATTACGTAAGTTAACTTTGACAAACGTCAAAAATCTGTCAAACTCCATACAAAAAACAGCGGTTATTGTCAAAGTTACGGTCAAAATTAGGTGGTGCAACTCAGCTTTAATCTTAATTAATTAACTATATTGTTCAAATCAGTTTCCCTCTAACAGCATTTGCTATCGGTTCGTTAGGTATATTCATTACTAGATTTAATTGACTAGAGAAATCATAGCGAAGTAAAAAATGCGAAGGAATGTGCAAGGCCCTCCAAGGCCTCGGAGTCGGAACAGCGCCAGTCTTGCGTAATACGAGTATAATGCGCAGCAGACAATAAACACAGGAACACGTAATCCTGACCTATTTATTTCGCGGGTTTATTATTAAGTATATCCTTCGTCATCATCATCATCATCATCTCAGCCATAGGACGTCCACTGCTGAACATAGGCCCAATCCCCCAATGCTTTCCATGTTACCCGGTTACGGGACTATTCCCACCTCTCGTTCCCACCACTGCAACTCCTGTGCAGCCAGGATCTACAGCTTGACCGCCACAAAAACCCAACCAATGAAGGTCAATGTTACCCAGTTGGTAGCGGCCTGCGTCCAGCGCTTTCCTGCTACCTTTATGATGTCGTCGGTCCACCTTGTGGGTGGACGTCTCACGCAGCGTTTTCCGGTACGCGGCCGTAAACGAACTAAAGTCGCTGACATAGCCCGACGGATTAGCAAGCTGAAGTGGCAATGGGCAGGGCACATAGTACGCAGAACTGACGGCCGATGGGGCAGCAAGGTTCTGGAATGGAGTATATCCTTCACAATAATTATAATTATCCTTTAGCATGTTATCCACACTTATAAAACGTTTAACGTCTACTTGTTTAAGCACATTTTTTAGTTTGTTTTCTACTCGCCTCGCCATAAACATGTCAAATATGCCCACATCAGGCTATCCTGACCCTTCTTGGTACCATGGACATGGACAGTGTAGACCAAATCCTCCATTTGCCTCTGGTAAACTGAAGAAGGTCGTGCAGAGGAGGCTGAAAGACTTGAAAATGATGATGATACTCGCCAGGATGATACTGCTACCAATCGATCAACGTGGAAAGCATTAGGGGAGGCCTATGTTCAGCAGTGGACGTCCTATGGCTGAAATGATGATGGTGATGACTCGCCAGGAAAAGCTCTGCTTAGTGTAGTGTTATTAAGGTTCAGAAAAACAGCTGCAGTTTTAGGTACCTAATTAATTATAGTGATTTAGTTACTGTCTTCATCCACTGGTAATTTTATTGGATATTCACGACAAAATATCTTACAAGATTCTTTGAAAACTTTATTAGGAATATCTATAACCAACCTAAATCCAAAATTAATAAAGCAAAGTCAAAGACCCTCAGATTATTTCCCAATATTATTTCTCGATTTCACAAAACTTTTTCAACTGATGTCGACGACCGAGGTTTTTAATTAGTCTACCTTCAATCCGTTAAAAGCAGGTGTTCCTGTAAAGAGCTGGGACGATGGCGTGTAATTGTTTGAAATTAACTCACGGACTGTAAAAGTTCATTGTTTGGGAATAACAGTAGCCTTTATTCCTGTTAACGTGGCTATTAATAATGCTTTCTAAAATGAATACTAACTAATACTAAGAAATAATGTAGAGTGAGCGCTACCAACCGGGAGATGTGGAAGTCATTGAGGGAGGCCTATGTTCAGCAGTGGACGTCCTGTAACTGAAATGATGATGATGACGAATGTAGAGAGTAAAGGGAACAGATAAGAATATAAAGGCTGATTTACACGTATTAAGTACGTAACTAAATTTTAACTAATTAATTAGTCATTAATAGCATGTAAACACAGAATTTAGTAGCACAGAATTTAACTTGGAACTTGAGTTTACATGCAATTTAATCACTTAAAATTAAGTTACCTATTTCTTTAGTTATTTAACTACTTAATACGTGTAAATCAGCCTTCATAGTTTTCCCTCAGATCATCTTCTATGATCTGAGAGTTTTCCCCAATGATTGCTTACGCAAAACATACCATTTCTTTCTCAATGAATAGATAGATTAACCATACTAACGTAGGTATAATATCATAAGGAAGTAACATTAGAGCTTCCGTAAACGATAAGCTTAAGATTGTCATATGCACGACATAAAATATGTATGACGCATATTTAAATCGCTAGTCATAAGTTAATAACGTTACGCACACAGCTGATAAATACCGTTACCGGATTATCAACTCCTATTATCCTCTTACAATAAACATGAAAGAAACTTTTTCAGCTGGTAGATTACTTTTTCTCATCTAAGCGGCTAAACTGATTTAGCTATTTAGAAATAGATTGGACCTTGGAGTGGGACATAGGCTTTTGTTTTGTAGCAAAAAATCTTTAAATGTGTGGAACGGGGACTAAAATACCTTTGTATTGTACTTACAAATCGCGCTAAAACTATGAAACAATTGTTTTGAAATGTAGAAAGAGGTCCATATAGGTGGATATTCTACCGGAAGTACATATAATAATGTAATGCAAACAAGTCAAAGGTAGTCAAACTATCTTCTATACTTATAATAAATCTGTAGAGAGGTCAATTCTGTACATGAAATATATTTTCAAAATAACTATCAGGGGGTGATTAGTGATCGATACTGATGCCAAAAATGCAATCAGTATAATTTTTGTCTGTCTGTCATACTCCTGAGCAGGTTATAGTATACTTAGGAATTCCCACGGGAACAGGAATTAGCGGGAAAATCCTTTTGTATGAAAAATCTAAACCGCTTAAGTTAGACGCTTGAAATTTGGCATGTAGGTACCTTAGTAAACTTAAAGCTTAGTTACAACAAGGAATTCCCGAAATTCCCACGGAAATGGGAATTAGCGGGAAAATCCTTTTGTATGAAAAATCTAAACCGCTTAAGTTAGATGCTTGAAATTTGGCATGTAGGTACCTTAGTAAACTTAAAGCTTAGTTACAACAATGAAATCCCGAAATTCCCACAGGAACGGGAGTTAGCGGGAAAAAACATTTGTATGAAAAAATCTAAACCGCGTAAGATAGATGAAGGCGGTAAAACGGGATCCACGCGTACGAAGTCGCGGGCGGCCGCTAGTAAGTAATAAGTTTAGTCATAAGGAAAAAGGACATTCAATTTTATTGATTGTCTTTTTAGCCCATATCCATAAATAGGTTGACTAAAAAGATTGACGCACACTTCTCAATCAATTGAACCTCTGAATCTAAGAGGTGAACTTTATTTTAAGAGACTCAAACCCCACTTAGTGCTTCTGCAACTGTGGCATGACTTTTAAATTTGCGGTTTATATCTACAGACACAATGTACGAAATTCATATCTTATTCTAAAGTCTACTTCTGTCGTGTGGGTTTGGGACCATACCAAAATGGTCTCCAGTCAGTATAAGCAGTTACAATTGATTTACCAAGCCTGTTTTATCTGCGCAATTCGNGGTTGGATGTAATATAAACATCGAATTACACTCTCTTCGCGATCACCTGAACAATTTTATCACAACTTTTAAGGATCTAAGTGAAGAACATGGCGAGCAAATCCACCAGGGCCTTTGTACGATAGAGGGACACTATCAGGGCCACTGGAATGCACACATGATGGCTGACTGCTGTTGAATCATTCAGAAGAGCTGTCTGCCTTCAGCATCAGCAAGGAAGTCAAATAAAAGAAAGTTTTTTCAACTTAACAACTTCATAAAATAGGATCATCTCTAAAAAAAGAGTGTTTTTTTACAAAAAGACCCAAGTGTCATATTTTTTTAACCAGAGCTGATACAGATATTTCAATTACAGATTTGAAATCGTCATTAAAAATTAGACTAATATCATGTAACATAACCCAATCATCAGAAATGCTGTTGTGCAGTGAATGCTTTCTAAAATGAATACTAACTAATACTAAGAAATAATGTAGAGTGAGCGCTACCAACCGGGAGATGTGGAAGTCATTGAGGGAGGCCTATGTTCAGCAGTGGACGTCCTGTAACCGAAATGATGATGATGACGAATGTAGAGAGTAAAGGGAACAGATAAGAATATAAAGGCTGATTTACACGTATTAAGTACGTAACTAAATTTTAACTAATTAATTAGTCATTAATAGCATGTAAACACAGAATTTAGTAGCACAGAATTTAACTTGGAACTTGAGTTTACATGCAATTTAATCACTTAAAATTAAGTTACCTATTTCTTTAGATATTTAACTACTTAATACGTGTAAATCAGCCTTAATAGTTTTCCCTCAGATCATCTTCTATGATCTGAGAGTTTTCCCCAATGATTGCTTACGCAAAACATACCATTTCTTTCTCAATGAATAGATAGATTAACCATACTGACGTAGGTATAATATCATAAGGAAGTAACATTAGAGCTTCCGTAAACGATAAGCTTAAGATTGTCATATGCACGACATATGTATGACGCATATTTAAATCGCTAGTCATAAGTTAATAACGTTACGCACACTGCTGATAAATACCGTTACCGGATTATCAACTCCTATTATCCTCTTACAATAAACATGAAAGAAACTTTTTCAGCTGGTAGATTACTTTTTCTCATCTAAGCGGCTAAACTAATTTAGCTGTTTAGAAATAGATTGGACCTTGAAGTGGGACATAGGCTTTTGTTTTGTAGCAAAAAATCTTTAAATGGGTGGAACAGGGACTAAAAATATCTTTGTTTGTTTTTCTTACTTACAAATCGCGCTAAAACTATAAAACAATTATTTTGAAATGTAGAAAGAGGTACATATAGGTGAATATTCGACCGGAAGTAGGTACATATAATAATGTAATGCAAACAAGTCAAAGGTAGATCACTATGAGTAATAAGTTTAGTCATAAGGAAAAAGGACATTCAATTTTATTGATTGTCTTTTTAGCCCATATCCATAAATAGGTTGACTTAAAATATTGACGCACACTTCTCAATCAATTGAACCTCTGAATCTAAGAGGTGAACTTTATTTTAAGAGACTCAAACCCCACTTAGTGCTTCTGTAACTGTGGCATGACTTTTAGATTTGCGGTTTATATCTACAGACACAATGTACGAAATTCATATCTTATTCTAAAGTCTACTTCTGTCGTGTGGGTTTGGGACCATACCAAAATGGTCTCCAGTCAGTATAAGCAGTTACAGTTTATTTACCAAGCCTGTTTTATCTGCGCAATTCGTTATTATACAATTACTAGTTAACATGCAAAAAACAATGTAAGGACATACATTCTCCAACTCTAACAAGATATTTCTCATGGAACATGCAAAGTCATGCTGATCATTGCTATCATATTATTATTGTTATGGTCAGCTAATCTTACGTGCCCGTACAGCGCGGTCCCCGTTTTACCCCCATAGCGGTTGGATTTTGCAAAATCCCGTCTTAGTGAGCACCATGTTCCAATAGCAACCCCCATGCAAGAAACTCCTAGCACTTGTAGTTTCGTAGTTTCTGAGATTTCGTAATGAGTTATTGAGTCAAAATGACATGCGTCAAAAATGCCGCGCGTTAGGCCCAGTTTCCGCCAAAATGAAGATGAGATTTCGTTAAGAGTTTCAGTCGAATTTCAACCAAAGAAGAGAGCCGCTGTGGTGGAAACCGGGCCTTAGTTGTATATGTCAACGTGAAATTGTGATCTCTGTCAGTTTATAATATAACGCGTTAGATTGTAAACTAACAGTGGGTTAGGTTAGGTTAGATTGTAATTTAACTACGTTAGATTATAATCTGACAGAATTCACAATTTTACGGTGACATATATAAATCAAAATGAGATTCGTTCATTCGCTCACGAACCCGATGACTTATGGTCAGTGACAATCATACTAGATTGCATTCTTGGCCTGGATAAGTCGCTGCGACATTCCTAAAAGTACACAGTCCTATAATCAGCATATTGTTGAACCACTTCGCTGGTAATAAACAGTTATTTAATAAACCGCAGAGTAAACTGTCAACCGGTCAATATTTACAGGTAAAGTACTTTAACTAGTTTATAATGTTTTTAACTGAAATTAATACTGCTTCAACACCACTTAATAATTCTCTGATAGACGGAAGAACCTAAAGCCTTGTTTTTACTGTCACTTTATAAGTTACATATTTGAACGATATTAAACCTAAGTGTGTCTTTGTCATGTAAGTATTACGTGTACCCATTCCAATACTTACGGAACTAGTGCTCATAAATATAAATTGATGAGTAGGGAAATATTGTTCGTACACATCTACGAGCCTAGCATAGTTTGAGGCTAGATGTTGTGTTTTGTTTTGGAAGACTGACCAAACATCAGCTGTAAAAATTGTATGGAATCATAAGGCTGTAAGTACTCATTAAAGCGTTTCAGTAGCTCTGTGTAAATGGCTTTTATCAATGTTATATTCGTGAGAAAACGTGTCATTCGTCGACTTCAATACCAGCCCATACGTGTGCCCATGTCGATATTTTTGACGTGACGTATGCGACAACTGACATAGCATAAAGAGTCGGTTTGCTCATTGCAAGGCTGCGACGACAGTTGCAATGGTCGCGGGAAGTGGACTGCGCGATTGCCTTGATCTAGTATCGCTGGTCATGCGTGAGTCCGCGGGGTAAATATATCACTGTTGGACAAACAGCACATCAAGCTAAATGTAGCATCTTATGTAGTCGCAATAAATGCATTTTGTACTTTTGCGAATTAAAAAAAGTTTAAATATTAAGACCCAAGAGCACAAATCACTCTAAGGTGGTCACCGGTCGGATAGAGGACTTCTGGGATACAAATGTTTAAGCCACGTCAATACGACCAGTTGCTGTGTAGCGTGTTGCATAGCAACTTGAAGTATTAATAAAAATACATGAAAAAATCAAGCAAAGTCTAGGTGACTTTGACCAAGTTATTGTGTGGTGATCAAGACCTACCAATTGGAAATTCCTAGAAATTAAATGACAATAAAAGACACATAAATTAATTCTTAATTTATTGCAACACTAATCAAATGATAATAAACCAAAATACCTAACCAAAGGTTGCAATCTCAAATATTGAATTTTTGCTTTTATAAAACTGAGTAGAAAAGCAACCTTTTATGACCGAGGTTTGTCCGACCACTGTGCTCTTTAATCTTTCCAATAAAATTAAAATGTGCATGATATATGACACGGATGTGAATATTTACAAATTCATGAGAACATGAATATTTTTAATCATTCGTTTTTTTTTAATGCAAGCAATAAGTGCCGAAGAAAATTTTTTTTGTTTTAATTTTATAATCTAGCTAGATAGCCTAGGAACTGAAAGTGCGAAATACTTTAATAACAATAGTTGCATTGCAATCCAGTCCATTAACCACGGCCTTAAACTCAGTTTAAAGTATAAATTAGAGACAATCCGTCACTCATCGAACCAATATCTTTTACTTGTAGAGACTTGTAGAGAAAAGTTAACTTGTAAAGACCCTGAAATTTTAATATAACTACAGTGAAATAAGGAGAAACATAGTTATTTAATTTTTAGCGTTAAGAGTCGCATATCAAACTAATTTGAAAATTATAAATAACTTGAAAAAATCGTGGGTTCAATTCCCACCTTAGACAGTTCGATTTTTTCAAGTTATTTATAATTTTCAAAGGAGAAACATGTCTACAACTTTATTTAAATTCTACGTCATTTAAACGACAGTTCAAAACAATTTTCAAGGATAAACAAAAATTACAAAAGTATAGAGCGGTGAATTGCGGAATATTGGCGTTGAAAATAGTGTTAGCAAACTACTTCAAAAGAAAACTTTGATATTTTAGCAAAATCTTAAGTTAAATATATATACATATTATTAAAATATTGTCAGCTTCATAGGTATTTTTTTATGCTAGGCAAGGTACGAGTATACTTTATTATTATTGTTACCAAATGCCACTTATCACCACAGCAGCTATCTTGATCTTATTCTGTATGCAAACTGTATCCGCCCCACCAGAGTACCAGACAGCTGTGACGTCACCAACGCCTGTCATTGCTCTGATACCTACTTCCTTTAGGCACTGTAAGCCTTCTGTTACACCGACGCGTAACTTCTGAGCTAACTGAAATTCGAATGGGTACTGTTTAAATATATGCAGCTAATTAGTTTATGAATTAACCTTCATAACACACCATACTTCTACGGCGGACTTTCTCTCAACTTACGAGAATTTGTCTACCTATCGAACAGAGGTTATTGACCCTCTTGTCAAACTTTACTAACTGCCTAAGGCATCCGTTTCCGTCTGAAATAGCTGACACACGACCGGTAACAGAGTTTAATCTGTCACGAACATGAATGGACCTAGGAGTGCCCAGGACTTTGTCTAAAATAAATATTCATTTATTTTCAACTAGCTTTCACCCGCGTGAAATTTAGTTTGTCACAGATCGTCATAAATTATAGCCTATATGTTATTCTGGGCTATAAACATTTATACTGTAAAGTTTCTTCAAAATCCGTTCAGTAGTTTTTGCGTGAAAGAGTAACAAACATCCAGAAATTCATACAAACTTTCGCATTTATAATATTAGTAACGTGTAAAAGTACATTTTAAAAGCCTACTGGTAAAAATAAAATGAGTGAATGAGTTGAGTGAGTTAGCTTTAAAAAGCACTTTTAAATGTTTCAATATTTTTAATTACTTGCTCACTTCATTGACAGATTCGTTACGGTGTAACAGCTTCCTATTATGCCACGATCTTGTTGTTTAGCGTAGTTTGAATGAAAACAGCAACTGAGTGGTTTATCAGATCGCTCTAGTTCGCCACAAAGCGGTTGCCCACCCACTCGCGGAAACTTGTATGGGAGCTGGGAACAGAGAGTACGTTGCAGTTCTTTACTTAGTTTGTATGAATGACATCTACCGTTTTACATGAGAAAGACATTAAGCCACGCGAAGATGTTATCTAAATAATTATGGTCTCGATGTCTCTACCATACAACCGGCGTAATGTTTTAGTAAACATTTACAGCGCATTCTTTTACTTATTTGCACAGATAGGTTGCTCTTGATAACAATTTTTATACTATAGTTGCAGATTGTACTTTACGATTGTAGGAACACAGAGGTTCGGAAACGCTGAGGCTGAAGGAAATTCAAGAAAGTTGACTCTAAAAGAAAAAATAAAGAATATTCGGCTTTTATTTTTACTTGACAAAGACCATTTAATCTACGCTCAAACACTTCAGTGATTACATACAAATTTAACTCAACTCCAGCATTGGTTCAAATACTTGAAAGTCGCACTCACTCGATTACCAGTTTTAATTATAGTTTCTACTTTAGGAAAACATAAGTATCAGCCAATGGTTCAAGGTACCTAATTATTTATTTTAGTACTATTCAACAAACAAAGATGCATATTTCATTAATTGTAAATCTGATACCTTTATTAGTAGTTTCCGTTAGTTAATTAGACCCTTAAAGTATTTACAAAGTGATTATTTACTTAAGCCCAAAAATAAGTACAAACTTTGTGCAGATATTGCCTGCTATTACAATGGAATAAGGCTGCAATAGAGCTAAAATAGTAAACCTATTTTTGAATTTTACTGTACAAGTTCCTATTTGCGCAAGTTTCGAATGACGAAATGAGTTCACAAATTGCATCAGGAATTCTTCGAGTATTAGGTATTTATTATCCTAGCAAGATAAACATCTAGATAAGCTATTTAATGAAATAATATTTGAGACAGATTAATATTTCCTAATGTATAGCACTTCCGTTGAGTATTTAATATACCGCAATTATGTATTCGTAATAGACTTTTAAGCAAAGGTAGGTGTTTTTATTGTACAAAACACAAAAGTGAATGCTAGAAACACAATCAGTGGTAATGGCACATTTTGGCTGTCTTATTGCTAGGAAGTGAACTCTTCCAGGCAACTCGAGAAGGCGATAGTTTTGTGTAAAAAATAAAATCCAATGTATTACTTATTATTCAATCAGTAATTTCAGAGTTTAGGGCTGACACTGTGTAGGTTTGTGGTCGACGCAACAAGAAGTAATTTAAAAGATGTTTATTCTTTGATTGTAACACTATTCACGTGAAACCCAATAAGTATAAGAATACTGTTTCAAAACTATCTTATTTCATCATTCTAAAGCCCGATCACATCTAATCAGATCGTATCATTTAATTTAACAGCATCGGTACATTTATCGAGTGGCTACATCGAATTTAATATTTAATTACAAAGTATTGTGCCCTGTACAAACAATGGAAAGAAATTACGGGCAACCTCATTTCATAACTCCGAAGTAAGGCTATCTACTGCTATTTGGCTACAATGGACTTCACTGACATTTAATCAACTGTTAAATCCAAGAGATACGAGCAGCTAAAAGTCACGTTTGACGCATTAACGACTTTTATTACGCGTTTCACATGATCCTTTTAGGGCTTGCAGCCGTGAAGTAGAAATATTTTATCACAAATTGTCTTGAGATTGCATTCATGTAGTTAGTTACAAAATAAATGTGTCGCGTTACTGTGTGATTTAACTCCATGTGGACATTTTAGCATTCTGCCTATATTCTTGTTTATGCGGCCTTCAGGTGACAAATTAGATGACTGCCTAAAGGAAAGAAGGTTGGATGAGATAAGTCAGAGTTTGGGCTCATTGACATCGCTGGCTCAAGGGGTAAATCGACAATCCCATCAAAAACAATACTTGTCAAAAAAACCAAGTCTCGCAACTCAGTTGTTCTACGGTAAAAAGTTGTGAGATCCATGTAGGAAGGAAGAGGCCAGGAAATCTTTAACGTTTTACATAAATTATTGACTTGGCCATCGCACTAAATAATTTAATTGACACGTGTTTTCATGCGATGGCCAAGTCAATATATTTATGTAAAACGTTAAAAATTTCCTGGCCTGGACTTGGTATTACATGGATCTCACAACTTTTTACCGTAGAACAACTGAGTTGCGAGACTTGGTTTTTTTGACAAGTATTGTTTTTGATGGGATCTCATTTCTTTTTGTATTTTGTAGACAGCAGTTACGTATCTAGAAAACTGGACCAAAATTTAAAAATTTTACTCGACTTGGCGGGGACACTACCGTGCGCCTTTATATTTATATGGTTAAGTAAGTAGTTAAATATTTATAAAACTGGACCGAAATTGAAAAATTTTGCTAGACTTAACGGTTGCACTACCGTGCCCCCAAATATTTTAGTTTTTCCTTGATTCATACACCAAACACTACTTATATTCCAAATTTGAAGCTTCTAGGTCTGCTAGAAGTGCCTTAGAATTTTGATGATCGGTGAGTCAGTCAGTCAGTCAATCAGTCAGTCAGTCAGTCAGTCAGTCAGTGAGTGACAAAATTAAGAAACTTGATCCGTTATAATTCTTAAACTACCTACTGGTTCAAATTGAATGAAATTTGAAATATACCGTGTCTTTACAATTCTTGCATGGATACTGAAAATTCAGTCTTCTAGATTTATCCACAACGATGATACAGGGGGTCGAAAATGATAGTACGGCCGTGCCGCTTTTTTGCTCGACTTGGTAGGGGCACTGCCGTGCCCCCAGATATAAAACTTTACGCCAGCCGTATGCCAGAGTACTTTAAGTTTCATTGACAATGTATTTATGTAGATGATAATAAGAATTCATCCAAATCAAGTGCGTAAAGCGTGAAATTTAGTAAAAGGCAGTCATTAGTAACATTACAGAGGCAATCGTTCACGTTAATCATCTTAACCTGAAAACATAAAATACCCAAAATTTACACGCCAATGTTAAAGTATCGCGTGCCTGTTGGCTCTTATATAACACCTTTTACTATTTATGCGAGCATTACTCGATGGTCAACCACTATCTCCTTTCAATAAATCCGAAGAAATAGTCTGACACTTTTATGTAACAAGGTTTCGTTTTTAAGCATTCATAAAGTCCATTTGGGGATTATACATACTTTTTTTTTATACTTTCATGATTGATATTATGATTTGTATATATGCTTATGCTTACGCTGACATAGCCCGACGGATTAGCAAGCTGAAGTGGCAATGGACAGGGCACATAGTACGCAGAACTGACGGCCGATGGGGCAGAAAGGTTCTGGAATGGAGGCCGCGTACCGGAAAACGCAGCGTGGGACGTCCACCTACAAGGTGGACCGACGACATCGTAAAGGTAGCAGGGAAGCGCTGGACACAGGCCGCTACCAATCGATCAACATTTAAAGCATTGGGGGAGGCCTATGTTCAGCAGTGGACGTCCTATGGCTGAAATGATGATATGATTTGTAACGTTTCATGATCATGATTTGTTTGATAATGCTATTTAAAAAAACGATATTGAAAATTATCTTTATCAACCCTCCTACAATTTTTATCCCATAACTCTTTCACGTGCAACTATGAGTTGCGTGTATTATTAAATTCCAGTCTATGATTATGTTGTACACTGGAAATGAATAGCCTAGATGATGTTCAAAGATTATAAAATACATGCGAGGACATATTAATGGAGCTGGACTTTTCCAGCCATTCAATAATGTTCGCCCAAGCTCTGCTGTGGTTGGTGATATGTTATGTCATCAAGGTCGTGGTTATGCTGCAGCGTGACCACAAAATTGTTGTAAGTATTCGAAGACTATCAAAATAAAGTTCATAAGTCATTACCTACACCACCACACCTACTTAGTAGCTACAGACGTAAACCATTAATATTGAGTACCTAATATTTAAGCTTAATATTTAATAATTAAATTAAATACATAATTTGAAGATACATTTTATTTAATAGATTCAGCTTATCAAATTGTATTGTAATAATATCATTGAAATAAGAACAATATCTAATTATAGGCACAAAGTAAACTATGAAAATAATATTCCGTTCTGGATGATATGCCTTGATTGTTTTTGTTTTCTTATTCTTACCTATTTTAGAATACTTTATATAATATTATTATCAATGTTTACATTAATAATAATAACTAGCTGTGCCCGCGACTTCGTACGCGTGAAAAACCTGTTTTCGCAACATTTTTCATTATTGCTCTGCTCCTATTGATCGTAGCGTGATGTTGTATAGACTATAGCCTTCCTCGATAAATGAGCTATCTAACACTGAAAGAATTTTTCAAATCGGACCAGTAGTTCCGGAGATTAGCGCGGACAAGTAAACAAACAAACTCTTCAGCTTTATAATATTAGTATAGATTTAAATCTAATGTCAATTAAATTGTTTAATTTATACTTATTTAAATGCTTCGCTAGATCAATTACTTTTGTGTAACACTATAATTTAGATAGCACTTAACCTGTTATACATGTATAATATTTATGTAAAATATGTAATTTACCTACTAGGTACTAATAATACTAGGTACTACAACTAATAAATTAATATGATACATTGAAATAATGGTTTTCAACAGGGCCCATCAGATTTTCTATTCCAATCATTGTCAGATTGCGATGATGTGGATCCCGTAGTGCGTTTTGGTATTACTCAGAAGAAATATAACCGAAGCACTAATGTTTTGGAAATTAGCTTCGGGGCGCCGTATGACCTTGGAGACGACATAGTTGTGAGTGTTTCTTATTTAGATACATAGGGGTACGGGGCTATTCCCACCTTCCTTACGTGCCCAACGCTGTAACTCCTGTGTAACCAGAATCCAGAATCTACAGCTTGACCACCAATAAAAACCCAAGTAATGAAGGTCAAGTAGTAGATTCAATATCAAGCAGACTGCGGGCTATAAGGACGATCGGGTTGCCGCACAGATGGTACCAATACTATCTACGAAATTTCATAACGTTTTGCTTTCATACAGACTCATGAGATTCGATAATACCTGTACTGTAAGCCAAAAATTGTAAGAATTTCAAAACACAACACTAGTGAAGTGACTATCTGGATATTGGCTAACAGCAGTTAGTTTTTACATCAGGTGACTTCACCTACTCTGGGTTTACTATTAATTTATATCATTATGATCAGTCTTCTATTGGAATACGGATAATTTTCCATTAAAACATTTTCCACTATGCCTTATCCTTAGCTTCTTATATGGACGCCACTTTATGGTGGAGTTCTAAAAGTCGTTATCCATATCAAAATAATTCGTCGACCCCAACGGCCATCAGTTCCGTATTGTTTGTGACCAGCCCATTTTCTCTTTAGCCTTACACAAAGTTCATAGAAGTAGCCCACCTGTTGATTACTTTATTCTCTGTTGAATATCTTTATTTATCATCCATATTTGTGCACTTGGAAGTCCATAATATTTTACAGGTCGAACTTAAGGGCTCTCTAAAAAAAGATGGAGGCTACAAACCCGGCGCGTACTACATGAAGGACACACTTTGTAACCTACTGAAGAGTATTGTGGGAGATATCGCGAACGATATTTTATCGCAAGCGGGAAGCGAAGGATGCCCCACTCCTGCCGTAAGTTGCTTTATTACAGAAACTATAAGTTCAAATTCAAATAAGTTCCCAAAGAGCACTTTTACAAGTCCCAACCCTACCACTGCTTCGAGACAGTAATATGGGCCAGAGCTGAGAAGAAGCAGTGCAAGCCACTCAGTCACTTTAATGTCAGGCTCTTTTTAAAGATTTAGTAGAAGCAAGAAGAAAGTAGTGTAAGTAGTAAATGCTACCTAATTAATTTCTATCAACATCCGCATACAGAAATTGTCTTTTTCTGGAATTAGACTTCCCCAGTCGACTTCGGTAAAATCTATTAAAGTGGCTAAATTCAATCAGTTTTTTTACCCTCGTCGGAAAGGAGTAAGTACCTATTATAAGTCGTAAGTGTTTTAAGTGATATAAACTACCTTAAATGTATATTTTTCTTCAGGGGGACTACATAGCCGAGCAGTACTACTTCGACAACACGAAATTCAACGTGCCGCAGGTTTTTGGTGACTATAGAATGGAAGTGTTCTTGTACAAGGACGAGGTGTTGCAAAGTTGTTATTTGGCGTACTATGAACTTAAACAGAAATGTGACTAAGTTACTGTAAACTTTAAACATCGTCACAGTATCATTCCATTGGGTATGAATGACAGTAGATCAGCAATTCTCTTTGAGTTCTTATGTAATTAAAACTTAAATGTATTTACTTATAGTTTTTATGTACCTACTGTCGACTACCTATACTAGACAACAAAAACCTTTTTGTCTCCAAGATTTAATCGTTTAATTTGCAACTCATGTTACCAAGTTCTCGGTCATCATTATACCTAGCTTCCTTTAAAAACAATCAAGTCAAGTATCGAACTAACCAAACATACTTAATTGCCAATTTACTAATATCTTATTTAACTTTGAGTCCAACACAGAACATGTTAAGAGAGTTCAACACTCTCAATCATTAGACCATTGAAGCCTTTATACGAGTATACAGGGTGGAATTTTCTAATGCCACCAAAATTTTACTGAAAGAAAACATTCCTTTATTTTTGAAAAGAAAGGGAACTGCATTCAAAGATTTTCGAAAATTCACTACCATGCCATACAATTTTCTGTAACATAATCAAGATATTTTAAGATTTCATGGTTTTCCTTTCATTTGATTTATCAAGTTTGTTAGAGAGATTTCATCCTTATACTTGACCCTAACGATCGATGTAAAAAAATACAGGGTGTAATTTTTAAGACATAGGTTGTTGGTTCGATTTCCCGGGTGTGGCAAGCAAATTATTGAAAATCTTTGAATGCAGTTTTATTTTTTTTAAATAAAGGAATATTTTCTTTGAGAAAAAATTCTATCTATAATATTAAGAGTACTTTCCCTCCAGGTGGCATTACAAAATTCCACCCTGTATATTAGAACACTAATAAAATGGCCTTCGGATAATTATGTAGTTGGATATAATTATTTATACCAAGGTTCGTTCGTATCCTACGGCATTGAAGTTACCTACTTTAAGCGATAGCAGGGCGGTGAATTGCTATAAACTAAGCAAAGGATTCCGGGTCAGCCAGGTCAATGAAGTAACTAAATGGTCTTTTCATAGGTATAAAAATACACAATAGGTATCTAGATACGTACTTTGTACAGAGAACAATAGTGTATGGACAAACCTTAAGAAGATATAAAACACTATTTAACGGTTTTTAAGCGCACTTCGTATCTTCCCTTTCTGTTTTAATCTAAGCATCCACACAAAAATAATTCTAGCTCCTTACTTCGAAAACTCTACAACTGGTACGGACAAACTTTATATAATTGACAAGGAACCCCAATCCAAACTTTAAAACGATTCATGTTCAAATGTCTAAATCAAAATGATAGAGGTCCCATCCCTCAGGCCGTTGACCCAAAGGAAAACAAATGAATCCATACGCGGCAATGCGGCATTAAGTAACGTCAACCTTCGTCTGACGCGGGTGCTATCAATCCTGCAACTCGGGCAACCATGCGGCACCGGGCAATCATCTTAGTGGCCCCTTTCCGAAGGGTTAATGTCCGTCATTTGGATCATTCATGCTAAATGCAAAGTTGGTGGTCACGTAAAAATATTAGAAATTAAATGAACAGTTTAAGAACTTGCAGTTAAGAACTTGATTTTTTGACATTAGTTAAACTTAAGAATGCGGCGGTCGTTAATAAGATGAGTACCAGTTGAATTGATCGCAATATCAATATCAACACCTGAAAATAGGCACTATACTTAATTGACATCATATTGCAAACTTAGAATATGGACCGCGTTGAAAAACGTTTCATTGATTCTTTTAAAAAACTTAGTAGCTCGTTACTAACGTTATCTAATTAACAATTAGATAATCACATAATTCAAGAAGTATAACGATGTAATTACGTACAACACGTGGATTGATATAATTAGGAAGCTGCTAAATTAATTGTTTATTTATTCAAATGTGCAACATTGATTTAATTAGACCATGAATGTTAGATGAGGCTGTTATTTTCGTTATTATATTAGAACAAAACAAATTTTAATGGTTGTTTATTATGCGATCTTATTCTTAGTAAGTACCACGTGGGTGTAGATACTTATTTGTAGTTGATTTTGAGCTAACGAAGAAATTCTATTTATAAATGTTAACAAGTAGAGAAGTGTATTTTTATACGAACCTACCTACTAATTGCGCCTGTCTGTGCTAAATTAAGATATTGCTCTCTGTGTTCTTAAGAATCAAAATTGCAAAATGCGAGGCGTTTTATCGATTGAAACAAACCATATCTTAAAATAAGACATAATAATGGTCCATAAAACATTGTTATAATTTTAACCAACGCACGCCCTCACTGTGTTTTTTATTCTGAACAGTACTTAGTATACATAAAAGTCCTTCTAAGAAATTTAAGTGCGACTCTACGTAGGTACATAGAGGAATATTAATGCAATATTACCGTCCGTCAAATCTTGCAATTCTCTAGCTGGTCTCATTGTTATTTCGAAAGCTATGGCTGGGCGCCGGCTAGTATGACATAAACCCAATACACGGCAATATCCTTATTCACACTCATACAGACAATGCACCTAACCTGCAATGAGTGATTAAGTGTACAGAGCATTCGAAGTGTTAATGAGCGAGCTAATATTACCTCCATATGGCAAGATATTCGAAGAGATAGAGTTACTTTCTTCTTCTAAATATTTTACAACAAAACTGTATTTTTATGAAAATTCTAGCACTTTCTGTCCTAGATACTTAAACCTAGATATTTTTATTTTAAAACACATATTGTAATACTCAAATCATTTTGTAACTCAAAGTATCGGTGACTTAAAAATTATCTTTGTTCATATCAATCAATAGTATCAATTTCATCAAATCTCTATATTTCACACCCATAAGTTGGGTTAAGGCGTATGTTCTGCAGAGGAACATAAGGCTCATTTTGCATTGAGTGCATTTTAGATACAACTAATTAACCATCTGTCTGTCATCTACAACCTAATGCGTTTAGAGATTTAAGTCCCACACCAGGGTTCAAGCAATTCAAGCGGTCTACGTCGTCTGACCAGAAAAGTATTAAACTTTGCCCTTGAGAAAGTGTAACGTCCTTCTTACGGTCACTCTAAGGTTCCCGAAAATATTTGTATCGACAGCGTGAAAGTTATTTTATCATAGTGTTTATTTATTGATTGTTTCGTACTTTGGGGGATGAAATGCTGTTCGCTGTAAGTTGTTTGCAGTGCAATGACTTGAGATTGAAAAGATAATTTATTTTAGGATAAGCTAAAAATAGTAACTCTTGCATTATTTTTATACAGTGGAAAATGTTCTTTCAGTAAACCAGATTAATAAACAAGCACGTTGACACGTAAGTATTATTTATAAATGCAGCAATATAATAAAACCTAATGTGTAAGCAATTTTACGCCTAAATGATCACATATTCGCTCTTTTGTAAATGTTTCTCCATGAAACATACTTAATTTAGTTCTAAGTTGTGTATAGAGTCAATTGAAACGCACTTATATCAACCGTGTGTCCTTTAACTACAAAAACACGGAACTAAAGTGTTAGTAATCGAATAATTCCTAGTTCGCGCTTGAATGGCCGCCCGGCTCCTTTCTTCGGCGCGTGCGCCGCCGACGAAGGCTGCGCGCCATTCACGATCTAATGCTTATTGATTTAGATACGCTTATGGAATCATTAGGAAGCTAAGATATGGCCTTCCAAGAATGAAGTAAATACAAGGACGTGGGATGTCAAAGTCCTGGACAAGCTGCAAGCTAAAATTATGTCGTCGGGCTGGTGAGATGAATTATTCGGCCAACCGGATCTACAGAAAAAGCTATGAAGTTGTTATAGCCGGTTCTCACCGGACCTAGAATTTATTTTTATCAAATCAATGCAAATGCATTCATACATTCAACAGATAACGTAAGATGTGAGTCATATTGATGCTCTGATGTTTAATTTGGTTATATTATTATAGATTACAAATTGTTGTGACCCGGCGAACAAAATGATAGAAATACGAACGAATATGTAATCTTGAACTTATTTACCGGTGTATTACTCGTATTTTATCAAAGTTGTGATAATTATGTAATATTGCATTTTAATTAGGCAATCTGAAAACCCCTCAAATGGTGGTTGATGCTAAGTGAAGATGTGGACTGCAATTCAATAGGATGAAATAACGTCGAAGATTTAAACTACTTAAGTTAAATGATACGACTTGACACAAGAGTATAAAAAAATACAAAAAATAATTCTCTACAAAAATGCGAAAATATTAAAGTAAACCCCCTTTTCATTTTCCAACTCAAAATATTAAATTAGTTTACCCATTTTTTGGCTATGATATCATAATTGTTATAACCGCTTTTATTACGTAGCAGGCGGTATGAACTACCCGGCTAAAGCATCGCGAATGGCCGCCGTTGCGCACTACATACTCCGACCACGAAATTCTTTCGCTTTGACCGCCACACACGCACCGAGGTCACGCATTTTATTGACAACTGACATTGTTCTAACAGATATTATTAAAGTCGAAATTCGCCTTACCTTTTAATTATATCCGGTCAGTATAAATATGACGGAGTGCAACTCGAATTTATCAGTCGACCGTGTGCGGTTTGAAGTGATCTAGTTCGTCAGAAAACACAGACCACGTTCANTTCACTCGTACCTCCAGAAATAGCAACTCATTGGAATATATCCTGGTGTAAAATATGTCCATAAACATGTTACATTTACAAAATAATAATTGAATAGGTGCTAAGCATGGATTAGAATTGAAAATTCTTTCCTTAAATTTTCCTATGGGGTTTTTTGCTCGCGGATTTATGGCAAACGTACTTATCAGAAATAAGATCAATCGCTGCGCAAAAGCTGCCCTCAACGAGGTTGTTTACTTTCACCTGACACTTGACATTGCTTGTTCACAAATAATTTAAGCCTCGTAATATAATAAGCTAATTATTTCATGGCTGTTAGTATAAAAAGCCTGTGTGTTGAGTAAGCAGTATCAGTCGACCGATCAACGGTTTGAAGTGATCCTCTAGTGTTCGTCGAATTACAACACAGACCACGTTCGCAATGAATCCGATGGTGGTGTTGTTCGCTCTGTTCGCCGCAGCTTGCGGCTCGCTGGTGCCGCTGGCGCAGCCCGCGCACCACCCCGCGCTCGTGCTGGACCCGCACGGCCGCCCCCTGGACACCGCCGAGGTCATCGGCGCGCGCGCCCTGCACCTGCAGGCCAAGGCGCTGGAGCACTCCTACGCCCCCGTGGCCCACGCCGCCGTCGTCGCCCCCGTCGCCCACAGCGTGTACGCCGCGCCCGTGGCCCACTCCGTGCTCGCGCCCGCCGCCGTCTCCCACCAGTCCCGCGTCGACGTGCACTCCAGCCCCGCTGTCGTGTCGCACGCCGTGCACGCGCCCGTGCTCGCGCACGCCGCCTACTCGCCGCTGCTCGGCCACTCCGCCTACGGCCTCGCTGGACACGGCCATCTGCTGAAGAAGCGCTCCCTGGCCCACGTCGCCTACAGCGCCCCCGTCGTCGCCGTCGCTCCCTCCGCCGTCTCCCACCAGTCTCGCGTTGATGTCGTGTCCAGCCCTGCTGTGGTGTCCCACGCTGTCGCCGCCCCCGTCGTTGCCCACGCCGCCCCTATCGTCGCCCACGCCGCCCCCGTCGTCGCTGTGGCTCCCTCCGCCGTGTCCCACCAGTCCCGTGTTGACGTGCGCACCAGCCCCGCTGTAGTGTCCCACTCCGTGGTCGCCCCCGTCGCCCACAGCGTGTACGCCGCTGCCCCCGTCGCCCACAGCGTCTACGCCGCTGCCCCTGTCGCGCACGGCGTGTACGGTGCCGGCGCCTACGGTCACGGTGTGGTCGCTCCCCTTGCCCACAGCTCTGCCTACCATCATGCCTCTCCCTTGGTCCATGCCTGGTGAACAGCGAATCTGACGAACCTAAGAACTTAGTGAATTGTAAAAATGTAAAAAAAATATTTATAAATAAAATATGTGAAAACCATAACATTTCTGTATATTTTTTCTATATATCTCGACCTCCTTCCTCTACATAAGAGTTATTTCAAAACATTAACATAAAACCTTCAAAGGAGACACTTACCTACTCGTATTTTGTGTGTATTCCTTAAGCGATTCGCCAAAAGTTCTCGTAAATAAAAACACTACTTAGAACAGTCACAGGCTAACAGGATAGACAGAGGTAACAAAAAGACATTTTAGTTTATGCCTTGAGCCTATTTTTAAGCCAAACATGGGCTTAGCATTGATCAAATAAAATTAAAAGTATTAACGAACATTTTCAGTGACATTGTTGCCAATTTTAAGACTGAATAATGAAAGTATAACTTAATACGTAATTTCAAGTGAAGTAAGTTTTAACGATACCCGATAACCTTCTACACATGAACTAAGAATGTTTTATGTAAGTCCAGAGATATGTATAATACCAATATTAATTTTATGTCTCTTTCTCCTATTTAAAATCGTTTTTAGTTAGCATAAAAAGTGTAACAAGGAGGCAAAAGCTTTAAGATATTTCTATACTTTACAAGCTTTTATTTAACTTGAACTGTTCAGATGTACAAGTAAGCGACCACTTAATGGAAACCTGTCCTATCTGATTAAGATAATTTTGCATACACTTTTGTTGTCATGTTTAGAAAAATAAAATATGTTAAATGCCATTATTTGATATTGCGGAAATAAAATCGCTACACAGAAATTACAGGATTTAGTCACAGTGAGGATGATTAGGATTCATGAACACTACATAAAATAGAAGAAAACACAGTTGCTTATCCGCAGTTTGAGTAGCCTAATTACGTATCGTATCTGAAAAAATATGATTACCTTCACATTCTTACTTATTTTAAACAACCCTAGGTTGTCTGGAAGAGATCGTTCAAGTTCAAGTTAAAACGTTTATTTGCCAAAAACACAGTAATAAAAGGTAACAATATTATGGTAATTAAGCTCATGTGTTCAATCTGCTCGCAGACGTGTAAAAATTTCAAAATTTAATAAAATAATAGTTAATAAATAAGATAAAATTTCAAATAATTAAGTTAATGTCAGCGTGCCTCAGCGGGAGGCATGCTACGCTCTGTATGAACGAACCATCACAGATAACTAGCCATTAATGAAGTCTAACACCACGTTTTATGCCCTCATTTAAAGAAGGCCGACCATTCATATTTATTTTTTAACCATTTTGTTGATGTCTTTTTTGGTTGATTTCTCACACGATATACAGAGTGTCAGAAAATTAGCACTTCATACTGATATTGGAGGTACTGGGCATGAGACGCATCGAAGAAGAATTTACAAAACACCTTTTGTTTGTCGAATAAAAAAACATTAATTGTTCAGTTGTCTCCACGTCACACATTATCCCAATAACCTTATATTTTTAAATATCTTCAAAATTATAAGTTGAATTATCGTAAATACCGGATCAGTTTAATGACATACTTGTTCCATTGCTTTTGCAGTGGTTATAAATCAGCTAATTGAGCCAATGGTATATACTACCGACCTGCCTATAATTTCCGAAGCCATGACATTATGCAAAATAATGTTCCTGTGTTAAACTGCTGTATAATTAACAAGAATTATTATAAGTACCCCTGAAAATAATTAGAGTGTGACTGATAGACGTAATTATTGTGGTATAAAGACTCTTAAGATAAAACTTTTTTGCAAATTCCTCGTACAAGTCGACTTAATCTTACCGACTATTACTTATCTTAAAAACTTTCCTACAACTATTAAAGTTTGCTATATTTCTTTTATTACAAAAGTAATTGCCACTGCTACTGTCAAAATTACTCGTAGCAACTTTATTAATACTCTAACAACATCAGTAGCCACTCCAATCTGATATCACTTTATTTATGAGTCAATTTTCTAGGGAACATGACACAAAATACTCGTCTGTTATTTTGTAAATTCTTAACTTACTCGTATGTAACTATGTATTATACATAGATACTGCAATAATACTCTTAACTTAGTAATGTTTGGGGTGATAAGGCATCAATTGAAATTAAAGAAATGTGTAAATTTGTAAAATTGGTCTATATTTGTCTATTCATTTTAATAAAATAAACTATTAAAACGAAAACTACATCGTTCGTCGAATCGTTGTTCACCAAAGGGCGGAATGGAAGAGTCCAGAATGGGAAAGATGCGCAGCGGGGGCGGTCCAGACGGCGGAGTGCGCGAGGGGCGCCACGTGAGCGTAGGACACGGAGGGGACGGCGTGAGCGACGGCCACGGGGGCAGACACGACCTCGGACACCACGGCGGGTTTCGAGATCACGTCAACGCGAGACTGATGCGACACGGCGGAGGGAGCAATGTGAGCAACGTGGGCAACGGGAGCGTAGACGTGAGCAAGAGAACGCTTCTTCAGGAGATGGCCGTGAGAGAGACCCAAGCCAGCGTGAGCACCGTAGACGGAAGATACACCGTGACCGTAGGCGCCGGCACCGTACACGCTGTGGGCGNTTTTTCTATACTCGTATATCTCAACCTCCTTCCTCTACATAAGAGTTATTTCAAAACATTAGCATAAAACCTTCAAAGGAGACACTTACTCGTATTTTGTGTGTATTCCATAATAAGCAATTTGCCAAAAGTTCTCGTAAATAAAAACACTACTTAGAACAGTCACAGGCTAACAGGATAGACAGAGGTAACAAAACATTTTAGTTTGTGCCTTGAGCCTATTTTTATGCCAAACATGGGCTTAGCATTGATAAATAAAATTAAAAGTATTAACGAACATTTTCAGTGACATTGTTGCCAATTTTAAGACTGAATAATGAAAATATGACTTAATATGTAATTTCAAGTGAAGTAAGTTTTAACGATACCCGATAACCTTCTACAAATGAACTAAGAATGTTTTAAGTAAGTCCAGAGTTGTATACTTGTTTTACTTAATAACAATATTAATTGTATGTTTCTTTCTCCTATTTAAAATCGTTTTTAGTTAGCATAGAAAGTGTAACAAGGAGGCAAAAGCTTTAAGATGTTTCTATACTTTACGAGCTTTTATTTAACTTGAACTGTTCGGATGTACCTACAAGTTAGCGACCACTTAATGGAACCTACGTGTACATCCTATCTGATTAAGATAATTTTGCATACACCTTTGTTGTCATGTTTAGAAAAATAAAATATGTTGACGAATGACATCCACTGCTGGACAAAGGCCTTCCCCAAGGTTTTCCACAATGAAAGGTCCTGCACCGCCCGCATCTAGGCTCCTCCCGCGACCTTTACCAGATCGTCGGTCCACCTAGTAGGAGGCCTGCCCACGCTACGTCTTCCAGCCCGTGGTCGCCATTCGAGAACTTTTCTGCCCCAACGACCATCGTCTCTACGAGCTATGTGCCCCGGCCACTGCCACTTGATTTTAGCAATTCTGCGTGCTATCACTTTGGTTCTCCTTCGGATCTCCTCATTTCCGATTCGATCACGCAGGGAAACTCCGAGCATAGCCCGCTCCATCGCTCTTTGGGTGACCTTGAGACTTCTTATGAGGCCCATAGTAAGCGACCACGTTTCAGATGTATATGTTATATCACAGAATAATAATAAGTACTGTTATAGTCAAACTCATAATCAGTCAAAACGACTATTGACTACAAAAGATAAGACGCCCTTCGTTAATATCACTTTACGACTAGAAAAATTAGTCAAAAATGGTGTTGACCGATTATAAGTTTTACTGCAACATCTTATGCAAAAAGTATATTTACAAGTAGGTATGTATAAATATAACTTACGTGTCTCGGGTGGCATGCCAAGCTCTATGAACGAACCATCACAAACGCTTAGCGACTGAATTACGTAGTATGTCCTCATTATAAAGGAAAGAAAGTAAGAAAGAAAAAATATTTATTTGGTACTAAAAGGTTGTGGTAAAAATCGTTGATTGTTCAGTTGTCACCTTGTCACACTTTATCCCAATAATCTTATATTTTAAAATATCGTCAAAATTATGAGAAATCTTAAAATATCGTAAATACCGGATCAGTTTAATGACATACTTGTTCCATTGCTTTTGCAGTGGTTATAAATCAGCTAATTGAGCCAATGGTTTAAACTACCGACCTGTCTATAATTTCCGAAGCCATGACATTATGTTCCTGTGTTAAACTGCTGTATAATTAACAAGAATTATTATTAGTACCCCTGAAAATAATTAGAGTGTGACTGATACACGTAATTATTTGTGGTATAAAGACTCTCAAAAGACAAAACTTTTTTGCAAATTCCTCGTACAAGTCGACTTAATCTTAACGACTATTACTTATCTTCGAAATGAAAATAAAAACTTTCCTACAACTACACTCGGCATCAAATAAATCGCACCTTCCGCAACAAGCACTTTTCAAAAGTATGCATCCTCACTTCCCACCAACATTGGTACCATTTGAAAGCCTAGTTCTAAACTTAATTTCATTAAAAGAAAGGTTTTTATCCCAAAAATGTGTCTTTAGAAGGATCCAGAGTCACTTCTTCGAAAAATAGGTAGTTGTTACGCTTGAACCAACTTTATTAATCGCTATCCATCTGTTAAAGAGGACACGTGAGGTTATTATTTGGTTTTATAACCATAAAAATTGGTCTAATTGATCCCACAAGTGAGCCCAAAGTGAGGTCATTTTTCAAGTCACATTTATGGTATATGTTAATCATTTATTAAGAAACTAGCTTTCCGCCCGCGGCTTCGCCCGCGTGGAATTTTGTCTGTCACAGAAAAACTTTATCGCGCGCGTCCCTGTTTCAAAAACCGGGATAAAAACTATCCTATGTTCTTTCCCGGGACTCAAACTATCTCTATGCCAAATTTAATCAAAATCGGTTGCGAGGTTTAAGCGGGAAAGCGTAACAGACAGACAGACAGACAGACAGACAGACAGACAGACAGACAGAGTTACTTTCGCATTTATAATATTAGTTGGGATTAAATGTGTTTTTCTTTAAGGATATTTATTCAAATAACACCAATATTGTTGGAGCACCATGATTGTGTCAGAAAAAAAGTTCGCGTCGCGGAAGGTGCGATTTATTTGATGTTGAGTATATTAAAGTTTGCTATTATTTCTTTTATTACAAAAGTAATTGCCACTGCTACTGTCAAAATTACTCGTAGCAACTTTATTAATACTCTAACAACATCAGTAGCCACTCCAATCTGATATCACTTTATTTATCCGTCAATTTCTCTAGGGAACATGACACAAAATACTCGTCTGTTATTTTATAAATTCTTAACTTATGTAACTATGTATTATACATAGATACTTCAATAATTGATAATACTCTTACTTAGTAATGTTTGGGGTGATTAGGCATCAATTGAAATTAAAGAAATGTGTAAATTTGTAAAATTGGTCTATATTTGTCTATTCATTTTAATAAAATAAACTATTAAAACGAAAACTACATCGTTCGTCGAATCGTTGTTCACCAAAGGGCGGAATGGAAGAGTCCGGAATGGGAAAGATGCGCAGCGGGGGCGGTCCAGACGGCGGAGTGCGCGAGGGGCGCCACGTGAGCGTAGGACACGGAGGGGACGGCGTGAGCGACGGCCACGGGGGCAGACACGACCTCGGACACCACAGCGGGTTTCGAGATCACGTCAACGCGAGACTGATGCGACACGGCGGAGGGAGCAATGTGAGCAACGTGGGCAACGGGAGCGTAGACGTGAGCAAGAGAACGCTTCTTCAGGAGATGGCCGTGAGAGAGACCCAAGCCAGCGTGAGCACCGTAGATGGAAGATACACCGTGACCGTAGGCGCCGGCACCGTACACGCTGTGGGCACCATCTTGTAGGTGGACTTATTGGGTCTTGTGGGTTTATTCGCTTTAGCAACCCATAATAAAACCCTTAAGAAGAAATAAAACTTTAACCCCTTTATTAATAAAAGTTACACCCTAGTTGAACTCTGGCTTAAATTGTCATTTGGTATGGAAATGTCATTATAATCTTTTAATCAAGGTTTTTTTTAATCAAGGTTCTTCCTACGTGTAACTTTTTATTAATAAGGGGGTAACTTCTTTGAATAAAAATATTTATTTCACAATTGTCCCCATCAATAATTATAGAGTTAAGGAAGGATGCTGGAGCAGTAAACCCTTCCTGCCTCGCATAACCTAAGTACCATACGATGGACACGTATGATACTTCTTCTTCTTCTTCCTCGGTCCCTCACTGATGAGGATCGCGACCACAGATAGTCTTCCTCCACAGACTGCGGTCATAAGCTGTGTGGACCGCACGATGCAAACTCCCGTCCACCGTCTTCCTCACCGCGACCATCTCGTCGGTGCCCTGCCCCTAGCGCGTCCCCCTTCATACTGTATGATACTTAGGTTACACAAAGAGTATCTTTATCTTCGAACGCAACCAGATCTGAGGCTGGTGGCCATAGTAAATGTTGTTCGTCTTGGTAAGACCTTTCATATGACACTACAAACATAACTATTGGAGCTGGGTAGCATTCTGCAAAAAAGTATGTATATCTTCGTACACAACCAGATCTGAGGCTGGTGGTCATAGTAAAAGTTGTTCATCTCGGTAAGACCTTTCAAACGATACTAGACACATATCTATTGGAGCCGGGTACCATTTTGCCCATTGTCCTTTTCGCTATTCAATCACACACTCACGATTGCAACCGAAATTGAATTGATCTGCCCCCTAGACAAGTGGCAAAATCTGATATTCTATTCGGACGGATTCGATTTTCGAAAAGTGTGACTAGTCTAGTCTACTAATAGACCCACTGATCGCGTTCAAAGCACCTGTGCGGAGCTATACTCGTCACGACATGCAACGAGACAATGGGCCAACTATCCGGCCGCCGGATATCCGGCTATCCGGCCTAGCAGCTGGCCGGATATCCGGTATCCGGTATCCGGCCAAACAACTATCCGTTTCATCTCTAATAATCATATTATCTTTGAAAAAAAAAATGATCTGAAGAAAATAATTTTTAAAATATATTATTACCACGAACCGTAAAGTTCACCGGTATTATTTTTCTTTATAACATTATCACCATCTAAAAAAAATAATCGGTGTCTGCCATAACTACATTTTTATTTGATTATGGCTACTTATTTAGACTAAAACCTGTATAAGATTCCAAAAGTTTGTCCGGAGTTGGTACACTTCAGACATTTGCTAGAGAACAAAGTTGAAGTTCCTATAGTCATAAACTTTCGAGACGTCAACACAACAGTTATGAAGACGCGAGCGGAGCAACAAAAGTTTTANCGATAAGGCAACTTCCCCTTCCATTCGTCCAAGTCAACCGGCTCGAAACGACTTATCGACAGCATGCCCCGGAAGTAGTCAAAATCAATACTTAAATAACAATTTATATCTAAAATACTAAATTGTATACAATAAAATTTCTAAAATAATTACATTAAATAATAAACATGAAATATGTAATTGAATATAATACAAAATAAATTAATATCTGCAACAATGTCCAGGAAGTAATCAAGTAAAGTATTTAATTTTAATAATGGGTTTTTAAATTCTACCAAAATTATTACAATAACTATTTATAAGCAACTAATAATCGTATAAAATACAATATTAATTCTAAAATCATTACAGGTGAAAGTAAACAACCTCGTTGAGGGCAGCTTTTCCGCAGCGATTGATCTTATTTCTGATAAGTACGTTTGCCATAAATCCGCGAGCAAAAAACCCCATAGGAAAATTTAAGGAAAGAATTTTCAATTCTAATCCATGCTTAGCACCTATTCAATTATTATTTTGTAAATGTAACATGTTTATGGACATATTTTACACCAGGATATATTCCAATGAGTTGCTATTTCTGGAGGTACGAGTGAAACCAAAGTTCCGACAGATGACGTAGACATTCCTCCCTAATCAGTGGAATTCAACAACTATAGCAACTACTTTTAAAGTGACTTCAATTATGGACATTCAAACGCCGAGTCAAACTTGCAAGGCAAATATGGTGATGTAATGTAAATACGAGAATAATATTTGCAAATAGTATCTAGATAAAATAATGTGTGTAAGATTACTAAAAATGCTAACTGTTCGTATTATTTCTTAGATTTATTACTACTTAATATTAATATTAACTTTTAAAAGCATTGAAATATCAATAAAAATTAAAATAATGATTAAAGCAAACATTATTCTAAGTTATTAACATCTTGTATGTCCTTATCAAAGGTATATTCTTCATATACGTAAGCTCAAAACATTCTTTAAACAATCGAAATGATCGGGTTATACAATAAAACATCATTTGTATACATAAATAACTGCATAATATGTTTTACATTTTAATACAAAATCACGCAAAGTATAATTAAAAAGATTGCAATGAGATGAGCAAAAACAATACAGTGAAATTATTATCAATGACGTAATTATGTAACCCGGAAAATAATTCATTTCAAATTAACGTGCACACAATGTACGAGTAAGAATTTGGCAAGGTCAGATGCAAGCATTCCAATTCAATAGGACTTGTAATAAATAAATAAGTTATTGTTCCGATATTATGTAATACGTTATGTTATTACTTGTTTATCAGGTTCAACTACATTTTATGAATGGACTATAAAACTAGACCGCTTGAGTTGTGTAAAAACAAATGAACAAAACGAATACTTTGTGACTCAGTTGACATATCGATTTCGATGTAACACATGACAGCACCTCAAGCCAAACTTTGTGGCATCTTATACTCGTACATAGTTAGGTAAATGGGTTTATAAGCCGACACTGACCCATGTTAACATGTGCATAATTATAAATGGTATGGTGAAGTCAGAAATTTGATATCATCATTTTAATTTCTTTAATTATAAAATCAGATTTGTATCAAAATTAAAAAAAATATTACTCCTCTGTAACATGGGCTAGTGTCGGCTCATAAACTCATTTACCTAACAACCTCTATGTAGCTTTGATAGGTCTACTATTGAGTTACGATATATCTAATGTACTACAAGTACAACTAAAGTGCTACGTAAGTAGGTAAATATTAATTCAATGGGCTCTACTTGGCAACATAAACGTACTTTATTCAAAATCAAAATCAAAATCAAAAGTATTTATTCAGTTTAGACCACAAGTGGCACTTATGAACGTCAAAATTATTATAGAAAATAATAAAAAAGAAAGAAAAGTTAGCCCTTATGGGGCACTTTACATGTCTCCTTATCTTTGTACATACAACTGTACGAGTACTGTACGATTTCATTTTTCTAAATCTCATAACTCCGTTTTAGACACTTGCCGCGAATTTTCATGTAATTTCTTTTAATTGTAATAACTACTTACCTATTTATAAAAACTTCATAACAAAAGTTTCTTGCTGAAGATTCGTCTGCTCGTTTGCCTCCTGTCACATAAAAAAATGTGCTTTCTGTATTTGATCTAATGGAGTTACGAGCTTTGACACTTTTTAGCTGACGATAGAGATAATGTTCACGGATAAAATTTCAATTTTAAATACAAGTCAAATGATTCATTACAAACTACGAGTATTATGTACTAGCACCTTCTGATCATCTCTAGCCATCAGTTGACGTTTCTTCTAAAATGCTGTTGCCCGACAGGGTCCATAATTGTAATTTAAAATAATACCGCCTCTGTAATATTAAGGCTGGATTGGACCATTAGGCTGAGTTGCACCACCTAAATTTAACCGTAACTATAACGATAACCGGTGTTTTTTTATGGAATTTGACAGATTTTTAACGTTTGTTAAGAGACCTAGAGCTTCCTCGTTCTAATTAAAAAAAGCTTCTACTTAAAGTTTCGCTTGTGTAGCTTTTAGTCCGTCACTGACATCCTAAATACTTGAATGTGAATTCTCATATCTCTAAATGATATTAATCAGGTTTTACGTAGATATTATTCAGGTTTTTAGTAAAAATAATATACTTTCGTACTGTTTACTCAAGTTCAGTTACTATGTATTATTCCTACTCATAGCTTTGTCTACGTGATTTTAAAGATACCCTAAGGACATCAGATTGTCAGATTTTAAGCATTTTATACTGAAATAAAACTTACATCCAAATTATACTAACATTTAGCGCTGATTTCGCTTCTAAAACTTGCAATATTGTTCTTAATAAACATTAACATTTTACAACATGACTGCTATAAGCGCGTATTAATAAAATAAAACGTATTCATAATGTGTAAAAATTTTATTTATTTACATAATACATACATTTTCTTTAACGCTTACGGGATCCTTAATACTGTAATCTAGATTTACCAGCTGTACACAGCGGGGGTCAGAACCGAGCGGGCCTCGACCACGGGGGCCACTAGATGTTCGGAAACCACGGCCGGGGAGGACTGCACGTCGACGCGGGACTGGTGGGACACGGCAGAACCACCGGCGTACACGGTGCTGACGGGAGCGGCGGCGTAGGCCACCACAGGCTCGACGACGGGGGCGGATGCGACCACGGGGACAGAAGCGACTACGGCAGGGGATGAGCGGACGTCCACGCGGGATTGGTGGGACACGGCAGCGGGGGCGGCGTAGACAGCGCGCGCCTCTACCACGGGCTCGGCTACCACGTGAGTAGCGACTACTGGCTCAGCTACGTACTGAGTCACCACAGCTGGGGACGAGTGCACGTCCACCCGGGACTGATGGGACACGGCCGAGGGCACGTACAGCGAGGGGGCGGCCACCGCCGCGGCGATTACAGCGCACAACACCACCAGCGATCTCATATCGAACGAGGTCTGTGTTGGGATCCGAGTAAGGAAGATCACTTCGCACCGATCACGGTCGACTGATGCCTATTTCGGACTCGTCCTGCTATTTATACTAATGATAATATCTACGATTGATACCCGAGATCGTTTGGGCGTCTAGGAATACAAAGTGATCGTCCTTGTAAATGTCGCCGATATCAGTGGTAAAGGTCGCTCCTAAGTGTCTGCTACTGTTGGCTCTCGCGGTAGTAGGCAGCGGTAGCGAGCTGTTGACATTTGTGGACGGATAGTTGACATCGTGGGTGGCTACATGCAAAAAGCTCATTGTATGGTGATCTACAAACGTTTATTTCCAAGGGCACTCTATATCCGTTTCACATCCGCAATAAATCGCCTATACCAATCAGAAGTACCCACATACTTAAGAGATTAATAGTTTACAAGTAGTTATCATGTTTTTAATTAAAGAAATTTACATATCGAGTTATACGAGAAGTTTCTAAGAAAACTATTTTTATTCGCAGCAGATAATTGGGTTTCCTCAAAACCGGTTATTTAAGAACACCATAAAACCTTAATATGTTAAAGTAGAATCTGACGTGATTGATTGACTTTAGTACCTAGAGGTAGATGTTATCACACTAATATTATAAAGGCGAAATTGTCCAATAAACGCGCTGAAAGCTTGGGGGCAATGTCATGGCCAGTACATACACATTAACTTTATACAAATTCAGTGAATACTCAAATATACATTTATATTTTATCATGCAATGATAGAAAATCTAACTTCTAAGTGGTTTTCGGTGAAATTTGAACTGCTAATCTGATATTGAAACTTATAAGAACTTATTGTCAGCGCAGGCCACGACGTGTATGTGCCCAAAACTTTCAATATAATAAAACTTATAAATTATTCGTTAGTCTTACTTTGACTGCAGAAAGTTCAATACGAGTGAAACCGCAAGAAAAGCCTAGTGCAAAACAAAAAAGTGACAGAATAAAGTACTTTAGCCGTTTGACATTCACGATTTTAATTAAACTGAGGATTTATAACGACCACCACGTCATTAAATAAAATACATTTTGTTTTTTTACAAGTAATCAAATTATTTCCCAAACTAGGTAGGTACCTAACATTAGGTTTTTGTGAGGTTCGACATGTAGGAGGACCTTAAGTTATAGCTTGCTATCAACAGTTGAACATTGATAATATAATCTGTTTAACTATTTTTAATTCAATTATACAACAGTGTTACGTGACCGATAATTAGGGAAGTATAACATTAATCTTCTAATTAATTATTTAAGCTAGTTGCACCACCTTACTTTAACTTTAACAAACTTCAGAAATCTGTCAATTACCATATACAAAGCACCAGTTATTGAATTAATTTAAACGGGTTTTAACGCGATACGCGGATAGTTTAAAATTAATTCAATTATGCAATGCGAAAGTTTAAAATTAATCTCCGGTTATTGTTACGGTTAAAGTAAGTTGGTGCAACTCAGCCTTAAAAAGACGTCTAGCTAGTTAAGAGATTCCGCAACCATTCTCCTACGACCGATTCATCAATGGACTTTTCGTAGACGATTCATTTATTTCCATTTCCCTATTATAAGTAGTTAAGCTTAAAAGCTTCAATTTGATTCAAGCTTAACCACACGTTTCAGAATTCAGAGTTATAAAGACACAGATAAATATTTTATTAACATTTTTATGTATTAATTATAGCCTTTGTTTGAACGATTTAATTACAATCGTGGGAAGGCGTAACGACATACAGGCATATTAATGTTTGTTGTTTGTTTATTGTTGTTATAAAATATTTGTAAACATAAAAGAACGCCCTCTAGCTAACAAGTGTTCAATCATATAACCATGCCGTTGCCATAAAAGCAAGTGGGTTTAATAGCATACAAACCTGTGATAAATTAGTTCATATTAGCTAACACATTTTTATACACTAACTATTCGGATCATTACCATTATTAGAAATATGTGAAACATTTCTTTTTTCCTACCTGCTTACTACGAGCAATGGACTACGACACTACTACGCCATACGAACTCAAACAACGCCACCTGTCTAAATACTTGCAAAACGAAAAGGTTTAGTAGCGAGACGACTACGCGGTCTCGTGGTGGAAAGTTGAACCAAGAAAACTATTATGAAAGAAATACGCGTTTATCCGATAGATGGCACTGTATAAAGTGGACCATAACAGTGCTACGAAAATGAGACGCTACGAATTCATACATTCTATAGAGCTACAAGGCTACATCTTTTTAATTTTCAGTGTTTATTTAGATATTATAACTTTAATGATAGTAAAGCATTCATAACGAAAGGGAAATTATTTATTTGGTTTAAAATACTTAAAAAAGCAAATAAAAGTATATTTTTGAAGGGTTCAGAAATAAATATCTCTCTAACTATAAGTATTCAGAATCGCATAATTATATCATAATCATTAATGTGTAACCTATTTGATTACTTCTAGAACTCTCTCAAATATTTTTTGTCACAGTTATTACTGTTACTTTTTATTCCTGCTAGATAACATACATAACGGAAAAATTGAATACAATGAACGAACGTATCAGTCATATTACTCTACATAACACAACAATCAATCACCGTACTGTAAAAATATACATTATCCAGTTCCACCAACCATAATAATTGCAGTAAATAAGTATGAGAACATTGCTACTTAAGTAATAGCTGCTTTCTCCACGGAGGATGTGACGTCATGGCTCGGTGGTGGCAAAGTTTCCAATTTCCATTGTTTTTGCGTACTTTATTAGCGCATCGCTTACTTTCTGATACCTTTGTATTGTCATGTAAATTAGTGTAGGTTCTCGTTAGCAAGGCTCATCTCAGATTTTTCCCTGATGTGTTGAAAAATACAATATTGTAGTTTCGTTACAATAAAAAGTATAAAATTTATTAAATAATACTAAAAGCATGATTAAAGGAAGTTCTCACATGCATTTCCCATTTTTACAATCGAGTAGACGATCAGAAGAAAATATAAAACCTACGAGTATTTCAGTTAACATCATATGAATTCATTAGTTCCTTTCATTACTTTCAACTTCAATGCGGCAGTGACTTTGTAAATTATCTACAACAGTTAATCACTATTAAACTTACTAATTAACTAAATGTTAGAACTAATAAAGCACAATTACATGAATACTCCGCAAATAACTTATTATTAGAAACTTGTATCCAAAAAACCGTTGCATAGTTTTTAAGAATGCCTTGAAAAAACAATTAGTTTCCATTTCAGTTCTCACGAGCCTGGAAAAACCCGGCTCGGTTGCGGTAGGAGTCCTTGGCAGGAGCAGGGAAGCCCAGAGTTACGTGGCGCTGCAGTCGACCGAAAGTAGGCCATCGAATCGATTAGAACAGCAGTGGCGTAGAGTCGTTTTATAACGATCACACAATGTTTTTTTATTTGATTGTTATTGTTATAACAAGATTTACTTAATTATTATGTTTACTATCTTTGGCTAAAAAGTATCTGAGGATACATTTTATATAAACTATAGTCATTTTATGTTTTTATCATTTAAATAATTTTAACATATTTTACTCAATTCCGAGTAACTATAATGAATAGAAAAATAATTTGTTACATATGGAAACAAAAGTATAACTTTTTTTGTTTTAATTTTACAAACTAAGTAAATTGTGGTGCAGATTTTCCCACCATGACGTATTGCGATAAGTCAAGACTGTGCTTTACTGTAAAAATTGTACAAATCATTGGTAAAGCATAGTTTACTAGTTTACGGGACTATTCCCACCTCTCGTTCCCACCACTGCAACTCCTGTGTAGCCAGGATCTACAGCTTGACCGCCACAAAAACCCAACCAATGAAGGTCAAGTTTGTCCCGGGGGAAAGTTAAACTGTCATTGGACCCGCAACGAAATTAATCAGAACATAGGAGGAGTTCGAAATTAAGGTTCGACTTCCCTCCATTGCAAAGCGGATGACAGGTGACAAACAAAGGTTTAAAACCTTTAAGAAAAAGATTATGCACCACGGACAATAAATTAAATTAAGGGGGCCTATCTTATGAGCAATTAGCAACTACCTGCCAATAATATTTTTCACAAAATCGCTTAAAAGCACGGAAATGTTTCCTTGTCGCGACAAGATCGGTGTAATAAATTGCGGAAACAGATGTATGTTGTATTGAATTAAGCATTATATCACGTTCATGTTTCATAGTTTACTAGTTTAAAAACTCGTCTTCTCTTATACTCAGATACTCGTAGCTATAATCCCCTTTTGATAAATTGTCTATTCCGCAACTGTTTATAATCGGCCTAAGTTGTCTAGAAGAGATCACACAAGCAATAAGAATGGCGCATAAATGGCATTCTAATCCATAAGTTCCTTCTATTTGTCAATATTGTGTATTGTAAAAAAAAGTGCTACCAATGAAATGAACGAACAAACGACGACTCTACAGCGGCTATATTCCGCATCTCTCGCGTGGCCTCCGCGCACCGCAATAGGCGCAGTTCGGAAAACCCGTGTCTTGCAATAAATTCCCAGTAATTGGCCAAAATAATATACTAACAATATTCAGCAACCTTCTTGAGAAATGTTTAATAGTTTTGATTAGAAAAACAAGGAAAACGGGAATTCCAACTAGGGCGACAACAATCATAATCTTAGAAAATGTAGCTAAGTTAAGAAACTAAGCAATTAATTTTAAATTGAAACTTTTCCATGCTTCTTTTATAATATTTCCATCCTGAATTGACGAGCAAAGGCCGTCATTCACTTTCAAGACATAAAAATAGTCGAGTGTACCAAATATTTAAACAGAAGTCAATAACCTATTGCGCAATACCAATTACAAAGTAGTCTACTCCAGCAACAGTGGCAGCAAAAAATGTAAACAGCGACGTCTTCGAAGCTACCTCACATTACGTCATCGAGTCCAGTGATCTTGTACCTCCTTGTACGCACTAGCGAAACTACACGTGACGCAGAGCGCTGCGATACTGAATTAAGCTTTTATACAGATTGAAATAGAGCTTAAAGTCTATCAAACCGTAAAAATGCACTGGTGTAAACGTCGGCGATAGAAGTTCAAAGTAAGGAAGTCGTAGTTGCAGGCTGTTGACGAGAACTGGCCACTCGACTATGTACTTTATGAATCTAGATAAAAGGCACAGAACTGAATTACATAACTGAGTGTTTTGAACTATAGTGAACTTGGGTTCGTTGCACCGTAGATGGGTGCAATGTCTTTAATCCACGGATATCACTCTAAGATCTCTGTATCCACCATCAATAACTTTGTTCCTAAAATAGTACAATAAAATGTAGCATTTTTGTGAAGAAATGTTGGCGCCAGTACAGCTGGTGCCGCCAACTCGCTAAATTAAGTTTCTTACGAAATCTATGTTGATTTCGAACAAAAAGCAAAAAAATTGCTAAATTCACTATTTTTATCTTTTATACAAAATTACAAATGAGTAAAGAAAAAAGATGGCCATGAAACTAATTATATTGTAATGTATGTAAAATATTTCGCTTGGCCAACAGTTGACGAAGTTCTTAGAGAGAAGTCAAAGGTACATGAATTAAAAATGCACCAAGACACACTGAATTCAAGGTTCCCCAGGATAATTTCAACGGTTTATCATTAATTTATCGATACATGCTTCATAGTTTTGGGAAGTTTACTTATCACAGCATCACGAGCTGCTGACCTTCTTAAAATAGTATTCAAATTGTTGAAACCTATTTATAAGAGTAATACGTGATGCCACCTGACTGGATGGGCTGATGATTTTAGTTGATGTCTGAGACATAATGTATGCGAAGACTGCATGATTTACTAAGAGCAGTGACTTTAGACTTATTTCATTAATTCTTTTAATCATTCTAGAATATCAAGATTTCCAAACTCAACACCCGGCCTACTTACTCGTATTTAGCTTCAACAACTATTTTAATACTTAGTCATAATGTAGTGCTTAATGGAGCATCAAAACAACAAATGTGAAGTAACACGGACCAGTAGCAATAGCACATTAGACTTTACACTTTTGTTGTAAAATAGCGTCTATTACAACCAACATAAGACGCTGGACTGTAAAGCTTGATGTGCTGCTTAGTACCACACGCGAGTCGCTCTGAATCGTGGTTCAGCGAACTGTTGCACAAGCTACGCCGGCGCAGGTCCGGCTCGCCGCGACTTGTGCAACGGACGCCGAAAACCTAAGTCCTGTTTTACGCAAAACTGTGATATCATGCTTATCATTGCACACGATGACTCATCGCTATTTCTAAACTCTTCTTCTACTTCTGTCTTTTTGGACCACGTGGGTGTAAACCTCTTTCAAATCAAGCCACCTTTTACGGATTAATTTCGATCCACTTTAATCCTGCTGTTCTGTTAGTCTTCGTGCAAACGCATTTGCGGTCCTCCTTATAGTCATTTAAAGAATATCATTAAAAAATACGATTACTTAGTAGACAGATCAATAGACTATACCTACGAGCTAAGTATCAATATTCTTGTATCAAACAATTACAACCTTCTGCTCAGTGGCACGAATCACTGAAAACTCTAATTTTAGTCAAAAGTAATAGAAACAAGCCCTAGGAACAAATTACTCCTTATTTATTTGGACCTCGCCAAACACAAGAGCCACCAAAAATCGATTATGTTGATTTAAAATTGCAACTGAATCGTCGAAATTGTTATTAATATAAACGGAACTACTCAATTTCAGTCGACTTCTCATTATAATATACTTAGAACATCATAATAATCATATACTTGGCGTAAATGTTGCGTAATTTTAGTAACACTACGACTACTTACATACATAAATATTAATTTAATTTTAAATGTAAATTTACATAGCTCTCTGAAACGAATGAGCGTCTTACCAAGCATAAAACAAAGATCGTTTGGCTTATGCCACAACAATCAAGAGTTTTGTTTAGTGGTTGGGGTTTTAAACATTTATTAAAATAGGTTCTATCAAACAATTTATTAATATTCTGTAGCTTGTATTATGTCGTATCCACTGATCACGTCTTCAGCCAAATCGAATCCGCAACGCAGTTGGCGTTTATGTCTATTGCGAATTACTAAGGCCCAGAACAGACGGTGAAACGCAACTGCAACGAAACTGCAACTGCTAGTTACTTTTGAATTGCATCTAAGTTTCTGCCATAGCGTCCGTTGAGAGACCACGCATGACACGACCAGTTTGAAACTTTCAGTTTCAGTTTCATTCATAAGAATCATCAGAAAGTTGCAGTTTCGTTGCACCGTCTGTTCTGGGCCTAACAAGCTGCCATCAACTTCACAACAACAGTAGTATGCTATGGCTATACAAAAATTGCAACACAAAGCTTTATGTCACTGCATGACTTCGGCCTGCATTATGAAATGGCACACAAGTATGAATGTACACTCAAGAATAAATCCACATAAATCCAACTTATCGTGACGATTAAGAAGCATGAGTTTGAATCGAGTTTTGAGCTTAATAGAACCACCAAATATAAGGGAATGATTACACTATGCCTGAAATACGCCTGATTTTGAGTCGTCCGCAGATTACGAGTATTTTGACCGACTCAAGCAGATTCTCCTTAATGCCTCACGACACACGAACTTTGTTTAACTAACAGCTACCTATTAACGAAACTAATGAATTTTATTTTATCTGAAGTTAAATTAACGAGCAGAAAAAAGTTGCATTTAACAGGATTAAAAACGATGTCATCGATGTCTGCGGGATACCCCGAAGGCCAATCTCATTGAGGACACTGAGTCACTCTGCGACCTCAAACCAACTCAGGACTCAAGACACGCGTTGCGACTTATGGCCATGGTGTAACAAGTTATGAATAAACACAGTAAACAAATCATATTAAGTGATAACAACAATTCATTTACAAAATATAATGCATGCGCGCTAACGCGTTGATGTCTTTTCTATGCTTGATGATAATTTCGCTCGCTATGTAATAACTATTGTATTACATTTACATTATCCAACTAAAACGAAACGAATATAATTGAAGCATTACTACAAATCAGTAATAATAACGTTTTAATATAAAATTATTACAACAGGCATACATCTGTTTTCTTTTACGCCATCAGAACTTTAAAATTAACGCAATAATGGGTCAATATCGTAATTCAATGCTATTAAGGCAGTTTTAGGGTGGCAATATCATTAAAAAGTATGTCACTGATCCTTATAGGACCGAGATGGCTGGGGAAAGCGAGGTATTGGCCTAATAAGGGATCCTCGCATTAGATAACTGCATTGTGTTGTAAGCATCAACAAAATTATAACAACTGACCAATGTCCACACTTTCTCACTAGTCGATCGAGGAGTTTGTTAGAGTGAAATGTACTCGTAATAAATATTAGAAACGAGATATATCAATAAAATTACTTATTTATTGAAATAAATCGATGCAATAATTAAAAAAACAAACAAACAATTGAAGCACGGGTGATATTTTTTTACTAAAATAAACTGACTCTCGAGTGCAATAAATTACTCAATATATTTATTATTGAGGTGTATTTTATGTTCCTGTTGCATAGACACTGCAATCGTGGTAATACCCAAAAACAATGGCACACAAGATCCGTAAAGTTGACCTCAATCGAACCCAGTTGCCTAACGTCTACTCGGAACACACTCGTCAATGAAATACTCCAAGGGTTGATCAATGAGACGCAAATGACGTCAGTGCCTGTACCACTACACCATTCAACGGCTTTTGATATCGCTAACTTACATCGAGATGTGACCAAATTGGAACCCAAACAGAGTCTATTGGTAGGAGGCAGAAACGCCAGTCTTACAAAATCGCTGTGCGTGCATCTTTGCCTCGGACGAAGTATAAAGCGTTGTAGTGATAGTTTGAGAGGCATTCGTACCCAAACAGTGCGACGGTGTGGTGGTGCAAGAGAGTTGAAGATAAACATTAGTGATAAATAAAGGATAACTGAAACAGAAGTAAGTTTCCATCAAGTGACAGAAAAGTGATATTTTAAAATGTGCGCGAAAATATTTGGGACTTTATCAAACAGTTGCAGTGCTGAAATTGCGCCAGTTTTTACTGGTGCCAAAAGTTGTAGATAATTTTAAAAAATCAGGCAGTACGTTGCGTCGTTTCCTGTGCTACAATATCTGTATTTAAAAATAATCAAGTGTCAGCTGTGCCTTGGATACGAGAGCTAATCCTCTCAGGTTCACGGGAACTTTCACTTTCCCTCGGAGGAAAGTCCTCCGTTCATTACTTGCAACCTAACGAGATCGCTACTGTTCTTGACAATAGAACAATGCCATTTAATTTCCTGTTTACCGCGTTTTGATGATTACTGAATAATTTTTACATGATAACAATCAAAACAATGTCTAATCGCTTTATTCTTTTATTTATTTCAATGGTTTTAGTTTGTGTAATTTATTATTTCTTCATAAACGGCCAATTATAAAATTGTTACAAAATTCGATATAAACAAGAGTAATATTATTTTTATATTTTTACATCATTATTTAAAATACTGAACTTTTTATGTCGCATTATAAATTAGATAATGTCTATTATAATTGTATTGATGAAACAAACACTTTCTTCCATTCAAGTCTCTTACTTTATATCACACGCTACTTTCCGCTCTATTGTTACGATTCAGTTAAGTTAATAAGAAAACTCCTAGATCTATTTGATGTATAAATAGGTGAAATTTGCATATAAGAGGACTCGTAATAAGTCGTTTCGTTGTGCTGTAACTCGTTGCATAAATAAACAAGATAAAAGCATTTCCGAGGTTGCGTAACTGTTACGCCGCAGTGACGCATCGGTCGCGACGCGCGCGGACTGCCGATGGGCCACTCGCGCCGGTTTTCGGTGACACTGACACCAATAACACTTTCGTTACAAAACAATGGGTGACACCAATCATCAATAATATTATGCTACCATTGTTTATATGCTCATCTTCTGAAATCAGATGACATATATGTTTGATCTTTGCATTACATAACAAGCTTCAATTTCTCTGAATTTGTAAACTATTTACTTAATAACTGAGCCATGATTCAGATTTCTGTACATAACGTCGACTTATACAACGCGTGAGAGTGCTTTCGAGAGCCCACGTTAGCCTGCGCCGGCGCAGCCGCTAGTGCGCTGACATTATGGAGTCTTACATAACCCGACTGTCCGCAAAAGTAAAAGTGATTCTTCGCCTACTAAAGTTTCGAAACAAAGACATGCTTTAATAAACAAGGATTAAATCACACTTATTTTTTCCAGATCATGCGGTGGTTTACTGTTACGTGTATATTGTTACCGTTAATAATAGCGAGCACATCGGCGGAATGGTCTTGGGGACAAGAATCGAAAGCAGAGGGTAAACAGGAGAATGCTCAGCAAACTACAGACTTGTTACAAGGCGAAGAACTTCCGAAAGCTGAAGAGAAAAGTTCTGATTCTAACAGTACCGTTCTGGATGACATCGTAGACGAACTGATCAGCAGCAAGCAGGGCAGGAGTTTGGGCGGTTTCGACGACGACGTGTACAGCGATCCCACGATCAAGGAAGCCTTGGACGCAGGTGATGACGCTGAAGCAAGAAACCTCATCAAAGGACGCCTTTGCACTTTAGGACTCATTCAAGTAAGTATTCTTTAAAAAGTAGTTCATACTGAACAAAATAATAATAGCACTAATTCGATTCTACGTAATATTTGTTACATAGTCATGCCAGTTATACGCAATTACATTCGTCTTTATTTGTAGATTTATAAGTAGTTTAAGTAATGATATTAAGTATTATTTAATTATTTCAGTGCGATGAAGATGACACCCAAGAAAAACGAACCTACTTGTCACCAGATGAACTGATTTATGCTCAACCTGTTGACATCAAGCCAATTGGCAAACCCATTGCGTCCATTCCCGTCCGCGGACCACCCAGAGCCTATGGACCACCTAGGCCTATGCCTACTTACCACACACGCCCGCAGAAAGTACCCCCGAAAAGAGTCGGATACGGAGGTAACTTCCGCCCTGGATTCTCTGAGAAATACGGTGTCGCAGGAAACAACTTCCAGTTCTCACAAAGCAGCAGCGGTGGACTGTTTAATGGACATGAGGCGAATTACGTAACTAAACCACCTACATATGCTAATGACAGCCCTTACAACTTCGATAACAATAAACCAAGCTACAACAAGGGCTCTTCGCAATCAGGCACTAAAACAGACTCTGTAGTACAACAACATGTTCACCACCACTATGTACACAGTGATGGAGACAAGGACCCCAAAGTTATTATCAAACCTGTCGCTATTCCTGTAGGATCAGTAGGACACCTGGCGTCACAATCTCCTCAGACTTTTGGACACCAATCAAGCGATATTATCACAGCCGGTGGTGGCGACTACAGTAGCCTTAGTTCCGGAGGTTTCAAACCAATGACTGGAGACTTTGGTGGATTAAACAGCAAACCAGTATATGAATCTGACACTATATACGGATCCCAGTATGGCCACAGCGGTTTCAACAAAGAAGGATCTAGTATTTTAAGCCAGGGTTTGCCAAACCAGTACCAAAACAATTTATTCGAAGACCAGCAAAAATATGGTAACTCTCTAGGATCGTATGGATCACAGAACAGTGAATTCTACAAAAAAGAACTCAATGTTGGTTCTGCTAACAATTTGTACAATCAGGGTGGATCATTCGGAGCTAATGGAGCTTACCAAGAAAGTTACCATGTGCCAAAGGCGCAAGGACTTGACTGCGTGTGTGTAAACTATGACCAATGTCCCAGCCAGGAGGTCATCGGCCGCAGAGACGACTTATATTTGCCCATCGATCCTCGTAACAAAGCCAGCGAAATCACCGCGCTGACCGATGAACAAATTGATAACATAACCAAATTAGATGCAGCTGAACAGGCTAACCAAAATGCTACCACTGAAACCAAGAAAGTCAGCAAGAGGGAAACGAAAGAAGCTGATGATAACAAGGCTGAAGAAGCTTCGAAACAAATTGAAGCAGTAAGTAAACACCTTTAAATGACTTACATTAATCTTACACAATCATTGTAACTAACACTTATTTTGAAACCTTTCGTCGCCACCCATTTAAAAACATATCATCATTTTTCATTTATCATAGACATGCGTGTATAAAACTGGGGTAACATTTGTTGCATTCGGAAATGTGTATGATCCGTATTTAAACCTGAATGTAACAGCTTTCAAAAGAAACACTAAACAATGGGCATTGACATAATTATATCTAACATTGGATTGATACTTTAATTATAACATTAATTTACAAAAGTAAATATTACTGCAGCGCCTCATTGGATTGGCCGGCTACGGCGGCAATGGCGGCAATAGCAACAAACAAGTGCAGCCCACGTTTGGTGTCTCTTTTGGGTTGCCCCAGCCTTCCCACGGCGGTTATCCTATCAATCCTTTTAACTCAAATCCTCTATACAACCCCTATGGTCCAGCACTTAACAGCGGAGGTCTAAACTTAGGTTTAGTCTCAGTAAATCCTCTTCTAGCAGTTCAGGTCACCAAAAATGATTATGGCGAAAAAATCGTCAAGCCCTTTGTTAATTTGCACGTCACGCCAAATGAACATGTAGTTAACAAACTATCCAATATATTTCATGAGAAAAAGTTATACCTTCTGAATAAGCATGAGCATTACCACCACTTCAATCCTCATCATGACCACCACTTCAATCCTTATCATGACCATCACTATCCAGTACCCCATCATCCTATACAGCCAATATACAGTCATAATCATCATAATCCTCCACCGCACTATTCACACCATGGGCCACCGCCAGTTTATTCCCCACAATACAATCAATACAAGCCATCGTATGGTCATATACACCCGTATCAATCTCACGAGCCACCTAGTTATAATGACGATTACTATGATGACAATGAAAATGTGCCTAATCATTTTGATGATGGCGCTGATTATAATAATGTTTACCAAGGTGGATTTTATGGCCCTGGTTTTGAAAGAAATGCTAACATAAGTGCAAATGATAGACAAGGCACATACGCCAATAGGCATGGTTACTCCCGTTCCCTTTCCCTTCCTCAAAATAGACCTGGGGCTAACCGTGGAGGCCAAACTATCCGATTCCCTGAGAACAGGAAGAAGAGAGAAACCACGGTAGAAAAATCTGTTGAAAATATACAGGAGGTAATACTAGACCTATCTGATATAGTGTATCATATAAAAATAGGATAGAATCACCTTTTTAAATCAGTCAATTACTATTTGATATCTCCTGAATATGTTTTTAATAATCATTTTAATTTCAGCGTCAAGGTTACTTCGGTCGTCCTCCAGTTCAACAATGCAGACAGAACCAGGTTTGCTGCCGTAGACCTTTGAAACCTCAAGCCGGAAACAGAGGCCAGTGTGGTATCAGACATTCCCAGGGAATCAATGGTAGAATCAAGACCCCATCTTACGTCGATGGAGAGAGTGAATTTGGCGAATACCCATGGCAAGCGGCTATTTTGAAAAAGGACCCCAAGGAGTCAGTTTATGTGTGTGGAGGAACATTGATTGACGCTAACCACATAATGACTGCAGCTCATTGTATTAAATCGTAAGTTCTTGCTAATGTTTTTACTTAGTGTTTACTATACATATTTATTTTCAAAGTTAAATCATTAAAGGGATGCAATATTCAGTTAAAATAAAAATATTCCCTTAATTATTTCAGATACAAAGGATTCGAGCTGAGAATTCGTCTTGGTGAATGGGATGTCAACCGTGACGTCGAGTTCTTCCCCTACATTGAGAGGGACGTTGTCTCCGTCCATGTCCACCCACTTTACTACGCTGGAACTTTGGATAATGACCTCGCCATATTGAAAATGGACCACCCTGTTGAATGGACCAAATACCCTCACATCAGCCCGGCTTGTCTGCCTGACAAATACACAGATTACGCCGGACAGCGATGCTGGACTACTGGATGGGGCAAAGATGCCTTTGGCGACTACGGAAAATACCAAAACGTATTGAAAGAAGTCGATGTCCCAATTCTGTCTCACGGTCAATGCCAACAGCAGCTGAAGCAAACGAGATTGGGTTACAACTATGAGCTGAATCAAGGTTTCCTCTGCGCTGGTGGGGAAGAAGGCAAAGACGCCTGCAAAGGTGACGGTGGCGGTCCCTTGGTGTGCGAGCGTGGAGGCACGTGGCAACTCGTGGGGGTGGTGTCCTGGGGTATTGGCTGCGGCCAGCCTGGCGTTCCCGGCGTCTACGTGAAAGTCGCTCACTACCTCGACTGGATCTCTCAGATTACTGGCAAATTCTCGCCATACTGAAGCGTTAAATCTATTTTGTAGACGCAATGAGTCACAAATTGACTGAATGTTATATCATATTTATTATTAGGCGCTAGATTATATTTAATATTTATTCTTACTTTGGATGGTAATATCCAGAGACACGAGTAATCGCATAATGCAGATAAATTTTACAAATATATTAAATATTGAAATAAATAAAATGTTTATTACTTTTATACCTCCCACTTTTAACATAATTAAATATTAAATCTAGTAGGTAGGTATTTTAATAAATTATGAAAGCACTGAACAATAGACAAATTACAGCATATTAGAGCCTTCTTACTACACATTTTTCAAAAGCATTTAATCTGTCGGTAAACTTTTGACACTTACCATAAATGTTATTGCTTCGATGTTTGTTTTTGTTGTGCACTGCTTTCGAATTTTACTATTTACTGAGAAAATAATCAAGTCTTTCTGTGAATAAAATGGCAGGGAAAACTACAGACCGTAAAGGGAAGGGCAAAGAAACTAAATCGGCCGTTAACGAGTTAACAGAAAATCTAGCGGCGTTCACTTTGCCCGACAGTCTGCCCTGCTCCGAAGTAGAATTCCCTGTCCTCATCAAAAGAAAGGCTGGTGCTAGCTGGAAGCAGATACTGGAGGAAAGTGATGAGAAATTCAAAGAAATAGAAGCGTTTGCCGAAAGCAAGAAAGAAGCAATACCAAAATCGCCCTTTTTAAGTAAATACATACTAGATATTATAATTTATCAAATGCTTTGAGTACTTAGTAGCTCATTAGTTAGGTAAATTGCGCATTAACTCATGATAAAAGAACCTCTCTATATTCTTCACTTGCTTATCCAAGAAGTAACTATCTACTTACCTAGTTCATATCATTGAAAAAGCTTGACAGTTTTAATTAACAAAATTACATCATTTAGACCCTAAAACATAAAACACAATGCAACTCTTTTCCCGACACAGAGACTGAATGCGATTACATCAAAAGTGAAGTTTTCGAACATCTCATACCGGCTTTGGAGGAAACTCTGAATAAAGCTAAGATCTGGGAAGCATTATTGCGTCAAAAGTGCTTCTTCAATGGCATAGATCACATTGTTCAGGTAAAAACTGATACTGATATATATAAAATCTGTGTCCCGCTGTGTGTTGTTCCCCTAAAAATAATTGTGAGCAAAGTTGCAAATCAACAGCAGCAGTAGACAAGTAGGTACAGTGTTCTGGGTGTACATACACATTCCAAAGAGAAATCGCCAAAGCTGATACTATGTTACATTATCCATGAGTGACGATGGGAACCATATGGGTTAACTTGGTGGGTTACAGATTAAGAATCAGAATGCAACGAAAAGTACAACAGACCTCACAACTCTTTCGATTTCAGATTTTGTGGAACAATAATCCTAGATATCCAGAACGCAAAGACAAAAACGTGCATTTATTCAACATGCCTTGGGTCCGTGCTTACCTCAAAGAGAAGTAAGTACTATATTCGAAAAAATGTCTTAAGAAATCGTTTAAGTACTTACGCCAAAGAAAGGTGGGTCATGGTGGGCACAAAATACCAGAACTTATTTTTTCATTTCAGTCCACGACCATATTACCCCAAGTCGTGGCTGTGGCCCGAAGACTACGCTGCCACCTTGATACAAAAAACAGTCCGACAGTACTTCGTACAAAGAGAAGAGGAAGTCCAGGAGATGCGTGACTTCTGGAGGGTAAGTTCAAAACATTGTAGCTATTGAAAAAGTCCCTACTTGTGTTTAATAATGTCCTTAATAATGTGACTACATAATTTTTGGTAAGCAATTTAAAATCCAAATATTGTAGCCATTGCAAATGAAGCAATTTAATGTGCGCAAATCAAAATCAATCAAGGTAGTTTGAGAAAAATATCCTGCCTTGGTAGGTAACTACTACACATTTGCAAACAACTTCAATGAGAAATCGTGTCGTGAGATCATGACGGAATGATCGAGCTCTTTGGCGCTCCTTGGGACAGTCTTAGGTCCAGCAAACTGTAATGAGGGCTATCGAATTTGCCCTCACCAGTTGGCGCCACTGTAAGAAGGTCCAGTCACTAGGTGGTGGCTGACAGTGACACCATTGTAGAGTAAGGTCCTGCCAATCGCCAGTAGTGCCAACCGGTGAGCGCAAATACGATACCATTCATTGGTTGATGATGAAATAAGTAAATACTTTTATATTAATTTCAGAAACTGGAGGTGGAGCGCAACGTCCATGATATGGAAACCAATCCGTATTTAGCCAAAAAATTCGCATCGATACAAAATTTCCGCAAAAACTGATGAACTTAGAGATGTCTTAAATGACAGAATATTTTTTTAAACAGCTTTAATTGTAATCTAATTAATTAAACTATAAATACAGAACAAATGTGTGTTTTAATTCAGCTGCACTCCTTCATAAAGAGAGAGACTAACTGGTTTCCCAAGGCCCATAGTAAACTGGACGGTGGGTTGCTCACCGGGCTCTGCAATCCTTAGGACTCGGTTGGGGCTCTTGTTGTAGCTTAGAGGCATCACATACTCCTTCATAGTCTGGAATGAGAAACAAAATTGTATTAAACACCAAGCATACTTTCTGATGAAGATTGGGTTTTCTGTAACATGTTTTTTCTCAAAGCGTTGGTGGTAGGGCCCAAAAGATAAGGAGAGATTATTTTGATGTTCTTATATGCCAAATATTAGTCTTAGTTGAATGAAGATTTTTCATTATTCATGTTGTCTTGCTGTCTGCTGAGACTGAGAAAAATCTGCACATAGGTACTTTCATAAAATTTATTTATATTAGAATACTGAAAAAGTTTGAAGATTTATACTTCTTATTTATATTCAAGATAGTCTTAAGAATAAACCCTAGTGGTATTTGACGCACCCGTGGTGGACGCCCCCGATTTAAATAAATTTAATATCATATTTTTTTCGGCTTTTGCACTAAGTACAGTCAACGAAAAAAGTTTCACAAGCTAATTATTATACTAAACTATGCATGTTTGACGCTATTTATGCAATATGGGAGCAAAATTTTAACCCAAAACCAGCAGTAGTAAGAAACAAAAAACTTTTGTAGGAATTATTTTCATTTCATTACATTCATTTTTGTGTTTAATTCTACTGGCCTAATAAATATTTATTCGTTTATAAACATTTTTGTGCCTGACTGTACATTTGATTAAAAATTGCTTCAAATCGAATTTAACTGACCGGGGGCGTCGACCACGGGTGCGTCGAAAACTGGGGGACTCGGCCACGGACCCGTTTTTATAGTCTATCGATATTATTAATGTACTGTGTTTTTTTCAATGATAAATAAATAAAAAATAAAAAACTTAAATACGTAACGTAACATTTAGAAGATAAGATCAGTACTTAATTACCTCTAAGCCCTTCTTTTCATGATCCTTCACAATAAACTGCTTCATTAATGGAGGCATTTCAATTGTGGTTGGTAGAATAACTTCTGGGAAATTGTGTTCCTTAGTTACGGAGGCCAACAGTTTGGCCTCTTCATTCTTGGGTATGAGCTTGTAGTCGGGCTTGTAGGAAGTGCGGTAGATTTCCGTAAGAGTTGGCAGTTTACGTCCCCTGAAAGTCTTTTCAACCCAGATGCGAACTCTACGCCGTTCCTGTAATGTTACATTAGAACCGAAGTTAGAGATCTAAAGTAACTATTTATTTCATGTTGTAACTAAGATCAGGTTTGTGGTTTGATACCGCTATATTATGTAAATCAAAGGGCCTGGGCCCTTTCATTCCCTTTATATATAAAGTTGTTTATGTGTTTATTATAATTTTAAGCCGCTATAAAAGCTTACTTACAAATTGAGTGCTATTAACTTACACATTGCTCTCTGTTTTGATTGAAAACGAAGGCATAAAAGAGCTTGAGTTTCGAGTTCGAAGGGCATCAACAATATGCAAACACTTACCTCATCAGGACAAGTTTCCACTTTAACTATTTTCATGAAACTTGGTTCAGGGTAGCGCTCGAACACGGATCGCACAATAATTCTTCCAACTCCTAAGTTTTTCAAACTTCCTACAATCTCCCACAAGGTTTTACCTTGAAAATTGGTGGTTCTTCCAACATATTTGATAACGGGAGAAGTCATTTTATGTTTTATCCAGTTAAAATTACTCAATTTAGAATAAAATCTCACATCAAAATAGAGTTAGGTTAGGATTCCTTCCTAACATCATTTTTTATATGTATCGAAGCAAGTACAACCTTAACAGCTTATTATTAGGGTGCAAAATTCTGTGAGAAATGCTTGAAGATAAAACAGATGACACTGACGTTTCTCGAATAGCTGACATTGACAGCTATGAACAGTATTGCCAGTTAGAATAATATATCAGAACATAGTGTATCTGTGCCGATAACGATCAAACCGTTATTTATCGTTTTTGTAACGATCAACCTGAGCTTTAAAAGCTATTCGCGTGGTGCCGCGTAAAAATGATATTTAGTATTGTTTTACCCATATTTTGCCTAATATTAAGTTCACGAATATCGGAATTCTTGAGATTGTAATGTAAGGAGCTGCACAACAAATTGACAGATTGACAGATTCAAAAGATCGTAATCACTTCGCAGCAGTTTTAAATATTAGTCATAACACAGGTCATAGTAAATAATAGGCCGAAACTGTTAAAAACTTCAAAAATATAATTAAAATAATAATAAAAAAAACAAGTATTTTACTAATAAGTTGGTCATCTAACTCATCGTTAATAAAGGGAAAGAAATAAATCAAATAAATAAATAATTTGCGTACTCTTATTTTCAACTCACTATTTTCACTGCGCTTTTTAGCACCATGCATTCAGGAAAATCTGCTTTGGGCATTTCATTTACCTAGGTTGTTTTAGTGCTCTTTATACCTACCTATATTTTTTTTTTAATCCAGTAATATTTTAAAGTATTTGGATTCTGAATTTCTGGCCTATTATAAATTTGTATAGTTAGCTTAATATGTTGAGGGAAATAAGAAGACATCGTTATCAAAAAATCAACTTCAATTTATTCTCAATTTCTTATTTTGTTACTTTACGGAATTTACGCAATACAAATGTTGTAAAATATAATTACAATAGATAACAGTTATTAAATTTTAAATGCAGAATTATTTATTATTATTAGTATATTAACAATGTCATGGAGTAGTCCAAATGCTGCTGACAACTATTGTTGAGTAAGTATGCCATCGTCGAAAATACATTTCACTACATACTGAAAAGAATAGAAAAGTTTCCATTCTAATGGCTGAAATTCTAATACTATATTCACTAAATGAGGGTTTTTATATTGAACTATGGATTTAATCCAATTATACAATAATAAGCCCTAATTTAAATATTCCAGGCAAGTTTTAGGCATTTCATACGCTAATCATTATAAACAGGCTACATTAATAAATCATGAATAATTTTGATAAAATACCATCGAAACTTTTCTTAGACATAATGCCATGACATTGAATGTTTACGATGGCGTAAAAGTATTATAATTGTAACAATACAAAATATAAAACAGAAAATTCAATTAGGTAGGTGTACTAATACGTAAGCAACAACCCCAATCTAAATTAACAATGACGCAATTTAGATAATCAATTTAAGCATTCCAATAGCATTATTAATTGTCACCTTTGGTGGCGATATCCGTATACCTTTTGCTAAGTTAGGATTATAGTGCACGCGCAGATGCACGGTAAAGCGGCGCCCTCGACGGCCGCGGCCGGAGAGCGCCAGAAGAAGCTAACCTTCTCGCATCAGACCGTTTCCATCCCCACGAGTACAGCCATATCGGCTAACCATCCACACCTGATAATTAACAATAATTCAAAATTGAATAATATTTTTTTTATCGTTAGCTATAATGACAAACGTAACGTAAAACATGGAAACAGACCGATCGTAATTTCCTACTGTTATAATTCTGTACAACAGTCACATTCCGTTGGCAAATAATTAAAATAAAATAAATAATATTTAATTTAGCTATAAATTGCCTAGTTACCAACCGGAATGGGCTTTGTGAACACGCAGGTGGTGAATAACAAATCCATTCTTACATGGGTCCGCGTATGGCTACAACGGCCCGCGATTACACATTACACTATAACCTAAGCGATTGCAATAATAATAATTTAAGACAAATATTTACACATCATCACCGATATCCACAATTAAATAAGAAACTTAAATTAGAATAATTTAAGATAAGATAGTCGGGATATACTAATAATAGGAATCAGTCATTCAGTATCAACAGCGGTCGGTATAGCTGATGTCGTCTCGTAAACATCCTCCAGAGGAGCGCCGGGCGCGGGCCCGCGCGGGTCGCTGGCGCCGAGCGCTGCGCCGGCCCGCGCCGGACGATGCAGGTGTCAAGGACGCCGATTCTTCTGGGCACGAGGTCACTCATCGCTAAAGCTTTCTGGCTGGATGGTTTTCGTGCTCGATATGAAGGCTTACAGTACCCTAAAAGTGTGCATACGCCGTGCGGGGGGCGGGGTGCGGGCGCGGGTCCCGGGAGCCGCGGCGGCGGCGCGGGCACAACTCGAGGCGGCGCCGCGCCGCCGCTTAAGTCGTGTCCCGCCCGTAGGTGCCGATGCGGACCTCGTCGATGACGCGGGTCCACTCTAATGCGTATGACTCAGGGTCTTCGAGGTAGTAAGTACGATTGGGCTGTAAAGCAGAAAACAATGTTATTCACTGATGTAAGATTTGTCGAAACTTTATAAAGATAAAAATACGATGAAAAGACAGCCATCGCAGAAATAAGACTTTAAAGCAACTCACCGTATGCACTAAGAATATTCTGAAGTTCTTGGCTTCAACGCGTAGTTCAGGTGACCAGGGTATTTCACCCTTGAGCACCATGTTGGTGGGGTCCACGTAGAAGAGCCGGGGGCCGGTGGTGAGCAGGAGCATGCGGCGTCTTGGAAACAGTCCCTTCCGTTTGTCCACGTAGCCGTGTTTCAATATTAACTCGCCGTCGACGAACTGGTGCCACTTGTTGTCTCTAGCTTGGATTTCCAAACGACGTCGTTTTTCTTCAGGGCTGATGTCCAATATGCCTAGAACAAAGAAAAAAACTTGTTACAAAACACTTATAAATTACAAAATATTTAAGATTTATAATACAATGCTATTGTAATATCCCCATGTGATAAAAATAATATCCGTAGCCATAATTCATGCATGCATCGACACAATGAAGAACATTATTATCAGCAATGTGCAGTGCGCGCTTTGTCAGCTGATCATAAGGTCGTTATTCAATAAAGATCGCTGGGCCGGGCTCATTCATGATTTCATGTCATGGCGCAGGCGGCCGAGAGCGTGGAACTCCGACGCAGCGCGCGGCGCGCCGGAAGGCTGACGTCATGCCTACTATAGAACCGTAAACCAAGAACTGAGGACGTCCGTTCCGAATTGTGAATACCAGCGAATGCGATGACGCAGAATTGTGCATGCACCATATGGGAAGATTATGTGTCTGTACCATTTACACTTGCAAGATATTATAAGTAATTATATGGAAATAAATTGTTTCAGTTATTGGCAAAAAAAGAAACCGTAAAAACGGAACATTACGGACTCGGTTCAGTTATGAAACAAGACGCGTATAAATTTGCTAAGAATTTAGGTCACGGACGCTCCAGTTGCCTCTTACTCGTCGCTTCACTGCACTCGCTCGAGCCTTTGTAATTGTCTACATCCATGCACTAGAACCGCTATCTAACGATAACCATTATTCAACTCGACATAAAGAGAACAAGATTTTTTTGTGCATAACTTGAATAGAAATATTCTTAAAAAATAATTACCTTTAGAGGTGGACAGGTCGAATTCCCATAGCCGCACGAGCTGGTTGTTGCCCAATCCTGGCTCCAGGTGGTCAGGTACATTGTATTCTTCTTCGAACGATCCACCAGGTAAATAGGGGCTGATGGTGGGAGGAGTTTGTTCCCAAATATTTTCCCAATCAATACCAGAGAAAAATGGGTGATTTCGAATGCTTTCATAAATATCGCCTTTATCATTGGCGCCGATTCTCTTTGTATGATCCAAAACTAATAGTTTTTCAACCAAATCCTTTGCATCAGCAGGAAAACCTTCAGGGAACTCATAGTCCAACTTCAATATTTTCTGGAAGGTCAAAAATTCCGTAGCTGCTCGGAATGGAGGCAGGCCCGATATCATCTGGTAGATGATGCAACCCAACGCCCACAAATCGGAGTTGCGGGTGTCTACGCAGTTTTGAAGCAACTCCGGGCTTACATACTGAGGTGTTCCTACAAAACTAATTTTTCTACCTCTTGATGCGTCATCATCTGCAATGGGGGCCGTTTTGATTTCATCAGGGTCCATAATTTTGGCGGTTCCGAAATCGGCAATTTGCAAATGCATATTTTCATCAAGTAAAATATTTTCCGGTTTTAAATCTCGGTGGATGATACCCTTGGCGTGCATCTTTTCTAATGCTGATAAAAGTTCAGCTGCATAAAATTTTGCTACATTTAGCTCGAAAGAGCCAACTTTATTAATATAAGACAATAACTCGCCGTTCTTTGCGTACGACAATACAAAGTATAATCTTTCCGCATCTTGGAACGTACAATACAGCTTGACAAAACCGTGTGGAACTTTGAAAAGCATATTTAAAGCGTCTTTCTCTCGTTTGATATACTCCATTTTCTTTTTTCGGACGATATGCCGTTTTTCGCAGACTTTAACTGAAACAAAAAAGACGAGAAATTAATATTTTTTATTCTAAATAAATAACTGCAAATAATTAATTTTCAACTAGATAATATGGGTAATTAAATGCATTCGGTGTACATTTTTGATAATCTACTTTACTTACTTGCATATTCCTTTCCACTGTGAATGTCTTTTGCGAGGAACACTGTGCTGAACATTCCGTCGCCAATGAGTTTGCCAAATATGTAATCTTTAGCCGTTCTTTTGGTGGGTTTAAACGACTGACTAGGTGCCGGCGACGCCGCTGGGGTGGGCGCAGGCGCAGGTGCTGCCGGAGACGCTTGCATCCTGACCGGCGACTCGATGACGGACTCTGCGGCGGCAATCGGAGCCCGCACTTCGTTAGTCACTCGGCCGTTCGTCTGCAACAACAAACACCACTGGTTAGACGAGCTCACAAAAATATTGCCAATATTAGTAACGTGCACCACCGCGGCACCGATCCGAACACAGTATACCTAGTGGCGGCGTCGGCGCGTCAACGCGCTTCGAAAGCGTGCACTTGTTTATCGGTCGGCGGGCACGGCGGCGGCGGCGGCGACGGTGGGTTGGTAGCTTACACGTCATGCGCGGTGGGGGCCAGGGGGCAACGCGCCGTCTGGCGCACCGACGTCTTTGAAATTAGGTGACCACTAACTATGCTAAACAAATTCTGACAGCTGACTCAGAAATAAATATACTGGGTTTTGTCTGGACCAGTTGAGATAGCGATGATATTTGGGATATTTTCTTATGTTAAAGACTCTGTTTTTAGAAATATAGATTTTTTATAAAAAAGAAAATTATATCTTCAAAAACCACTACCATTACAAGCTACAGAAAATGGTTTTCACGTTCGCTCCGATTTCTGTGGAGACTACTTTCACGTGGGTCTTTTATAATATCTACTCGTAGTGTACCCGCGACAGACTCTCGGGCACCGTAAACCGTTTACCGATTGTAATAGTTGTTATCAAAAGGGAAAACTTCGTTGCATCGTCTTTAAATAGCATTTACTGAGTTACTTTCTGGCTGACTGATAAGATTACAAGAATATAAGCAGATTTGGTAATCCCATCCCAACTAATATTATAAATGCGAAAGTAACTCTGTCTGTCTGTCTGTCTGTTACGCTTTCCCGCTTAAACCTCGCAACCGATTTTGATGAAATTTGGCATAGAGATAGTTTGAGTCCCGGGAAAGAACATAGGATAGTTTTTATCCCGGTTTTTGAAACAGGGACGCGCGCGATAAAGTTTTTCTGTGACAGACAAAATTCCACGCGGGCGAAGCCGCGGGCGGAAAGCTAGTCTAATATAAATTACATAGAATAGTAATTTAAAAGCGATATTTGAATGTGGAAAGTTTGTACACAAATCAAATAATGCCACCCGCCACGTTCACTGGCCTCACCTACAGTTCGATGATCCAATTTTCAAGAGTTCGCGGCTCGCGTTTTTTGTCCATTTTCTAAGGCGTCATGTAACAAAAAATGCCGCTTCCATTCAACAACGTGAGTGAAGAGGTAGAGATAGTTACAATTGGCGATTCTTTCCCTTTCTAACAGCGCTACACAGAGACGAAGACGTGGTTAACGGTTAATTGGCCAAAAACAAACTTGATGAAAAGCAAATGAAAGTATGAGGTACCGTTGTGTTGTGCCGCTGTTGATTTTTTGTGCGAAAAATTTAAGTTTACGAGGATTTTTGGAATTCATTAAATTTTCATGGCTTTAAAACTGTGTTGTGTAACAAAATATTAGCTATCGCAACTGTTCATGTACTTTGCTATCTATTTCAGCGGCGCCAAGTTGACGGTGGAAAAAACCACCGAGGTGTCGCGGCACGCGGTGGGATGCATGCTATAATTACCACTAGGTCGCAGCTAATTACGTATGACATTCTGAGATAAATACTATCCTACCAGATTACAGTTACAGGCTGACAACATTGTATTTATCAACATTTTGTTATCATCGCGTATGATTGACATTAAAAATGCTCGATACCTACTCGATATCTGGATAAAAGTCAATTTGTTTACAGGTATAACTTAATATTTAAACAACCAAAAGTGAGGAATAATGTGGTAGTATAATGTATCCAAAGAAAGAGGCAATATTGAATGCATGTTTTTGTTCCGAATACACAATGTTTCCCTTTGTTGTCGTTGTAGTAAAAGCATCTGAGTAATTGTTCCAAGAAATTTGAGATAACATTTGATGGGTAAAGATTTTAGGGAAGAATGCACCCAAGTTCTTTGAACCCAAGAATGTTCCCCTTTTAAAGGGGCGCATGAGTCACCTAATGTATAAGTAAGTTGGTGGGCACAGGCCGCAAGTGGGTCTTGAATTCCGCGGCGGGCGGCGGCGCGGTGTAGACCGGCGCAACGGTACTTAGAGCGCATTCCCACAGTAACGCATTCCGCATCGTACACTCCGTCCATGCCCGACCTCGATCCCCACCACAATACCCACTGCGCCACCGTCCGCGTCCGCGCCTACAACACATTCATCAAGCAATTTTTATTGCACAAGCGACATGCCGCCGACAGTTAATGCGCTTCGAACAAGTTGGACGATGGCTTTGAACGAGCCGCCATACCTGCACTCGTTAACTCCACAATTGAGTTCGAGTATTTCGAGTCGAGACCGAGAGAAAGACGTGTGTTGCATGCTGCGTATGCACACAAGTATGCCAGAGAAAATGCAGTGATTACATAAATATTGAGGATTGGTAATCCAGTGAAATTGGTGCTGAAAGGTGTCAGGAATTCCTTTCTTTACGATGTCATTAATAGCTATGTTTTGATATTAGCGGAATTGTTGCAGCTAATAATAGATTACGATTATGGAACCTTATTATAGCTATTGGTCTATCCATTTGTGGTGGTAAGGCCTTGTCCTAGATAGACTAGACGGATGTAGAGCCGTATTGCAAGACCAAACCCCCTCCGCACTGCATCCGGCTACAGCTTGTAGATCAATTAGATCGCGCGCATGCCATTCCGAACAATTACTACGCGAAAATTAGTTGAGCAGGACATGATTTCTCGGAGATTAATGGATTTCTTATGTGGGTGCATTACACTGACTGAAAATATGTATAATCTTGATGACGCACCTCCAACTTTGCATAATACGGTACTGTTGATAACTGGCTCGTTGCATGCTGTTATCAACAGACATTCACCAAATTAACGTCCAGTCCAAACCAACCCGGTCATATCGGAATGACCTTTCGGAACATAAATAGGACTGCAGTAAAAACATATTTTTATGCAGCTTCAAACTGGTTTGGTAACTTGCAAGCAAATCTCATCTCAGCTGCTTGATTTCTTGGAAGTATCTAATAAGAGGTTTATTTAATGATTTTGGTCATCTTTAACCAATGCAAGATTCCAAATCATCATTAGGTATTTATTGAAGTGACGTAACCCAGACATTCTTGATGTACTTAATAGGTGAATGAATCAAAGTTTAGTTTCCATCAAAATATGTACAGGTGCAGATGCCAATATTTTCAGACAATTAACAACGGGGTTGAGTCAGCCCATTCGAGTAACTGTGTCAGGTCAGTTATGAAAAATTCTGCTCATTTCAACAATAGCAATGTCAATAAACATGATTGCGAACCGCTTGCAACAACAAGTGATATTGGTTTCCGTTACATGAGTTATTTGTGTGGCCCAGCTGCGAGGCGAGGGTGTAGTTGTGAATGCACCGTCAGTGTTGAAGGAAACGTTCGTACTTCGTGTCGTCATTACGGGCGGAGTGATGAATGCGGATCGTGAGGCGTCCGTAGTTGTAAACAAGGTGGTCACGCCGGCGGCGCGTGAACAAACAAGTGCGGTGCCGGGGCCACCGCGCCCGCGCTCAACTCCCAGCACTTTGCATCATACGCGGCCGACTCGCTGCTGTGAGCGGTGCCCGCGTATACTACACAAGCGGCCGAGCGAAAGTGCACAATCACTGCGCTATGCAGCGAAAGTTCACCAAATGCGTTTACATTGAAAAACAATCTGGACGTAGGAATGTCCAGTAAGAATCTCCAGATGTTACTAACATCACAAATGTTCAGAATCGTACAATATGAGAAATAACAAATGATAAACACCAATTTATCAATGACGATGACTGTTAGAAAAGAATAAACATCTTAAACAATGAATGTGAAACTAAAATAATAAACGTGTAGGTAGGTAGATGATTTCCACGCAGAATTTAATTAAAAAGCTACGTAGCTAGCTCTCTTACTTCTTTAAAGAATTTTAATAACTACTATGCAATGCAAAAGATCATTAATAAATAAAAGCTCCTACATCACTCGTTCACACCACATCATAAACAAGCTCACGAATTCTCCCACACTTCTCACCCTTTCACTTTTTTAATAATTACATTTTAGTGCATAACCAAAACACAAATATTTTAACGACCGAAAAATTTAGGTAAACAACTGCGACATAAAATTTTGTTTGTTATTGACTAAACAGCCAAACAAGTGGGTACACGCAGTACAGAATAGCAGACGCGCGGAGTCGTTGACCTTACCTTAGATTTGGGAGAGGGCTGTTTCCCGCGCTTTGATGAGCTAACGCCGAGTAGCCGTAGAATTCTGTTAGCTGCTTCAAGAAGAGTAGCACTACCCCTCGATCCTCGTTTAACTCTAATGGTCAATCCACTCATTTCGACCCGTCTCACAGGTTTTATCTTTCTGTTGTATTATTGTTCAAAACGGTCAAAAACACGATCACAGTTCATGAAGCTTGCTTGCTCAGTCCGATAAAACTAATTAAAATCACTTTTAGTAGAAGAATAAACAAAATTTACTAAGGAATGCAGTGTACAAGTAGTGTGACTAATAAATAACAAATAAACAATCGTTTGTCTAGGCTTGGAAAGCGCGCGTACGTCCGTTCGGTAGAGCGGCGCGTTGCGGACTGAAGAACGACGCGACAAAGTCGAACGCGCTCGCTTGACGCAAACGAGGCATTGACTACGTCCCCGCTCGCTAGACGGAATAATCGCACGGAACGTACGGTGCGCGGCGCGGCGCATGGCATGGGGTACGGTATAGTGTTGATGTATAATAATATGTGGCGCCCCGACTAGGGTTGCCAGGTGACATGTTTGGCTTTTTTAGAGGCTTGTCTGGCCAAATATTGTCTTGTCCGGCCTGTCCGGCTTTTGTTAGGCTTTTTATGTGGCTGACGCGCTAGTCGAAACTCGAGCCACAGAATAATGTTCATTCAAAGATGATAGTACCCACTCATGAGCTATGACGCTAATTGTCTCCCTTTACTATACCATTATTAAAAAGGTATGTCCGGCTTTTAGGGTAAAATGTCCGGCCAAATGAAGCACAGAGTCCGGCTTTTGTGTTTTTAGACCTGGCAACCCTAGCCCCGACCCCTACCCTCCGCGCCTGTCCTCCGAGCCTCCGTGGGGCGGCGGGCGATGCAACGTGCCCCCTTCTGCTATCCACCCACGCCGCTCAGCCACCCATTCTCACCCACCCCGTAGTACTGAATCGCAGAAAGTTCTACAAACGTACACGTGAAAACCTACCTACTTACCTGAATTATTGCAAAATTCACTCTACGGAATCCAATAAATCAAGGTAAAGGTAAGTCAAAGGCATATCGTAATAGCAATCACGTTTGCGAGGGTATCTCTTTTTTAATTAAGTACACCACATAGTAATAAATAAATGGATTATGTATTAAAAACTGTAGTCTGTTATTTTAAAAATCAATGGAGTAAATAGAGCCAAACAATGATATTATATAAAAACAAAAGTTCTTTAATATCATTTCATCATTTAGTTCTTTAATATCATTGGAGCCAAACATTTGAACCAACGTGCGTTGCACCCACGTGGCTGTATTTTGATGTATTTGGGGGCGAGCCTCGTAGTCGCGCGGCAAGACGGGGGGCGGGGTAAGCTACGAGCGCGGGGCGGCGAGATTTCGTGGAACGCGGGAAACGGGAACGAAATCAATAACACCAAGAAAGATGCAACGTAGCACGCCGACTTGCAGTAGTCCAGTATACTACCTAGGTCCTAGGTCATGCCTTGCGCTACGAATGCTACGATCTTTTACACAATGCTACGATGTTTTAAGTGACTTCTAGGAACTTACTCTTCATAATAATGATGTAGGATTGAAGGTGCGAAGCTTCATTAGTAACAATATGCACATGACGCATATTGTTTATAGTCATATTGTAAAGAACGTCATACTTTGGTGTAAGTACAAGTAAATACATTAGTCGGCACAACGGACTATTCAATTTGTCATTTTTTGTTATTCAATTCCAAAAAGAGATGATGAGACACCGGATACGATCGAGTTCGTAGTCACCAGACCGTTAAGAATAAGTCTGAAGTTAAAAAGATACAACAAAAGCACTGTGGGATCGATTTGAACATAAAATCTGGGTTGATTTGTAGACGGCGCTCGGTCCCGCCATCCGCGCCCCACTTGAATGAGCGGCCGTTATGCGGCAGTTTGGAGCGCGCGCGCATATGCGGGCGGGACAAACATATGATTAATACAATAATTACACATTGCCCTATTCTTATCGTTTCTTAAAAACTAAGCTCTTCCTGGAGCTCCAAAGCCAAATGTGTATATCAGTTTGCCTGAGCTTGCTACATTTTTTAACTATGTCCATATTTCCATTACTCACTTTATGACTTCTGCCGTCATTAATAATAATAAACAAAATAAAATTGATACACCGTGTATCATACAAATGGGTTAAACCCAAATAGTAAAAATTTCAGACTGTGACAAACCACAGAACATAGAAAGAAAGGACCAAACTATGCATCTGAAAGTTCTGCTACTTCACAAATGCTTGAATCGCTCCTACCCGACAAATACGGAATCCAACAAAGTTTAAAAACATGACAATGTCGACGAAGAGAAGTAAATAAACATTGTTGATCTCTTTTTTCGTAACATATTTTTTGTTTATCATTTGTGTTTCGTCCAAAGTGCAGCTGTCGCGGCACGTGCAAGCCGCTCGTGCTGCTCCTTTCGAACATGTGAACCAACAATATGCTACTTACATACATATAAAAGCATTACTCTTTCCATATTGTAAAAGCCAAGCATACACAAACTAATCCATGAAGTTAAAAATAAATGCCACGTAAGATACACTTCAAAATATTATTCTTTGGTTCAAAGATGTGACGCTGAACGCAGTGGCTCATCAAAAACAAGTTAATATTTATTTAATATAATAATAAGTACAAAGTTTAAACAGTAGTGTTTACAAATATCGTCTAGAAAACCCAGTGAGTCAGTAGACCATTCATTTAGATCACTTCAAACGCGCTCTACCAAAACTCTAACGCTGCCTTGTAGCACAAAAAACTGTCTCATTTACTTGTACTCCACAAAAGATATACATAGCCAGGTGGTTCAGACGATTTTTTGTCGTCTCAGGGCGCAGACCGACAACCCCTGGCCGCGGAGCTTCGTTTCAAAACAAAATAAAAGCTGCGCCGAACATTGAACTCACCACCTGGCAATGTTTTTATGCGATATGCCATCCACATGGCGGGGTAAAAACAGGTAAATATAGCTTCAACCTCATTACACACTTGTCGTAGCCACCGACTTAGCAGTTTGCATTATTGTGCCTCATTTCGAAATGAACATGTGGACAAGTTACTCTCGAATAGAAGAAGGTTAAAGGCAACTCAGATTTATTTTATGAAGTAAAATGCAAGTATTTACCTCACTCATAAATAACTCTAACAATAAAAAAAAAATTTTGATGTCAATAAAATATTGACACCCTGTAAACCTTTCACGGAAATCAGTGAAAAACATCAAAAATGAAAAAGCCGCCAATCCACTAAACTGCATACCGAAGGTTTATTTGCATTTCGTTAATAGGAAAATTTGAGTGTAAATAAGTGATAATAGCGTGAGCAATCATGTAGTCACAATGCGAAATAAATGCTTCCATCTACAATTCTTACGCATTATGCAATGTAACTATACTGAAAAGCCTCTCTATTACGTACATTCGTTTCGATAACCGTCATTGCCCATTGTTTTCAACAGACAGATTTTTTTCTGAAGCTAACTCAATCAACGGTCTGTATCCTTGATGTCACATTGTCTGTACGCTACTTTAATTTGTTATTCCTTTTCAATGGGCACAATAACATTTGACGTAAAACGCAGCTACTTGCAATTCTATGAAACATTTGCATCTGTTTTGTGATAGCGATGACTTTACATTAGTAAGTCGTATCTTTATGTATACGGTTAATCATTTGCGTCAGAGCACGAATAACTTTGAAAAATCCTAAAATTTTAAGCTATCATGTATGTAAATTTTTTGTCGGCCGTTTGGTGTAGTGGTTCAGAACGGACTACTATTCCGAGAGGTCCCGGGTTCGATTCCCGGCCGGGCAGAAATTGAAATGATGAATTTTAATTTCTGTGACGGGTCTGGGTGTGACTATGTATAATATGTATGTATTTTAAAAAAAAAGTATATAAGTAGTATATCCGTTAAGCTAGCACCCATAACACAAGCATTAAGTTGCTTACTTTGGGGCTAGCTGGCGCTGTGTGAAATTGTCCAAAGATTTATTTATTTATTATTTATTATTAAAACATTTGCCCACAATTTTGCACGTGTAAAAGTCAATTGACCAGACCTCTCTTTGATACGGAACTTTGTTTAGTCGAAGGATCTAGCGAAATCGCGCGATCTACATTAGTTGTCAAAATAAATAAATTTTAATGTGCCCCAGATTTTGTATTGCATCACAATGTAAATCAAATAAAAATCTGCTTAGTAGATTGCGAGGCCAAATGAAATGTAAATTACATGTAGACCAAATCCTTCAAATTGCACTTTAGGACATAAAAACGCGACATTATTAACCTTTACGTTTACTTATGAGTTAAGANACTTATGATGTGAATATTAAAAGTTAGTAACAATAAGGTTCTACTTCGGCACATTTCAAAATACTAATCTGAGGCATGTACAGGTGACCGTGATAAAAGTTACGAGAGAATCAAACAGTTTTATCATATTTGTGGAGGCACAATAACAAATCGATAAGGTTGTAATTCAACATAATGATAAGCCGGCGCTGGCGCCGAACCGCACGCGATTACGATGGCGTCCGTCGGATATTACATATCTTTTCATATCATGATAAATATCGTGAAAATTATATTTCTTTGAATAAAGCATTCGACAATAGACACAAGTATGTGATTAGAAAAAACCCTATCAGGGCTATCGCTAGATAAGATTTTGGCATACCTATTTTCTATAAATAATTTGACAAAGAACTACATTTATTTTAATGAAAAAACTATTACAGTTTCAAGGCTTTTCTCGTATCGAGGGTATTAATCGTTCCTTAAGCTTTAGCAAACCTAAACTACATACTTTAGTTAATATGTCAATTATAACCTAAAGAATGTAAGCTTACGCGGGTAAAGGAGCATTTTTTAAAGTTTCTACTTTTTTAGAAGACTAAAAGCAGAGTGAATCGATTAACCACACCGCAGATAAGGGCGGCAGATGTTTTCGAGCGGCAGGTGCTCCCACGAAGAGGTTCTCTGACTCTGCACAAATCTTCGAGTCAACTGATTGTAATTTAAACGTTTTAATCTTGCCTATAGTACTCTGTTCTTAAAGATTTTCATTGAGGCAATAAATAACAACTTATTTTTAGCTTTTACAAAATATGTTTCGTTCGTAGATATATTTTTTTTCATTCTTATTCTTTCATAAAATAATTTACGACTAACATCAATGATGAAAGATGCAATCAATTTATATCATTAATCATACTGCAAGAAAATTCAGTAAATTTATAGATATTGAGTAGGCAAACTTAATCGCTTAAGTAAGTCTTGCTTGATCGACACATTCCCATTCAATGAGACAGGTATGCAACGTATGCAAATACAAGAATGCAGTTAAAACTGCTTTAGCACCTAGAAACGACCTTACAGCAACACTTACCTGTCATTGAACTGCAACTAAATCGTTAGCTACACATGTAAACCGCGTAACATAATTTACAATCTTGCATTATTTGACACGTGTAAGACTTCGAACTTTGCAATAATTGAAAGATTGTTGTCGCCATTTTTACAATTGTTTTATTTTATGAACATTAGTTCGATTTAGCTGCGAAAATCTTAGTAAGCACTCGGCAAACCAGTGCAATCTGGTGCAAACACTGGAAATGCAATCTCGACACTTGTACTATATGAGATGACACATAAATAGATATTGTAAGAATTCAATATTGATTTTGCACAGTACAAAAAATAGACCTATGAACTTGTTTTTAGCCTGAAAATTTTAGGGAATAATAAATCCAGTAGAAATCTTAAGTGTTTTGGTGAAACGTGAGGGACGTTGTACGTTATACAACGTGAGGGAATATAAATATAAAGTTTACGACCAGTGCACGTGGACGTGGATGACTGTCTCTTTATTGTTTATTTACACAGGAAACACTTCCGACCACCCTCTACCGACAATATTTTATTCGTCCTATTCTCTTGCCATTCGATATGTTAATATTATTGATTTTCATTGATACTAACCGAATAAAAAAACCAACTCGTACGTGAATGTGTTCGACATTCGCTTGGATCGAATTACCGGAGTGCATGTACGATAAGCTCCAAGATTTGATAAAATCAGCAACACTTCCGCGTCGGAATATTATTATATCCTTTATTGCTAGCAATTTGATACGTGGGACGCCATCGCAAAGCGTAATGAGTACGCTGAACTGATCGCTTCAATGGGCCACTAAAAAATAAACTCTATCCATAAGATAATAAGAGCATATTATAAGAGGATCTTTAACAGTCAGGCTGTTATTCGATCGTACTTCGTACACATATTGAGTGTCGAGGCGCCTAGCGAAGGTTGTCGACGCTGCGAAATGTCTTGGCCACGGCCTTGAGTGGGTCCTTTGACCCTACATTGGAAGCAATATCCGCCGACCGCGAGCCACCTGCTTGTGTGCCCCTCGCACATTTTAACACATTACGATTTAACGGTCTTAGGTACCTAAATATTTACGCCACTAACTGCCAAAAAGATTCTGAAACTGATACTTAAGAATAAGAAATTTATTCATAATGTTCATTACATTATAAGATATCTGAACAATACAATTTATCTCTTTCTCGCAGTTCAATAAATCAATGAAAAAATGAAATCTATCCAAAAAATGGCCATGTACGAAATTTCAGGTCTCAATTTGCTGAAAGAAGGAGGTAGATTGCAAAAGCTCTACATATACAAGCTTAAAAATTCCACACCGAGATGGTATAAAATTAGTATAATCGTTAACATCATGATCTAACAAGGTATTGCTAAGTAAGGAGGTAAATGCGACGCGTTTGTGTATCTCTTATTTGGTCCTTGGAAAACCCGACAGAGCGCGACGGTCATCGTCCTAAGGTAAAACCTTAAGAACATGCACAACATAAATAAACACTTATACAAAAAAAAAATTTCCGCGTAAACTCTTGTTTAAAGATTGTTTCTTGAGATGGTCTCTGTAATAAAAGCTGCAATTCTTCAAGGAAGTTCTAACAGTGCGTAAGTCATTTTTTGACGGTTTTATCATTTTGATGCCATTGGATGAAGAAAGCCCGCTTGCTTTTTTCCAACCATTCAATTAAAATTTTGACTTACGCACTGTTAGAACTTCCCTAAAGAATTGTACAATATGGAATGTAGACGATGCAGGTAAGAAGAGAGTTTTTCATTTTATCAATTTTAATAGAGACTTATTTCACTTTTATTAATTTAAACAGTTCTTTTATGACTCTTTAACGTTTGTCTAGTGCAACACCTAATTTTTATTATGAAGGTTTTCTTATTTATCATTAATTGTGAAACATTAAAGGTGCGACGACCGCGGTAGACGGGTCAAGTACTTACAAAATGTTGTACTTATAAGGTAAGTAAACATTTTTTGTGGCAAAGTAATAAATGCGGTCCCACGCACAATGTTTGGGACTCCGTGAAGAAAATTAATATACGATTAGTCACGCCAGAAGCCTTTATTTCTAACTAATCAAATAAAAAACCTCAACCCAAAACGACGGTTGAGGAAGACCGAAATTAAAAATAAGTAAGATGATGTTTAGGGACCTTAAAATATTTTTATAAAAGACATTTCTGTAGGTATAAATAAATATTGTAATAAATATGTGTTTTATATTCGTCATATTGTCATTCAATCATAATTATTTGTAACTCTATTGTAGTTATGTTGGCTTAATTAAAAATATTTTGTTGGTTAAGAAATTGGATACCACGATCTATTAGTAAACTTCCTCTAGCTTTAGTTAGAGGGCTTCTTCCTGGTTTAAGTTTCAATACTTTTAATCAACCGTGCACTGCAAGTCCTCTAATTTTGATAGGGATTAACCTCAAAATAAAATATATTGGATTTCAACTCCTGTAAGTTTGGTTATTCCTAGATAATATTAGTGTTATACTTAATAGAATCTCTGTATAAGACTCGTTCACATTGAATTGGTCAATATTATTGAAAATTATTTCGGGTGAAAGTTTTATGAGAATTTTTCCTGATACAATTTTATTTCTCCTACTGTGTTATTGTATTTTGGCAGGCACGTTTATTTGAGTTGCTGGTTTTTAATAACAAAAATAACCTATTTCATCCCATTCCTTTTATTAAGTGAGCATTGAGGTCAAGGCATTATACTCGTAAACAAAGCAACTATGTAATTACTAAAATACAAATAATTAGGTACTTTTTGATAAAAAGAAAGTACACTTTTTAATGTTTAGATAAATCATGTTTATATCAATAACCATTACTTATCATGCTACTAAACATTAGGCAATAATTCATCCGAGACAACAAGCAGAATCCAGAAAACGATAATTTTGTCAATGATTAATTAGTTTATTTATTGTGCAGTTATTAGGAATCAGCTGAATGGCATGCGGCCAACACCCGCCCACAAACAGTAGATAAACTAGCGCACACTGTTGGCGTTGTTCCGGAGCGTCTCATCGGAAAACAATTAACGCACAACAAACGCATTTAGTTATTGGTCGCAGATAGATGACCGGGTCGAAGTACAAGACAAGAATTCGTGTCGAGATAACGATGTTAATTGCTGTGTAATGTATGTTACACAAAATACGCAATAACAGATACAGTCATATATATAATTAGGCATTTCGTTTTAAGGTAAAAAACATAAAATTGGATAGATATATTTTTCCTCTTTGCCTCTGTACTATCATAATGTGCATGATATACAAGAAAAAATCCTCTACAGTCAACAAACCAAGATAAAGTTTTAAAAGCTCCACAACCGCTTTCTACTGTAATAAATTTATCTGGATACAAATAAGACGTCCTCCTCACAATGACAGATCATGATGAATTTAAAAAATGAGGACGGACGCGCGCGTAAATCTTCAAAGCAACAAGGCGTAGTCATATTATTTTCAATACACACTATCTATAGTATCGTTGTTCTATTTTATCCTCTCGCGTGTTATAAATAAACCAGGGATAGAAAGGAAGCCGGCAAGGAGCGCGGGGCCCGAGGCGAGGCGATGCTGGCCAGCAGAGACGCCACCGCACGCACATGGTATTCCGCGGCGCGACGGGCGGAATGCCTCCACTTAGGTACATGCTTTACTCACTTCCCTCGCGTCTAGACATCAACCTCTACTTCCAATACATGGAACTCACCAAATTCAATCCTATCCCCATTCCCTTCTGTTCCAAATTGCATCGCGCGTGGCTCAGCACTAATGCTTTATAAAAGCGGGCCTGCTGTCCTCGGAAAGTGCATTGATCTCGGGGCGCGTCCTTCTGTGGCACAAAAACCGCTGCACGTGAATTGGACGTCTCTTTCGGATCGGTCCATATTTATGTGTTGGAGAGGGATAAAAGAAACGTAGTAGGCAGGATGCGCGTGGCGAGTCGCGGCCAATACACCCAGACGGGCGCAATGAACGGCAGCCATTAACGTGGAAGTAGTACCACGATGCGTTTTGGCGCCAAAGTTTCGTCGTAAATATTTTTAGTTACATTGTCTGTTAATTTTAGACAGGAAGTAAATCCGACTACGAAGAATAATATAATTTTGTAGAGTTAGGATTGAGAACGCAATAGATTAATGTTACTGTAAAATAATAAAATATTCATTACGCATTATTAAATCACCCAATACTAAATAGTTTCCCGCACCGATAACTGACAACGGAAAGCAATGTATTATCAAATATTTATTGATAAAATGCCAGCGTGCGTTGACTTGCAACCGGAAAACGGAACATCAACAAACCCACACCGCGCACAGCGCAAGTTTCGCGCCAAAAGCTCCGGGTGGATGATACAAAGATGGCGGCCACCACGTGGTCTCAGAAACGGAAATAGCGCCCGTAAGGACATTAATTATCCTTATTTCAGTATGGTGCATTCAAAACAACATGGATTTTGTTCAATTCATTGCAAAGAACAAAGTAAGTTATCTTCAAAAATAATTTTTCATTGCTTATCATGAAATTGCAAAACTTTAAGCATTCCAATGCAGTCAATGCATTTTGCGATACCTGTATTGCAAGGGCTTGTGAATAACACAGCCTTCCGAGAAAAATAAGAGCCGGGGACTTCAAACAAAGATTGCTGTTACAAAAACAGCGAGAGGCAGGCAGCATTATAGGGTTTTGATGTGTGGGTGCAAATTCCAAGAAGGATGAAATGCCCGCCAATACATTCAACTTTGCTCAACCGGCTCTTCGCAGGCCCGGCGCAGCTATGCAATGACCGTTTTATTTGAAATACAGAATAAAAACTAAGAAACTATACCCGTGCCGTGCACCGACTAAACTACATATTTTATGTGCTTATGTATATCCAATTTAAATTGTCGGGAATTCGGAATTACTATTTAAATGTACTGTTAAAAATTTCATTATTTGTATTGTAAAGTTTCAATAATTGTGTTATTGTATTTGTCAAAATCAATAATGAACAACAACACATTATATTTTTTGTTAAAAGAAACATTCGTTTACTTTAAAGTTTTCTGCTGAATAATTAAATGTTATATTGTATTATTGTACATTTAAAACGAATTTGCATTTAAAGTAAATAAAGCCTAAAGCTTAAACCCAGAGAGGCTCTATGTCAACATTCACATCGTTCGGGTCTAACTCTACCACGCGAGCTTATTACGGCTTGGTGGATTTTACAAAAAACAAAGTTTGTATTTAAATTAGATCAATATGTTGATAACATAATGTATTTTACTGAGTTAATTCATGACACGAATTTTATTTGAAATACAGAATAAAAGCTAAGAATGGACGGGGCGACTTTCATGGATATGGGTGGATGATTGTGACAGCCAAAATAGAAAGACTACAAAATAAAGTACCTGCTATGTAAATTACTCTAGTCACATAAACGTACGGAAATGTTATAAGTATAAGGAATACAAACAATTCGAGGAAATTCTGCCAAGTCGTTGTTCCAGCCTTGAAACGATGAAAAACCTTCGGTTATCTGCGCGTTAAACTTTTGAGGTCTATGACCCAGACTGCTTGTCGAATCACAATGTTTATTGCGCAATAATTCAAGTTTTTTAATTTACTACACGTTTGCGAGTGTTGAACCTCACCATTATCTTATAAGATTTTATCACAATTATGGGAAACTTTGTACCCAAGTTTTCCCCCTTCCAAAGTGCTATGTAGAGCTTATTTCAAAATTTCGCGAATTTAAGGTTCGGACAAACCAACGCGATCACAGCGCGATCAACCGGCGTGCAGCGATGGCGATCAATGCATTTAGGTCTGGTCGCCATCGCTGCACGCCGGCTGATCGCGCTGTGATCGCGTTGGTTTGTCCGAACCCTTATTACATCCGAGTTAGTTACGTAGACATGAAACGGTGGGTGTGAGAAACTCATGTTCAACAGTAATTACTGATGTCGGCTATCAATACACCATCTACAGAATTGCTTGCTTAGAAATGAAATTCCTATAAAACTTAATTGACTCCGTGGTAGTTTAAAGTTATCGCCTTTTGTTGTACCACCGTAAAGCAAGGGAAACGTGGTGAGGCGTCATTTGGCGCCAAAACGCACGTCATTGACCCAAGCCGCACCGGAGCCAACGACGTAAAAAACGATAACAAAGTTACACTAATACTTTTCCCATCATTATTTTTATCTTGTATGTTAGTCACTACATACCGTTAATATTACACGTTAAAATAAGGTGAGACAGTGCTAGTTTCGAGTTTGTAATTAAGAACTTTTCTATCCACTCGAATTTAGACGAATTAGCATGAATACACTAATTATTAGACATGGGGTAAGCAAAAACAGTGTGCGCAACGTAAAGGTGCGTTAATTACTGCCAAACAGAGCATACCATGGGTGGAGTTTAAGAGCAACAATCCCAGACTATGGATGTCTCATTACACAAACTAAATTGGAATTCCGATCTCAGGAAGCGAATACAAATAAAACCATTTGAATCAAATTGTTCATATAAATACTTTTAAGTGTATGTGCAAGCTGATTGTGTGATCTGGCGGAGGGCGGCATACGCGGCGGCGCAACGCGGTCGTTCGCCGAAGTTGCCGCCGCTGCATCGGCTGCATTCCGGGCATAACTCGTCTCGCCCGCCACTCCTGTCCGTTGCACTACACCTCCTCGCGAAGGAGACTGCCTTCTGAAGAATGTTGCCGTATCTTGTCGCCATCTTCTATTTGCGCTCGCGGGCTCACAATAAGAACGGGAGTTTTGTACCTTTATACGGCAGTAAATGCTTGATGTTATTCAAGCTTCTACTACACAAGAAATAACGAGTGGAAAATTACTGATAAAGTGTTTTCAATTGATTCAGCGCAAATATAATGATTTGCATGAATAGATTCATTTGTTTCTAGGTGCTTTGATTAATTGCTCAATAAATAATTAATTATGTCGAATACATTATGTTACAACAATGTATAAATAGTTAAGTATATTATTTTTATTTATACACACAACTTTTTTTTACATGCTGGTCTAAGTCTAAATAATAATAAAAACAAATTAAATCAGAAGATACAGAAGAACGAAAATTAATAAGCTGAAATATATAGTTTGAAATGTAGATGATAGAGAACTTAAATCATAATTCAGCATGTAAATGCAAATAAGCATCGACTATCATATCATTTATGTATTACATTGTTATTTATAAATAAACATGATTCATTTGATCTATGATGGATTTAGTTTGAGATTAACAAATCGCCTCTTTCAAGGACACAGCAAGATGGGCACTCACGCTGACTCAGGTTAGGGACCGAGGCAGGCAATAACCCGCCTCGATGCCCGGCCATTGCTACTTTATTACAATAAGATAGACCATTAACCAGCCACAATTTTTTGCTACCAATGAAATCACTTCCATAAAGCGTTGTCTCTGGCCTCTCGCTGTATACGGCGTGTACTACGAGCATAGTGGCAATCAGAACGCCAAATAAAGGTAACCAATCAGTAATGTGTTGTGTAAACTTTCCTGCGAGCCTTTTAGGGATTTGCTTTGAGGTGCTTTGTGTCATTTTCATAAAGGGATTGACGCCCATCAATCATACTTAGAGTACATTTTAAGTAGGAAGAGGAAAATGGAGTGTCGAAGTTCAACATTTTAGTAGGCACACGTAACGCGTTCGAGCGCCGTAGAGAGCACTGCCATTACCGTTATTGACATTGTTATGACATAGTTTCATGTGACTCAGCACATGCTTACTTTCTAGAACACCGTCACAGATAAAGCTAATGTTGACGTTCAGATACATTTTCAATATGTGGATATTTTCCGTGATAATAATAGGTACTTCACATTTTCTATGATAAACAAAACTACTACTACAGTACATGTTATAAGAACTAAATGATCGATATACACACTGATTTAGTGCATTCGTGTGTGTGGTTCGGTCAATGTGGCCATCCAAATAATTTAGTATAGCGGCCACTTCACTCAATAGAGTCTAATAAGATGCTTACACTGATTGTGGTAAATCGGGTGTCTTATTGGGAGTCCATATAGAGTGTAGTACAAGCGTCGTGAGTTAGTGAGGCGTGGGTGGTCTTCATGCTTAGGGTTGCTTCTGCAATAATTTAGTGAAAAACGATCACATGCAACTGTTATCCCAAAATTATTGACGAATATATAAATTGACATGATTCATGAATAAGTTTTCTGTGATGGATTAGGGAAATTTTCTGGATCTGGATTAAATTTTATTAGTTTTAACAATAACTAGCTGACCCGGCGAACTTTGTTCCGCCTTTAATGGCAATAAATAAGCAGACTTTTTTTTTTAATTTCGAACGGGATAAAAAGTATCCTATGTCCTTCTCCTGGCTCTAAACTACCTCCCTGACAATTTTCAGCTAAATCGGTTCAGCTGTTCTTGAGTTATAAGTGGTGTAACTAACACGACTTTCTTTTATATGTATAGATTAACTTTGAGTTCCATTATAACACGCATAAATAGTTATTTTTTTATACTTTTAATTTTAGACGCCATAAAAGACATCAACGCAGTCTTAAATGCATCCAGTTTTAATCAGGTGGTCAGAATTTCCTCAAAACTTTTACAGGTGTCTCACAGGAGCAAAGATAGTAGCAATCTCAACTGAACAATGAGACTTTATTGTGGTGTCCCTAGGAACATGAGTCACCACAGTCGCGGGCGCACGCTCTCGGCGCTCATTGTCCGCGCCCATTCACGACGCGGGCGCTCGGCCTCCGTGGCGCCTGCGCAATTCCCACTGCATGCACATATTGGGCAAGGACCACCGCCGCGAATGGATCCGCACACAATACCCGCTTCGTGGGTACCTTTGTCATAGTTAGGTATTAAACCTTCATCAAAGAGGTTTTATGTGAAATTCTCTGAAGGAAAATACTGACGTTTTCCTCATACGGTTTACATTTTCTTTTTACTGTCCAATTTGGGTGTAATGATGAGTAAGAAATAACTACAAATAAAAGTAATTTATCACTAGAAACGCAATTGCACTTTCGATCGTCACAATGATTGAAACGAACTCTACAATCTCATACGTAGTAGCAGCCAGACTTTCTTTTGTCTGCCTAATGCCGTCTTGGGCGTGATTCCTTAAATAGATTACCGTACTAAGTACTTTGTCCTTAGACATATTTAGATGCTTAATAGTGAATATGCAATGTATCTGTCTGGAAGCGCTTCGCTGACACGCGACAGCGAGACACAGACAGACGATTTATATTCACAGCTTTAATTATATTCAGCTATATTAAGAGAACTTTTATTAGACACTATTATCCCAACTAATATTATAAATGCGAAAGTAACTCTGTCTGTCTGTCTGTCTGTCTGTCTGTCTGTCTGTCTGTCTGTTACGCTTTCCCGCTTAAACCTCGCAACCGATTTTGATGAAATTTGGCATAGAGATAGTTTGAGTCCCGGGAAAGAACATAGGATAGTTTTTATCCCGGTTTTCGAAACAGGGACGCGCGCGATAAAGTTTTTCTGTGACAGACAAAATTCCACGCGGGCGAAGCCGCGGGCGGAAAGCTAGTATCTTCATAATTTTGACTACTCGAATAATCGTATTGAGATACGTTTATCTCATTACGCGTTAGTGATAAGTAACGAGATTTCCACCAAACATAGCTTATAGTCTAACTCTACTTTTCCAATAAGATTTATTCCAAAATGTGTTTTGTGAAACTAAAATGATTTACATAATCTACATTGTAAGGGTTTCCAATATTTGGCTCGACCTGTAGTATTTTTAGGCTCGCCAGCCCTTCGCCCGACTACAGCGTCTCAGGGCGCGTGTTAAGGTTGTCTGGAGAGCAATCGACGCGTCGTCCGACCCTCCCGAACTCTTACGTACTTGATTTCTTCTGTAGTTCATAAACCTCTCTAAAGTATTTTTCACAAATCATTGTCACTATGACCTTATTTGCGAATTATTTGAGGTTCGTTCAACCTATTAGTATTTGCGTAAATGTTGTTAAAAGTCACTTATGAAAAATAAAATGAAGGATAAAAATTAGGTACATATTATGCGCTCCAAAACAACTTGCTTCAATGAATATGGCATGGTAATATTACATATTTACATGTTCTATTTTCCTGTTACCTACTCATGTATTTCTCATTACAATCACATACAGTCATAACACATTTACTATATTTACTATAATTATGTCACTATACGTGTTATTTCTGGGTTTAAGTCTGCATATTTCTTTAATTAGTCCATCTATCGTAATATTAGTCATAATCATAATAAACCATTACCGTTTAGTATTGCGATGGAGTTTCTTAGAGAGCTTTTATGTACTACTCTTCCATAAAGTTGCTTGAAATAAAGCAAAGGGTTAAGGTTTTACGCAGCCGTTATGGTGTGTGGACAGGACACCGTAGGCTAACGGCCTCCCTTTTCTCAGTGCTAATGTGCGATCGCACAAACTTGGTTATTGCGATGTAGGGAGAGAGCGTGACCTCGTCCATTCACCCGGCCGGGCGTCACCCGCCGCGCGCCCTTAGGGCTCCCCGACTAATTTCGCCCTTTTCCCCTCGGCGGCGGCGGCCCGATGAGACTGTCTGATATATACCATCTGTCGCCCGACGATCCCGGCCGAATTAGGATCAATCCGATATGATCTGTCTGCCGGATATTGGAAATGTTTGCAGACACAATAATAAACAATGTGAACGCGGCGCCTTCAATGTATTTTAGATTCCTTCGTATTACTTTTTTCAAAGTCCGTACATGAAGTGAAATATTGATAGTTCTGTTGTAATAGGTACGAATTTGCAACAAATATAGTCAGACGTGCTGGCGACTGAAACAACACTTGTGTTGTAATTATTACTAAACATAAACATCATAACAGATAAGTTATTCTGGTAGATACTGCAGCAAACTCTAGAATAAGTACTTAATATTTTACGACCACCTTTAGATACCAATACATCATGATTCTATTTATTTATTTGCAAATGGAACTGACAAGGTTTTCTGTTGTTTCCTTATGGGTTTTCTGAACTTTGTTACACGTGAATGTTCTAAGAAGATAAACTGGTAATAAATATGTTTAATATCCTTATGCCTAACAACGTGGTTTAGTGTTCTGTAAAGTATCTGCATAGAAACTGAAGATTGGGCATCAGATTTAAAATATTACGTAATATTAATTTCTTATAAGATTCAAGATTTTGTTTATTATGTAAAACAATAAAATTAAACCCAAATCTATGTCCGGGCTCGTAATTGAAAAATTCTTGTGCGTGCACCGCGGGACAATCTCAAATGTGTATATCACCAGTCATAACCGTTAACAAAATTCTTAACGGGGTGTGTAATAGTGCTATAAAGCAATAATTTCAACGCGTGAAGCAATTATTGTGCTTCATGCTGTCGTGAGTCGTGACATCCGTTTCATTTGGAATGGGCTCAATTTTACTTAGTAGGTATATCTCTAAATTATTGAGGGAAGACTTGGAATACTATCTCTTGAACCCCTGGAACTTTATGAAACAACGATTATAAATCGGAAACTGACAGCTATGGAGATTTATACTAAACAGGCTTACACACACCTTGCCGTGCTTCGGATGATATTTGGTATTCTGTTTGTACATGCATTCTCAAAGGGTCTCGAAATAAAAGCAGTTAAGTACATATTTCGCAAGCCCTATCCGTTTGGGATTACTAATGTTTGGCCAAAAAACGTTTCCCAAATTATCACATCGCAAACAACGTTTCGCAAATTTTCATTTGGCAAATTCTCATTTGGCAAAACAACTTATTGCAAACTTTTAATTCGCAAATGTCGTTTTTGGCATATTATTGTTTAGCAAATTATTGTTTGGCAAAGTATGTTTTGCCAAATGTTTCATTTGGCAAAAATATTTCACGATAAACTATTTACAAAATATTTTGATTGGTGCATAGAATGGAATACAAATTAGCTTGTGGTTATTATTTTGTTTAGTGGGTAGTTAATATAAAATTTGTTCTAAATTAATTTTATTATTTTATTCTTTTTATCGAAATTTCCAAATGATTCATTAACAATAGAGGTATTTCTAGCGCTCGGCGGCCGCTGCCGCGGCACGCTTCGCTCGCCTTCGCGCATAGGGTCACTGTTCTAACCTAACCTAACCTACTATTTTCTGCAATACCTACTTTTTCAACCATACTATTTTCTGCAATCTCTTTGTTTTACATAAAATTCTTGTGAAAACCATCATCATGTGCCTTAGGTGATTTGTGGGTAACGGTGGGTAAGTATGTGAAGTGTCAATTTGACCAAACAAATTATTTGGGATATAATATTTGGCAGAATAAAACATTTGCTATATAAACATTTGCCATGTAAAATTTTACCAAATGATAATTTGACCAAATGAATTAGTTGCGAAAAGTACATTTGCTAAAAGTTTATTTGGGAAATGAAACTTTGGCGATAAGTTGTTTGCGAAGTGAAATTTGGCGAAAAGTAATTTGGCCAAACGGAAGGATACCATCCGTTTGTCCATCGGCATATCTACATAAATGCCTCAAACAAGTTTTAGGCAACTTTTTAAAATGAGCTTTTGTAAGTACTCGAAAGTCTAACGGATAACGGACGAAAAGTCTAATTGATGGTGTAGAATTTCAGTTATGCTTTTAAAAAGCACCGTGAAGCCTTAGCTACACAGCTATTCCAATTCAAGCTCTTTGCGCTCATTGCTAAAATAAAGGCGGTGTATTAGATAGAAATGTATCATATTATCTTTGAAAAAAAAAAATTATCTGAAGAAAATAATTTTTATAATATACCTATTATTACCACGAACCGTAAAGTTCATCGGTATTATTTTTCTTAATAACATTATCACCATCTAAAAAAATTTATCGGTGTCTGCCATAACTACATTTTTTATTTGATTATGGCTACTTATTTAGACTAAAACCTGTATAAGATTCCAAAAGTTTGACCGGAGTTGGTGTACACTTCAGACATTTGCTAGAGAACAAAGTTGAAGTTCCTATAGTCATAAACTTTCGAGACGTCAACACAACAGTTATGAAGACGCGAGCGGAGCAACAAAAGTTTTATTACTGTAGTATATTTTAGTATCATATTTAAACTAAGTCAAAGTACCTATCTTAGGATTTTCAGAATAAAAGTCGGAATGGTTATCGGTTGGTGTTAAGACATGTTGTTATGAGCTTCATAGTCACTTACTTTGTCCAGATTTTTAGGAAATTGGGAATTAAATATAAAAATTGGCAACCTTAAGGCTGGGTTGCACCATCTTACTTTAACTTTGACAAACGTCAAAAATCTGTCAAACTTCATACGAAAAATACCGGTTATCGTAATATTTACGGTCAAAGTTAGGTGGTGCAACTCAGCCTAACTGATTTGAAGTAGGTCTAGTACTTACTAAGTGTAGCACAGGAACTTTTTAGCAAGTCTAGCTAAGTACCAACTTTCAGTAGGTTGGTGAACTGCGACATTCAATAACAAATTGATCAAAATGTATTTTGGTAGATGTATCAATCAAACGCAATAGCATCAAAATACGCACATGTACATACGCCACAAAAGAAGAGCATTCTATTACATCGCTTTAGTATCTTAACTCGCCAAATGCCGTGGCGTATTGTATTGCCCAGACGGTTTTGAATTTCTATAGCGACTATAAAAGACATGATTTAATTTAGAAACCAGTAAGTCTGGAATAGAGGTCGCCGTGCGTCTCGCGCCGCCTCGCCGTCTGCTCACCTTGGATGGGCGAACCGCTGCGAGACTATACAAATCCGTAAAGTGACTGATATTAAAACATTTGCATTCTGCTCTATCGATACAGTATACTATACACACAGATGTAGACTCGAGACGGTTACTTTCACTCGGTATCCACATAAACACGAATCGGGGCCGAGCGTGTGTACCTCTCGCTCCGTGAGAAAATTGATTTGTTTAATATTTCTCCTCTTCGTACAAGGGGCGCACGCACGGAGTTAAGTTGGTGAGTACCAAAGTGACTACCATACGGGCTGTACAGATGCAATTGATATATTGCTTTGATTTTCAATGAACAATCCATTATGTATAATTGGAATTCAAAAGCCGCTGCGTCTATAGTAATAATAAATTGACTGAGTGGTCACGTTAGAATAACGTGCGGACGGGCGGGAGGGGCCATTGGCGCGCTTTTCTCTAAAAACCGCACAAGCCCCTAGTGTAACCAGCTAGTAATAGTGGCATAGTAAACTTGAAGCACGTGTATGACGATAAGCGAGTACGTACAATGCTTACGCGCTGCATTTATCGATTATTCACAGTTCTGGTGAGGCCGTAAACCTAATCTTTGATGACTGATTGCATAACAACGCCTCATGCGTAGCTCGTTTATAGGACCACAAATATAGTTGCATTAAAAGTAGCGCGTGCCATTCAGTTACACGTGCTGCGCACGGTAATGCACTTGGAGGCATTAACTCGTTATCGGCTACAAGAAATAATATTAGTGAGCACGAAAAACAAATGAAATTTTCCATCACTACTGGCGTGAACTTTAAGAAAACAAACACGACAAGCGTAAAGCCGCACGTGTATGTAACTTAGGTCTAGGGATCATTGACAGCTTTATGCTCGTTGCATGTATGCAAATACTTCTAATTATACACATTATTATATTGTTTGTTGTTGATAAGTGTGATTATGTAGGTATCTCTACCAATGCATAAAAAACAACAATAATTACACACTACTATCAGTGTACTATGAATCTGAACCAGCGTTGCCAGTTTTTTTTTTTCGCCAAGTCGGGACTTTGGTACTTTTTGAGTGAAAATAGCGGGATTCTTCTGTCAGAAGCGGGACATAGTAAAAAAAACGTATATAATCAAAGGTTTTCAAATATTCTCCTTAAACACTTGACATTGGCAGAATCACCGCTGCAAGAAATCCGCGGGATAGTCCAAAAAAAAATTATCTTTTTATTTGACTTAAAATTACGTTTACGTGACAATAGATAGCAAAAGTAGCCATAGAAAATGTATTTTAACAAAAAAATAATATTTTAATTCAGATTATCGTTAAATTCGTCTTTAGAATACTAAAAGACAAAAAAATCGAAATAAAAAAAATAATTCTTTAGAATAATATGGCGTTTCAAACAATAGTCTGGTGAAGTGAGTGTCTCTCTCCGAAAAGCGGGACCGAGCCTGTCCCGCGCGGGACATTTAAATTTGATTTAAAAATCGGGACGTCCCGCCAAAATCGGGACGTCTGGCAACGCTGATCTGAACTGATAGTAATATGCAGTGAAATAATGACATTCAACATGTATTTAAATGTCTTACAAAGTTTTACAAAAAAGTGGGTTTCAATGTTAATTAAACAATTTTTCGGGTGACAAAACTACTTAGGTACTTGAGAAAAGCATGCAACTAATTATTCTCATATAATAATTAAGTTAATTTAATTCTAATGAAATTGCAATGCAATACATTTTTTTTAGATTCAAAAGCCCTACTAGCTTGATTAACCAAGGGGCAAATAAATATGATATTATTATATATAACAAAATTAAACGTCAGTGCTCATCAACACTCATATAATGTTTATTTATTTAGGTAGATTAGGTAAGTAAGTATTGTAAGTGGGTAAACTTCACAACCATTAGTAATTACCGTTATCTTGTTGTTTTGTTGATTGTTTGAATAAAATGCATCGCTTTATCAAGTTCGATTGAAACATACCGGAACAGGGTTTGGGAAACAGTCCGTTTTGAGTAAAGAAAACGTTTTTTCTTAATTAGGGACATTTAGTAAATAAGTCTACAAACAAGTTCAATTTAACCCTGTTTGAAATACAGATAACAATTAAAATTCATACGTAGTAATTTTATGTTACACTTGATAGTCAAAGTTTTGAAGACGACCCTTAAACATTGTCTTGTGTAGTAATGTAGACAGGTGTCGAGCGCGGGGTCACCGCTGCGGCGCCAGTCGCGCGAGTTCAACATATTCGTCAATGGATCACGGCATGGACACGTGATTGTTAATTCGTCTTCAAAATATCGCTAAGTAAGCTACTTTCATTTGTAAGTGTTCCTTGACTTTATTGATAAAAATCAATTTAATCCCACAAGTGGCACGCTGTTAACAGGTAAAAAACGTATTGAAATTAACGCATCACCTTCACTTTTTTAAATTTATTTATAAGATACATATCTGTTGTTCATGTTCGAATAATGCCAAGGTCTGATATTGTCATTATGCCAGGGTATCATTAAAGAACGAGACGGACTTAATTTAACTCATAGTAATTTTATAAACCATACGTAAGTACTAGTGTTATCCCTTAGCTTCGCTTGAGTACAATTTGTTGTTTATTAAACAAATCATTATCTCCACGAGTTATCCAAAAAGTGACACTAATATAAGTCTTGATAATAACCAATTTTCCAATCATTTGCGCCTTTCATCCAATCCTTTAAGAATATAGGCATCCTTAAAAGAATAAATCAATCAACTGGTTCAATTTAAATCACGTCACACATAACCGTACCTATATTTAATATGGCCAAGTTATCAACCAAAATTGTAACCGCTAGAACATAGCGCTGGCATTCTGCGGAAGTCATAGGTGGGAAAAGCGTCATCATTGGCCATAAAAGTTGGCATTTGCCAAAAAAGTAACACATAAATACATAATACTTAACATGCATCACACACATCACAAATCACATCAGGTGATCCGTCTGCTCTTTTGCCTCCTGTCACATAAAAAAAAAACACAATAAAACCCAAATTTGCATAATGCAGCCTATTGCTAAAAGTCAAACGGAATGCATTTTAAAATTTCCTAATGCGCCAAGGACTATCATTAATAAAAATCAACTTTCTAATAAAATAAAATTATTTTTGATATTTAATAAAAAATTGTACCTATATCAAGTAATTAATCATTTACGGATGAATCCGTTTTTAAAACTATGCAAGGAGTAGATTTCGTATTGTTCGTATGCATGCAGTGTATGCAAACATAATTATTAGTAGTCGATATAAAAGTAGTGCATATGGAAGTGTATCGTTGATCAAGCCAATGATACTGCGAGCCCATTGTTTCGATGCGATCATACGAGTAAAGCCGTAGAGCGGACTTTGAACTTGGCGGTCGATACTACTTATACCTTGTTTTCCCCTTCAAATGATTTCGTTCACCTTGCTAATTTGTACGAGTACATCTGAAAATATAAATCCGTTACAGCATCAAAGAAAAAATACGTTTTAAAATCTAAAATAGTCAAACACGGTTCGTGTATCAACACTATTTTCGTTCACACAAAACTCGTTTCTATAAAAATAGGGGTAATCGTGTCCGTCTCGTTCACATTGCCTCACCGCATGAGGTCGAATTTCACGTGATATTAAGTATCAGTCAACGAAACCTTACAATCCATCAGCTGTGTACGTCACTAGAATTTAACGTAGAACACACGAAAATAATTGTGGTTACAAACAAAATAAAATGTTGATATTCGACTGAATGTTTTTGAAAACGAACAGACATTCTTGCAATTAGTGTTACGATGTTAATAAAAACCAGTGACCTAGATGAAAATTATGAAAATTGAAACCTTGAACAAAATTTTCATCAACATTTATATGTATTTANGTTCCGGTTCCGGTCTCCGAAGTGTAAACATCAGCGTCATTACAGTCGCGATAAAAACTAAAAATTAAAATACTTAAAAACATCATACACTCCAAAATAATACCGTGCAACAACAAAAAGGAGTTTCGAAAGGATTGGAGACATCAACGAAGGCGTAATTTGCACATAACACTGCACCGAAGAAGAAATAATAATCAGCAATGTTTTGAGGTTANAGTGTGTCGTGAATATTAATACAATCACTGTGTATTACAACATTGTTTGATTTCAAATGGTAATACATCATTTTTATAACCAGCGGAAACGATCCAATGCGGAATGCATGTCAAAGCTTCTTAATGATAGATCGCCCGGNTTAGCACAGACAGTGTTGTTGAAATGTCATCGCGTTCTTGACCTATTTGTTAGTTTCCATTCGGTAGAGTCCATCCACTGTTTATCTCAGAAAATTATTTGTAATAATGAAAATGGGTAATAACACAAATGAGGAAGTTGTAAATATGTAGTTGTTGTTGTAAAGAACAAAGAGTGAGACTTTAAATTTTCCATAAAAACGTTGTCCATTTGGGCGGTTCGCAGAATGGAAAACAGATCAGCGGGGCGCGTCGTCTGCGCGCTTTATTTATATTTTCATTGAGCCCGCCCCGCGCCCGCCCTCGGCGTTTGTCTGCAACGTGACACGCCAAAAAAATGAAACAGCCTTTTGATTGCAAAACGTTCTACAGTTTTACAAAACATCAAAGCGGCGATGTCTGATTACGTTTTCCATGAAATCACCGTTAACTTTTGACAAAGGTGAAGTGAATAAAGGTTTTTTATACAAAGGATATTTGACATACACAGATGTTTCTTTTTAAGTTGAACATGCGTAATACACATTCAATGATTTCGTATCAACTTCAAAAGCTTTTCTTTTTTAAGAATTATAGATCTGAAATGCTGTATTTCAGCCGTCGATAAAGGGCGCTGGTTAAACATGCTAGACTTGCAGGAATTCAAGATAAGAATAGACGATACCGCCCCGGCGTCCTATTGTCGGGCGTACAATTAGTTTGGCGCGTTTGCGCGGTGCATCGCAGGGCGGGCGGCGCGCGCGCAGGCGGCGGCTGCACGGCCGCGCTCGGGCTCAAGTTGCGTCTAAATGTGGACGCGGTACCGATTGTGCCGAAGTGTACGCGAAAATAAACGCAAACAACGACGAAGCGCATGCAGAAATAAACTCGTGTAGTAAACGGACAACTCAAGCGTGACGGCTGATGATACGCATGCACCGTCAACCGATGCACGGCAATAAAGTCGCTACTCAAAACGAAGGAACGTTTTGTAAACATAACAATATCTACAAATGACTAATACATAAACATTTGGTGTAGCCGACGAACTACGTCAATCTATCCATTAGACAGCAATTCATATCTATGTTGCTATGGTTTTATGGGTTGTCTCTAGCTACCGGAAGATTGTCTCCGCCGGAAGAGATCGCCTTCCGTCTAAATGCTGCTCGAAATATTTCAAGTTTTATTTGTGCAGCGAACAATAAAGAATGCTTATCTAACTTCACATTTATCACGACAAAAAATAGATAAAAAAGGGCGAATAAATTGATGCTATTTTAAGTTGACACTTAAGCTTTCATGAGTCCCCCCTAAAATTGGTAGCTACAGTGGCGCTGAAAAATGCAAGAATAGTGTGAGACTTCCTGCAACACGTCCGCCTGGAAGCAAGACAAATCGTTTCTGTGAGACGCCGGCGAACTTAGCCGGGAAAGATTGATCGCCCGTCTTCACACTGATATATCTAGATTAGATTGCATGCACCACACATGAATCATTTATAAAGATATCATTTTATATCACAGTTTATAGTAACGTCATTACAAAGTGCACTTATCCACTCTTTGACATAAACAAATTGTTTTGATAACGTGGTCTTAAAAGGAGTTGGCCCACGATAAATAGATAAACATAATTTTTATGACCTGTACAAAGGCCATTCTACGAGTACATTCTTAATCATAATTCATTTATTGTGTCTTGTTTATTATTTTTATTAATTGCAATAGGCCCTTTTGACGTCACTTGCTTGCCATCTCAATACGAATAAAATTAACAAATTATAATTTCACAGCAACTTAAGTTAGAATATTACAGTTAATTAAATATAATTGCGTGTTCAGAGCTAAAATGTTTTTAGGTAAGTAAGCTAAACCATTATTGGTTAATGGGGTCAACTACCCTAATTTCTAATTCTAACGAATTACCGTGACTCAATATTCAATTAACCAAACAATTATCGTTAATGTTTGTATGTATCCTTTACATAATCACGTCTATTACACAATTTATAGTAGCTAGATGACAAACACTATTATTCAATGCATTAATGCAAATGTATTTTTATCGTGATTAAAGCGATGATTCAGTAACTACTATGGTTTGTCTCTACGTGATTCACTCTAGGCTCTTAAGCGAGAATGCCGTAAATGTAATGTTTACATTCTTATCCGGTAAAGGCCAGCCGGACGTGGCGATCGGTTTTCTTGAAACGTTTAACGGATCTGGTAGTGTACGGAAGTACATATAACGACGGCAGGTGTCCGTTAAACAATCTTTTATCGAATAAAAATTATTTGCTGCATATGTGTGGTGACTTTTACAACCGATTTAACAATATCTAGAATCTAGATATACGAGCCTATGAATGTATCAAAATTAATATTACTTCAATGCAACTTCTGACAGAGCTAGTTCAACCCAAAAGCTCTCTCCAACGCAACGTGGGTATCATTTTCTAAGAGCCGGCCTGCCAATGGATCTCCAAAACTCCACCAATGCTAAATCGGCCTTAAATTCCAATCTTTTCTAATTTGTCATTTGGATCGGGTCAACCCTACATTCCAACGTTATCTTATACCTATCTCTACGCATCATACTTCCTTCTCTTCGCCACTCAAATATTACTCATGTTCATAGAAGATTGCTCTATGTAGAGCATTTATGTAACACACTTGTTAGCTTGAATTAACTGCTTTGAGCAGATCTCATAAGACACCAAAATCGTAGTCGGTTTGTGTGGAATTTATCTAGTTATTTCTGGACCTAATTTCATCGCCCTATTANCCCTATTGTCGTGACAAGAACGGAGTTGCGACGTAATCAATTGTTCCAGGTGACGCACTACAGGACTATAGCCTGAACTGCATGATTCATCATCAAGTGCATTAAGACTTCTATTATGAAGATTAAAATGCAAACGGAACTCTGTTGAAATAAAAATCCATTAAATATTATGGTTTCTCATGTTTCTTTCTTGAAACATTCTTTATAAAAGTTCCTGTTTTGCTACGAAACCTTTGAGATGTTTTTCTTTGGAACTTTTAAGCAGGTTACGTGACTGTTACACGGATCAATAGCCTGTGTCGAGTTTATATAAGCAAAAAATCATACGGTTGGCTCTGAATATTTCGCGATGTTTGCTAGTCATCATGGGCGTACCTAGTTGTGATGAATGCGCTCAGTGGCCGCTGTCAAAACACAAGTCGACCTACACCTCTGTAATTAGGGTAATGTTTACCGTTGCGCGGCCAAAATGAATCACGAGATCTGTGGGCGAAGGCAGCGCGGTCACCAAATCCGTCTTGTCCTGCCTCGCCGCGCTGTTTTTAACCTGACCCTATAAATATTTACGCTGATGAATGCCGCTTATGACGCCAGCCAATGAAAAAAAAACTGTACGTCAAAACGACTACACGTCACATGCTCGGCAGTAAATCTCGCGATAATAAAACAGCTATGTATCAAATCAAAAGAACGCTCTGTGAATATTTTGTGTTTTGTGTGTTATATCCGTCGCACATGACAGAGTTAAGCATTTATGCATAATGATAAATATCTTGGTATCTTTGAACGCGTGTCGTTACGCTCTCAAAGATTAAATGAAACGTATTAAAAACTTTCAAACCGCTTATTACTTATTACGCATGACTCTCAGGTTACTTGGCCTTCACGTAAATGATATTCAAGGCCAACCTTGAACAGATTCCAATATCTCTTTTATTGTTTTTTAATCTCTGAATAAATTATTATTATTAGTAAAAGAAAAATATGTTATATGTGAACACGTAAGTCTATGAAACATTCTTCACTCATTCATACATTTCTACATTTGTTTTCTAAAAATTCTTAAGTCCAATATAGAATGTTACACCATTTCCGAGTAGGGTTGCCAAGCATCCAGATAAAGCTGGACATGGTTTAGCTTTTTGCATTCCTCACTGGCCAAATCAAGCCTGGCCAGTATTAGAGCATTGAAAAATCTACAAATCGTAGGGATCTGGTTTTGACACATTTACATCTAAATGTCTAACTACCTATAACTTATTAGCACAGTCAAGTCATATTTTGAAGAATCGCTAGCCAAGTGTCCGGAATTGCAGACAAAGCTTGTTAGTTAAAACAACGAATATTAATTAAAATTCTTGCTTAACTTAATGGAAACCAAAACTGCGTATGTCCGTTTTTATCTACGAGTATGACTGTTCATTGCCAGAATATGTCTATTGAATTCTAATTTATCCAATGCTATCGAGTGTTCGCGATCATAAAAATAAAAACTCATTCAGCATGTGATTACACCATTGGCGTACGACACAAAATTTGGTGAGGTACCGTGCTACGCTGTTGATAAATTTAGAAAATTGTGTACATATGTAGCGGGGCTCGTGATCACCGACGCCTCTACCAGACGCGGCGCCGGGCCAAACTGCAACGGGGCGCCGAGGACACGTCATCTATCCATCACGCCGCCTCATCATCACCTATGAATAGAACCGGCCTAGTGCTGCATTCCTCGAAATCCGCTCACTGTAAACAATACCGTCATACCGACCGAAACGAATCAAACTTCACCAGCTTTTCCAACCGTGTTACAATTCATTCATTCTCCACAGCACAGATTCAACACGATAACCTATTATCGCGGGTCATGTTTGTAAACAGCACGACGACTTCACATTTTACTCACGCCTGAATGTTTTCGTATCATAAGGTCAAACTAAAATAAATTCTAACGACATAAATTATTAGTTAAGTGTCATTCAAATACACAAACGGGTCATAATAATATGAAACGTTAGACTGACTGACTAGGTTTCAATAAAATAGGTTCGACTAGAATTCCATTTCTTATTTTCTAAACATTATGTAAATGAAAAATATTTAGTATTATAGCAACGAACTCTTGTATATCATACATTTTTCTTCAATAAAAGAAACACGTTTAAAAAATAAAGCTTATTTAAAACATTTTACGCTAAATTTTATAATGACATTTAATGGACATAATTTATGAATTTATTTATTATTTAAACATTGTCACGCCGTTACTGTATGCTCTTATATCTGTGACAAAGTTTAGACTAATAGTAATATTTGTTTACTTGTTAAATTAAAACGAAAGTAGGCAAACTAAAGAAGTGTGATAATCATGCGTCCTTCGCATGAAAATATTATTATGAGGCCGACGGGATCCGACCGAAATAAAACAAAGATATCATACGCTATAGCACTGAAATAAAATACGTAAATAACACCTTTTTTATTATTCTCATACCGTTTGTGTGAAATGAACATTTATTAAATAGACTATTTAAACATAAATTTAATATAATAATTAATTCAAAACCAACTAATATACCTGATAATAACCATTGAAAATAATAAATAAACATCAATCAGTTGCTTAATCAACGCTTTAGTTGTGATATGAGAGTGCGGGATGTGCTCTTTAGATGTTGCAGTGCTTTAGTGTTTTTCTTATAATTACGGCCGTTCGTAAACAGTAAACAGGGGCATCGCACGGGGCAAACAACGCCGAGAATATTCCATTGGACTCTGTTCTGACAAACATCACGCTCGACCGGAAATTCTCCAACGCTTGCACTACATTCACAAACGTCAAGAGATATCTACAGAAATATTTACGTGAATGCAGCGCGACTAGACTTAAGTCAGAAAAACAATTTAAGGATACGTATGAGTCACCTTTTATGACAAAAATTCGCAGACAAAATATGTTTGAAATGTTTCATGGAATCATGAGACACGCAAAGGATGCCAGTGAATATTAATAATGTTGTTGCTACTGTCTGTCATGGTAATCTAATATCGCAAGTTGCGTGTAGAACCTCTAAATACGAGTATTCCACCACGTAACAGGACTAACCCGCTTCGATTGGAATTGTCAGTTTACTAACACTGCAAGAATAACGTAACATTATTGAACACTTACACTGTTGTTCTACAACCGCTATTTATAATACCACACGTTTGTCGGTTAGTGGGGAATACCACTGATACCACAAGCCGATAATTTTGTAATACATTATATTTAGTGTGTCGTGAATATTAATACAATCACTGTGTATTACAACATTGTTTGATTTCAAATGGTAATACATCATTTTTATAACCAGCGGAAACGATCCAATGCGGAATGCATGTCAAAGCTTCTTAATGATAGATCGCCCGGTGCTTTGTCCTGCTGGAAGCTCTTCTAGAAGGACTGGTCTTTTGTTCTAAACGTCCTGCCAGAAGATTATCGCAAGTCCTGCCCGCAGTACGCAATTTGTACGTGTTTGCTTGCTGGTCCTTCCAGCAGTACGGTGACCTTCAAATTTGAACTCATCCTCACCAGAAGTAGTAAACACTTGGTTAGTGTTTATTAAATAAAAAGTCATGTCGTAGAATCATTTTGTTTAACCAGTATTTTACTTTTCTTAATATATTATAAACTTGTTTATCTTCTTTCAACTTAACTAATAGGAACTATAATAAGGAACTTTAAATTAATTAATTAATTACTTTGGTACGTCACTTTGTATTAGAAATTACACCTATCACTTACAAATACACTACAAATTAAAAACAAAAACAAGAAATAAATTATAAATGTTTGATTAGGCTGGAATACTTCACATTCATTATAATATTATCGCCAAAATGTTGCCGACTCCTAGCCCGGCGCGTCAAAATGTGTCGCGCGAGCGCGAACGCGCTGCCCCCGTGTATACTCGTGCGCCATCGGGCTCCGACTAACGGTTAGTCGCGTTTTTCGATCTTGGGCACTATTGGGTGAAAGAGAGAGAAACACTCTATTTTTTCGTGTAAATTTGAAATTTCTACAATGTATACTTACGAAACTGTGATCTTTTAATTTTGCGTCCTACCGGAAGTACTTTAAGTCCTGCTGGCAGGACTCCGGGCGATCTATCATTAAGCAGGTCGTCTGTCCTTCGGACAGAATTTGAGGCTCTCAGTGCAGACAGTGTCCACTTTAGGACCTTAGGTACTTCTTGAATTGCTGTTTGTTTTTCGTTGAGTACAAAAACGAGATGAACCAGCGTATTATGTTTATACGCGTGTAAAGAAAGATTTTTGAACCTGTAATAAGTAACAATAAGGGGTACTGAACTTGGAAAACAGCATGCTTTTTGTGTATTGACACGTGTTTTCAAATGGACAGCAGGAATTAGCCTGGCTAGGTATTTGGCCTTTGGTTTTTTCGGCTATTGATTGAGTCAGTAACCGGCGACGGTCAGTCACCGCTACGGTTAGGCGCTCCAAGGTCTGAGCAAAATTAAGTATGTAGGTACGTGTTTCGATTAATTTATACCTTTTTATTACTAACAAGCTGTGCCCGTAACTTGGCGCGAGTGGGAAACGTTTTTCAAATAGTCGTCCAGTCAACCAAGACCTTTCAATACGAAAACGTTTAGTAGTGGAGTCAAACTACATCTCACGCTCTACATTACTAATCGAAATAAATGTTTATTTAATTATTTCTGGTTTCTATTTAGCTTTTAAACAACGTATATAAAATAAACCAGCTAAATGTTTTTTATTACACTTTAAGAAGTTATGTCTGTTTTATAGGAAGGAGTTTCACAAGGAGTAAGTCACATGATTTCACGATATCGATATTGAAAATGCACTAACAGTGCTGGCAGTAAATCAGCTAAAATAAACAACAAATTAAATGTACAAATGTTGACCGTTCAGGTTTTCATAATATCAAGACATTTTTTCAATCATAAATGTATTAACAACGATGTAATACAAATACTGGTAAGAATAGCAAATGAACTAAGCAGTTTTTCCCAGATATAATTTAATCGATGTTTGACAAACCGATGATGTCAGATACCAAACACGATGTTGTTTGGAATTACGTGATGATGAATCAGGCCAAAGTTGTAAACTGATTCAAGGAACTGAAACGAGATGTAGTACTGGACGTCAGTACTAATTTATCCTGTTCTAATTAATGCCATTCTGGAGTATTTTTCAACAGCATAAGTGTGAAATTCATGAGTCAATAAATCATTATTTCAGTATACTATACATGAACAGATGAAAGATTGAATAGGAATACTTACCTATTTGTTATACATAAATTTTATTACATACGTCAAGTTATCTCATTAAAACAATGCGATACTATAGTAAAGAATTTATCAAAGTAATAATAGAGGAACTTTAAAAACGTCTGCTTTCCCGAATGGCGTTAACATTATTCAATATCCACTATTAGAAACACGAGAGGAATTGTAGATTACACATCTGTTTCTGATATTAATGGTTTCGCGTGCTCAATGGAATTCCGCTTATTACACAGTCTTAACGAAGCGACGTCTATTTCATGATGATATTAGAATTAACTTTAATACCTACGAGTAAATGTTTTTATTCTTTTTATAGTACCTATATATTTTAATTTTAAATCATGGCTATCACAGCTTCTGATCTCTAGACTTGCCTAACCCTAATTAAATCTATTAGGCAATTCGATTTTTCAAGTTATTTATAATTTAGTTATACGATATAAAATTTAAGTAACGCTAGAAAATCGTTCGTGTAATTAAACTTCATAATATTTTTGGCTACAAATACAAAAACTGAACTCTGGTGGCAAAGACTAGACTAAGTCACCTGGATGTCCTCTACTTTACCTTTACTGCTAGAAGTTATTACAAGGGTATTAAAGACTATTTGTTCTTACTGGAATATATTAAATAATTGTCTAACAGAAGGCAGCATACACGGGATAACATACGATTACGTCTTATTTATTAATAGACATCAATTTAATAAATACCTTTTCCAATTGAATAACTTGGATATATGAAACTACATGTACGAAAACTTACAAGACAATCTCAGATGTAGACGACGATAGGTAAATAATGTCACAAATTTTCACTTCATTATTCCAAATAATATGTAAGTAAATGTATCTGACCTTGGTTGTTGTGAACAATGCTATATTATTGCAATTCATGTGTGTCATTGTGTCTGTGAGGCCCCGAGAGGCTCGGGGGCATTGCAACCATTGCAACGAACGCTCTTCGCAAACACAACTGTAGTAAAAGACGTCAGCAATTATACAAATATTGACACCGAACGATCCCGCCACCTGTGGAACGGCTACGACTGGAAATTTACACGTCTAGTTATGCAGACGCTACTATACGCAGACTAGTTACAAAAGAAAAATAAACTTGATGATGTTTATCAGCTGAAGTGAAATAGTCCGTAACAAAACCAGAACTACAAATATTATTTTGTTATATCGTATCAACATAATGTAATTCTGATACAGATAACGCAACTATTGTAGGTTTGTAAAACCACGTTCTGTATCATATTCGCAGAAAATAGGTACCTATTCAAATTGTATTTTAACACGTAGCATTTTGTAAAGCAATTCTTTTAAAAGTTGCTCATTTAGCACGAAATTACGAAAATATAAAATAATTTATTTATTATTACGAAAATATACATTTATTTTACTCTTGTTACAAATATTAACAATGTTTTGTATTGAAAAGGCTTGTTAGTTTAAAAATATCGAAAGAGAATGGCCATTTTAATTGTTGTTAGTAATTTTGACGGCAAACAATGTACATAAGACAGAATAGATTAGAATAATGACGTCCGAGTATACAATATACGGTACATTTCCAGCGGTGCGCGTGCGGCGCCGGGTGGCGCCTGAAACTCATAATAAGGTTCAACGACCCGACCTTGGAGGAACCGACGCAAACAATATCTACGAAATGAATATTGAACTAATCATTACTTATATAACAAAACAATTTGTATGAATTACTCAAGTTTTGAAATAATCATGAATAACAAAACAATATTATCTTATCAGCAAAATAATTCACATTTATACAATATTTTAGAGTAGATGTCAAGCATCATGATATTGATAACATTAATTTATTATGCTAGCTTCAAGATACAGGATTCAAACTATTGTTCTTTCAAAAAAAAATGCTCAGATTTCCTTCTAATTAAATGATTACGGAACAAGCGATCATCAAACTATTGAATAAAAGCGTAAAATAATTTGATTTCCTCAATCACAAATGGATGGATTTATTAATAAGTATTTGAATTGAGGTAAATACCAACCGAGTCCAAACCATTCATTAGCTATTAGGTAGTTCCTCCTCAGTCTAATTTATATCAATGGTGTGGCTAAAATTTGAATGAATTGCAATAAATAAATGAAATAGTTATAGTGACAGAGTAATGAGTTTATAATTTTACGGTAAATAGTAATAGAAGAAACTTATTTTGGTGATAAAAACCAAACTGAGGTTATTGAAATAAGAATAGTTCAATACCTAATGTAATGTAAAATTCTTATTTCCTTTGAACAAATAATAACATAGTTTGCTACGAACAGAAAATATTTTTCGTAGTAATGGCCATTTTCGTAGTAACCATGTCCGTTTTCGTAGCAATCTTAATTTGCGGTCTAATAAAAATTTGCTACGAATTGGCATTTTGCAGTTGATTTTTTTCTAAATTGGCAGTTGCATTGAGTTTGGCAGTTAAAAATATTCTTCAAGTAACAGTTACATCGGTAGTAAAAATTTTACCATCAAGTAAGTACTCGGCTTTCAACTACTAAATCGGTTATTGGATGATTTTGATTATTTTTTACGCAACGTCCGCCAGTTTGTAGGTCGAGTGTAACTAGGCATGTCGAAGGCTAGGCCGTGGGCCGGAGACAATGGGCTGTGGGAACCGATGCCCACGCGCACACCCGCCGGCGGTGGTTTCCCACGCGCCCAGCATCCGAGCCGTCTTACGCCCGGAAGGGGCACGTCTGTAGCGCTACTACTTTCTGGCAGGTCACTCGATTATGATTTGCCGTTCCCTATAGTAAGATGTTAGGTTTAAGTTTGCGTTGTATCCGGGGCACGTGCGATGATCAAGTACATCGATACTACTTATCTGACAGATTACTCAACTTTTTGTTTCAATAACCGTGGTCTTACACTTTGATAGGAATGTTAGGCTTTTAAGAGTTTGCTTTGTCTGGGTTTGGTTAGCGATTCCAGACAAATAGGCTAAATTGACATCAAAATCACTTTTTAAGAACTGTCGCGACGCGACTCTCGCTTGATTTTGTATGGCAATGACTATGACGTCAATTTTTTGCTAACTCAATAGACTTACTCTTATTATTTTCAAAGGTGAAATCATATTTTACGATGAATTGGAAACGAATGGTGTTATTTTAGACAAGTTGTTCCATACAATTATTTGTTTATAATGTCAACGACCCAATTGTTTAGACTGGCTCTTTATAGACTTATCAAAATGCATTCCACTGGTTGGAGTGCCAAAAAAGCGCAGTTAAAACATTTTCGTTCGGTAACAAACAGGAAGGCAACTGTCGGGGCCAGGCGGCAATGTTTGCTTCACGCGAAGCAAAACAAATGACGTCTAGACACGACCACTTCGACTTGTATGACCAAGACTATTAAACAAATACAGATATAGTCACAAAAATAGTTTCAACAGTGCTTCTAAGTTATCTACAGGGAAACAACCGCTGGAAAATACACAACTGCAATATTGCGCTAGATCAGGCTAGGGAATTCCCACCGAGTCGATGGCATAATTATGCATGTTTACCATAACCGTTACAGTACTTTTGTACTTATTTAACTAAACGCTGTAGATCAAATAGGTAAATTGTTATACGTGCAAACTAAAGGAAATTGCAATTTAAGTGTTAAATATTTTATTTTTACACATAATAACTCTATGAATCTATCTATCGGGAAAATAGCTAAATGTAATTTGTTTTGATGGAAATTGTGGTAATGTACACAACAATCGGTGTAAAGGCACTAAATGGCAAAAAACTCGATATTTATCCGGATACGTAGTAAGATATGGAGCTAGTGCAACAGAAGCAAGCAAGCGGAATGCGACTGTTATGCCGCAATAGTGCGGAACTAACAACCGCCTTCAGCGGAGGGTCATCACCACCACGGGTCTAATAAGAAACGCCTCGTTGGCCACATCTAATGAGCCTCACAGGCTCATACAAGGCAGGTGCAGAACGTTGATGTAAATCTACCTGGCCTACAGTTAACTATATTATAACTAGTATCGCACTCAAGCACAATAACCGCAGGCCTGTAGAAAAAAGTTGTTTACTTAACTGTAACAATTGATAAATGTTCGAAAACTGAAGTTCATTTTCCTCTCACATCATTTCTCTAGTTATCTAATCTTTTATGTATGTTACGGTCAAAGTGATAAATGTGAAAATTATGAATAATCGCCGGTTATTATGAATAATTACCGCATGATTTGGTAAATGTGATTAATATGAGGTCATTTATGTTTGTATAAAACTAAATAGGCGGCTTAGGGGTGGCCCAAGGGCCACCCCCGCCGCACCTTAACCTATTTTTCACTTTAAATCAAAACATTATGTTATAGGCATCATGGAAAAGTAATATTATGCAAGAAACGTTCCAAACTCATTATGTCAAATTATATTAATATATGATAAATCAAAACGTTCAAAAGTTTGACTGTACACGAACACTTACACAAGATGTTGTTCTCTTTTATGAAATTTGTTAGTACTAAGGCTGAATTATTAAATAATCACTGTTAAATGTGATTAATTTATCACTTTTACCGCGACTGTCGGGAATTATTCATAATAACCGGTTATTATTAATAATTTTCAATTTATCACATTAACCGTAACATGTATATTATTACTTTCAAATTACCATTTACTATTATAAATCTCATGTTCACATTCATAAGATGATGTAAGTATGGCTTACACCGCCAATTAATATTTACAAAATAATGATTTTCCTGTACAAAAAGAACAATGCATACTAACAATAAACATTGTAAGTAGTGAGATCATCCCATATGTAAACTTATAACAATCCTTGTCAATACACAGGTGTCGCCAAGAACGAGTAGAGAGGTAGAGATAAAATGGTGAGAATAAGGATTTATAGGGAGGGATACCAAGCCAAGAATAATATTTTTCTTCGCTCTGTTACTTTTAGGTTTCAGTGTGGGGGAAAAGCCTTGGAAATGTTTGTAGCTAACACAACTGCGTTGGTATAAACATGGGAATCCTAATCACCGACAACACAGCTACATTCCACACATCTATGTGCCAAAACTCGGTTCAATAATGGAAAGCATTCGGAAATGAAACTTTGGCGAGCGACTAAATTAGAACCACCACCGTCGTGTCATTGTCATGTGACAAATAGCGGACGTCAAAACGGCGAATGGTCACAAAACTTTGAGCATTGTAATGTAATGATGATTGACTCCGACAAAACAATGACAGTGCAGGCAATTCACGGCCGCGGCCGCTTCCGCGTTGTCCTACAATGATGTGCCTCCAAACCAAAACATTGCGTGATTCAAACATGCAATATGATTGAGATAGTAATTTGTACGAGTAGTTGCTGTTACAGCATGATAAGTTATCTACACAAACAACTTTACAACATACTATTTACCATTAGTGCATTATCCATCCGTAATGTTTAGTGTTTACTAACATTATAAGTGCGAGTGTGCCTAACTAATGTGTACCTATGTTTTTTAACTGCAACATTTTTCATGGTTTTGAATAGCGAGATAGAGTGCCCAAAAGAGGTAAATATTAAAGAGGATGTGCTAAGGGATGAAAGTTTGTATCGGGAACAATATTATTCATGTTAGTGATGATAACAAACATATTTTATATTGTTGGTAACAATAAATGTTTTCGCTACCGGAAAAATGAGAGAACGTAGATAGTAGATTACTTAAGCAGTCAGCAGAAGTTGCAAAACATCTATTATCGTTATTTTTGAAAGCGCGGCGGTTCATAAAATGTTATTAAACAAGCTAGAAGCCGTGTTAAAAGTCTGATATAACATGAATAAAATTCAATATAATTAACTTCTTTAAAAAATAAAACCGACTTCAAATGCGTGAACACAAAAAAAACTAAAAATTAAAAATATTGCGTATAAAAATGTTCATCCCCAATTTTCCACCCTTGGGGGTGAAATATTTTCTTCAAATTCGGATGAAACCACCCTTTTGATAATACCTATTCAACAAAAAATAATCGTTCAAATTGATTTATAATCGGCGGAGATATTGCGTATAAAAAAGTTTATCCCCAATTTTCCACCCTTGGGGGTTGTTTTTTCTCTTATTAAATTTAAATGGGACCACCCTTGAGGCATTACCTATAATCCGAAAAAAGATTTGTTACAAACGGTTCATACTTGGCGGAGTTATGGCGTAACAAACATAAAAAAAAAAAAAACATACGGGTCGAATTGAGAACCTCCTCCTTTTTTGAAGTCGGTTGAAAAGTAGGTAATAGCATTGTAAATTATTTTTGCCATTGATTCCGTCAACCTACATAAAGTTTTAGACATCAACCACAGTTTTCGTACGTCATTACACATGTCACAGTAACAAAAATAAGTAATTATAAATTAATTTACTATAAGTACCTACCAACCATGTACGGACGACAGCACATCAAGCTAAACACGGTGAAGTCTTATCTCGTTGTAATACAGGCTATTTTGTAACAAAAATGTGTAGTCCGGTGTACTGTACATGAGTGTACATGGTTAGATTAGTACTTACCTACGTTCCTGGTTAATGGAAACGACAGTCGTAGTTACTACAAATAGAACAAGTTTTCATTCGACAGCATATCGAAGAAAATCTATGAAGGCCTCAAGTTACGCGCAAGTTGCTAGTTGCGGCAATTGAAAACTGTTTTCTTTACCAAAAGTCGCAAGTTCGCAACTCGAGTTGCAGTTTCTGAAGATTACTAGTGGCCAATTCTAAAACATAAATTACACGCGCGTCTGAACTGCATATCACACTTTCTTTGTAATACTTATGTAGATTTTGTCGTATTTAAGTTGACATAATAACAATTGCAAAACGACTGTTGCGGCTACAGTTATTTACTGAGTCTGCACTGTGCTTAAATTAATAAAATTACATTATTAATTTATCAATGAATGACGCAAATGGTGTTATTGTTGAATTTTATGGTAATTAACAGATAATAATGTATTTAATTAATGATAGCATGTAATTTGGCATCATATAAAAGTTGAACGTGATTATTATTTTGAAAAAATCGACTGCCTTAGACAGGAATCGATCAGGGATTAAGACATTACCATTTTGAAATGTTGTGAACAATTTTACGCTGATTATAACGCATATTTACGTCATTTAAGGTATTCTTCAAGTATAGTTCGTTTTCAAGGCGAGAGTAAATAGGCACTTACAGGGCAGATATGTACCATCTTAGACTGCATCTCACTTAACACCAGATGCGAGTGCGGTCAAATACCTGCCTTGTCTAGGATAAAAAAAAATAGTCGATCAATATAGGGTAAACCAGAGAGTGATTGCCCACTGGTAGTGATTGCCCGCTTTAAGAATAATATTATCAGGTGCTGATTTTGAATCACTCTAGTTAGATTTGAATTTACTAAGTAGATGGCTCCGAGATCAATGTACAGTAGATTTAAAATTTACAATAGGAAACACTAAAAAAAACAGTTATGGCGGATTTTGTCAAGACGGGTGAAAATGTTACTCAACAGGTAAAGATTTTAACAATTTTACTAAGGAATTACTTTCTTAGAGGTTAAATTTTTTTTGCAAGTTATTTAATATTCAACTAATGGTATATAGTTATGATGAAATTATAAGTGTTTTCTCCATTATCAATGAAAATAACCGATAAAATTTGATTTCTAACGGTCATTTTAACGGTGGGTAATCACTGCACGTAAATCTGTATATTTTTAGTTATTGCCCACCATCATTTCAGTTATTGCCATATGTTAATGTATAGTTATTGCCCAGGGCAATTATTATTAGAGTGTTGCCACCATGCAGTAGCAGTGTTTAAGTTGCTCATTGCTAGACTTGTTTTGCAATTTACAGGCATAAATATTGAAATGGCTTTTAATGTTTCATTTTCAGTATGCCAAAGACTCCAAAAGTTCAATATAGCATAGAAAATTTGCAAAAAGCGATCGAAGCTGTACAAGATGTATCCAACAATTTATCTACAAGATAAATTGCTGAAAAATATGGTTTGGCTTGAAAAAATTGATAAAAATTCAAACGCAAATACAAAAAATGAAAATCCTACGTTAAATCTACTAGTGAAAATGTTAATTGTAAGGAAATAGATACAACTTTAGGGAAGAATAACCAACAGCTAATTGAACATTCTGAGCAACCACTTGAACTGATATCAAAGAAGATAAAAAAATAAATACATATAAAATTTACATATAAAATTCAAATTTTTGCGTCATCTATGTTTTGAAGTAGATGATTCTGTCTCTACCGATTCTGACTCATCAACATCAGCTCAAGAAATATTTGATAATATGTTAATAAGGCCAAACGCAATTTATTTTGAAATTTTGAAGACTGTACTACTAGAATTTAAGTTTAATGTTTTGTTTTGTTTATTTAAAGCCTATTTTGTCATTTTAAAATTGATTATTTTGTTTTAAGATACTGGGCAATTACTGTGCTTTGATGTGGGCAATTAGTGTAAGTAATGGGCAATGACTGTACTTTTTGGGGGATTTTAAATTTATTTCAATATTTTCTAAGTTACGTAAGTTTTAACTAAAAACTGTTAATATTCTGTTTAACAGTTTATTGAGTTATAAGAAAAAAGTCATAAATGGTCGATAATTAAAATACTTTCTTTAATTTTTCATCTCAATGTGTTTGAAATCTTTAAGTGGGCAATAGCTATACGGTTTACCCTACTTACTGTTTTAAAGAAGATAAAAAAACAAAAATGCTTCAAATTTTCTCATAAAGATGTCAATGGGTGGTTGTGCTTATGTGGAGGCGAAGATACATTCATCACATAATAAGTTCTTCCGTAGGTAATTAAAACAAGCTCAGTGTTTATTTTAGTTTGAAGAGCAAGACTACTTTTTGTCACCGTCATGATCCGATTTGATTTAAATGATTGGGCTTAGATTCTAAATAATTCTGGCTTAAAATAAAAGAGTAACAAAACAAGAGTCGGTCATCGGCTTCGAAAATTGAAATTGTAATGTTGTTTGCACCGTTGTTTCAGTGGCAGTTCAGTTGAGCATGAAAACAAGATGCTAATGTCACCCCGGTGACTGACGCCGGCGCTAGGGCTCGGGACTTTAACCTGAACCAATCGACTCGGGAGTTGGGACTTTTGAAAGACGCGCTAATAATAACTGAGTTACGTTGGTAACGTACATTTTATAAACATATTAATAAAGCAGATACAAGTAAGTACTTCACTGTTAAAATAATTATAAAAATGTTTTTTTATGAAGATGAGACGTTTTATCTCAAATTAGGTAAATAACCGAATATGTATTTTAACAATATTTTTATTAAAAAATGTGAACTGAGCAGAGTCCTCACAAACAAACTATTTATAAATGTAGATAATGAAAGGTTAACAAAGTAAATATTTAGAACCACAAATATTTATGAAAAACATACCATATTTTTATTTTTTCATTCTTTATTAATTACATTAATATTTTTGACCTTTCTTACCTGCTTGTTGTTTTAAACACATAATTTTCTCTAGACAAATCCAGCCCCAGGACTATAAAAGTGTCGAGACTTCCCAAACCCCACAGCGATTACATGGGCGATAAAACAGCTCCCAATTCATTCACACTTATCAAACGGATTTAAGTTATTTATATAAAACATATTCAAATCATAAAAGTTTTATTTATAGAACCGGACCATTTCAAAGATACTCTATTATGAGCTGTTTTATAGATCCAGTTTCAATTAATGGAATCTTGGCTATAACTATTATTAATCCTCATTACAATTGCCATGAATGACAATATTATAAATAGTTATGAAAAACAAAATTACCACCATGTGGGTGGTTTTGGTATTAAGTTACTTTCGACTAAAAATATTAGCAATCCGAGGCACACCAGGCCAAAAGCCGTGGCATCTTATGTAGTTGTAATAGGTACTATTTTGCAATAAATATGTGTAGTTTTGTCGTCGATTGTAGAATCTGGAACTATCTAACGTAGTCCAGATTCATCATATGCACATACAACATTCGTTCGTCAACAATCATCACGCATAGTGCGAGCGTGACGTTTATTTAATGACTTGTCTTGTTGTACCCATTGTAGTTTTATATCTTCAACAAATACCATCTCGGAGCAGGTGAACAAACACGTTCGAGCATCCAGCCCGTGTCAAAGGGGTCATGGCCCGTCTAGACCGAACTATAATCTGGCTGGGTCTAGACGTCTGTATTATTCACAATTTTACACGCGACTCCTTGTGTTCAAAGTTAACTATTTTGAAAATACTCTCTTTTATACTTTAAAACGTTTGCCTTTGACCGAAGCATTTTACTCGCGGATAAATGAAATGAATTTCACTTTTTATAATACACCCACGTAAACCGAATGATAAGCTTTTTAACAAATTAATGGTACCTAAATACCGACACATTATTTATACAGAGTGTCCCGCATAGAGCGTGCACAAACTTAAGGAGATGATAGACTAATGGATCACCATTTATACAAAACAATGTTTTAGTAAAAGTATCACCATTTCAGAGATAATATAATATGATCTTTTTTCATATTTTTAATCCCTAATTTGAGCCTATCTCTTGTTGCTCTGTGTATAAATGGACAAATAAATTTCAAGGTGAATAAGAAGAACATAAAGAGAAATATCTGCTCATTTGTACATACAGTAACAAGATAAAGAAAAGAGTTTAAAAAAACACATGAAAAAATAGTATCATAAATGGTGATACTTTTCCAAAACAAAACAAATTTGACGGATGGCCATCCTTTACTCTATCATCTCCTTAAGTTTGTGCACGCTCTATGCGGGACACCCTGTATGTATAAATTAAATAAGTTGGTATAAATACTTACCAACTGGTGGGCGATGCGTGATAACAAAACACATCACATGCCAATTTGCATGACCTACCTCAACACATTATGCTCTCTCAAAAGATAAACACAACGAGGCCGACTGTAGCATCGGAATTCGAAGAGAGCTTGCAGCAATGCGTCCAGTCATTATCATTCTGGTATGTTGATAATGTTGATATCTACGCTGTATTTAGATCAAAACGACTTTACTGTTTTATGCCATGATGAGGTTATATAACTCATTACGATTTCAAATGAAATCATTTATTGGTAGTAATACTGACTGTATAATTCGAATAGGTAATGTATTATCAGCTTAGAAATATGCTTTGTCCACATCCGTAGATGTAAACACGGCTTAATTTCATACCGAATGTGTCTAATGTGTCTATGCCTTATTTTTATGGTTAATGTTGGCAACACTAACAATGATATCGCTCTTCCTCATCACGCTCTCACCAACTCGTACTGGTTTTTGTAAATATTGTGTTTTTATAAATAAAAGTCAAGATTAAAGTACAAAATCTTATTATTTGTATGTTCCACGAACATAAATGGTGCCGAAACTCTATAAACAAGCTTCGACAATAAACTTCGAGCAACGAAACCACACCTTCGCCGGCCGGCAAGAAAAATAAGCTGATTTCACTGNCAAAAACATACCGGATCCGCCGGATTACCGGATCCGCCGGACCGGATTGCAATCCCTAGCCCGGACACACTGTATAAAAGGAGAAACTGACTGACTGACTGACAGATCAACGCACAGCCTAAACGGCTAAACGTAGGCACTTGAAATTTGGAAGGGACGTAGCTTAGGTACCGTAGAGGTGCACTAAGAAAGGAATTTCCGAAATTCCCACGGGAACGGGAATTAGCGGGAAAAACGGGATTCACGCGTACGAAGTCGCGGGCGGCCGCTAGTAGAATTATAAAAACGTTATTATAGAAACGTTAGTAGAATTACAATGGAATATACAGAAAAAGCCACCGTAAAAGTTAGACTTACGTTATACCATAAAATCTGATTTTATGTATAATATTTGGGCAATAATTAGGAGTATTTTCCCCAACAGCCAGACAGTTTTGACAGTTTCAACTCCTTGCCAGACAGTTTTTTTAGGGTAGCTCCCAAAGCCACCATGACGCAAACTTCATAATTCACCAACATTATAATTATCATAAATAATATTGGGAGCATACGCTGACAAACTTTTTATAAAATGACGTAGGTCTGGCGTTCACTATCTCTTAGTCTACATCGGAACATCGACAGACACACGGAAAACCGGAAAATAACTATCGGGAAATTAAAGCCCAGTTTCCACCAAAGCGGAGAACATACAAGTTGTTCGACTATTCAGATTACCGAACAGAGCGGGGAGGTGGTATGTGTCCACATCCGTAGATGTAAACACGGCTTAATTTCATACTGAATGCGTCTAATGTGTCTATGCCTTATTTTTATGGTTAATGTTGGCAACACTAACAATTATATCTCTCTTCCTCATCACGCTCTCACCAACTCGTACTGGTTTTTGTAAATATTGTGTTTTTATAAATAAAAGTCAAGATTAAAGTACAAAATCTTGTTATTTGTATGTTCCACGAACATAAATGGTGCCGAAACTCTATAAACAAGCTTCGACAATAAACTTCGAGCAACGAAACCACACCTTCGCCGGCCGGCAAGAAAAGTAAGCTGATTTCACTGCATATTGCTGAACATACACTTGCACAAGAATAAATAAATCGAAGGCCAATCAATACACTATTGTGCCATATTGATTTGCAAGTCGCAGTAGCCAAAAGTGAACAATTTTATTCAACTTTGCAAGAAAATAACCGGCCGCCATTTTGGTTCCCTTTACTTTGCATCGAGAAAAATATCACCACGCCCTGCCATTTTTCGCCATGACCATGGATAGCGATTCGGCTGAAAAGGAAGTGGACAAGAACGCAAGGAAAGGTATCATAAGAAAAATCGCACAGTGTAAAGCGTCGTTGACAAAGGCAGAAAATTTTATCCGCACATTGGAATCGCCAATCAACAAGGACGTGGTATCTGCGCGGCTACAACAACTGCAGGAGGTGCTGCCAAGGCATGAGCAGCTACTGATCGAATTAAGTACTTTGGACGACACCCTTGATGAAGACTATTTCGGAAACGACGCGTTCGAGGACCGGTATTTGGCGATCGTGGCGAGCCTTCGAGGCCTACTGGCGCCGCAGCCGCCGTCGCCGGCTCCAGCATCGGGCGCGCAGCAGTCTACAGACGCGTGCGCTACCAGCGTGAGGCTGCCAGAAATAGACATTCCTGCGTTTGACGGCAAGGACTACACAAAATACCACTCGTTCATCGAACTCTTTAGTGCAGTGATAGATAATAATTCTAAATTAGCCGCAATTCAAAAGCTTTTCTATCTTAGAAAATACTTAAAAGGTGAGCCATTGTCATTAATCGAAGGATTACCCGTCACCGGGGACTCGTATGGAAAAGCTCTTGAATTGTTGAGAAATAGATATGACAATAAGTTTCTTATTATCACTAACCATGTACAAGAGCTGCTAGACTTCAATCCACTAGTAAAGGGAGCGGCTACCAATTTAAGAGAGTTAGTGTCACATGCTCGCCAGCACTTAGGTGCACTGAAAACATTAGGACAACCGACTGACAGCTGGGACATGATAGTTTTACCCATTTTGTTGCGAAAGGTCGACCAGTTTACTTGCAGAGCCTATCATTCGGAGCGTGACACCACAAAGCTGCCCCTACTGGATGACTTCTTCGCTTTTGTGGAGCGGAGAGCTAGCAGCTTCGAGGAGAGCCAAAGAAGTGAAGGTAAGAGCAACAATAATAATAACACTTACAAAACTAAAGTGTCAAACTATGCAAGCAAAACTGCCACAAAGTCGTGGTCTTGCAAATATTGTAGTGAGCAAACACATAGATTATTCAAATGTGACAAATTTCTAGCCATCTCACCAGAGGAAAGGCTCAATTTCATTTCACAAAATAATTTATGCAAAATATGTTTCAATTCTCACACAAATAAATGTAAATTTCACTTCAAATGTGAACAGTGCAAGGACAAATCGCATAATACTCTCTTGCACTGCAATGAAAAAGTATCAATGCACAGTAATTCTAATGTTAGCACAATATTGCTGCCCACCATCAAGGCCAAAGTACTCTGCCGGGATGGCAAATCACACAAAGTAGTCCGGGGACTAGTTGACAGTGGCAGCCAAGTGTCATTTATGACAGCTGACTTAGCAAAAGCATTGCAATTACCGCTAATTGATAGCAATTTAAATATCACAGCCTTGGGGAAACAAAACAAAACAACCTCAAAAGCTGTCAATGCTGAATTTGTGTCACTTCAAAATAATTATAAGTGCCAAGTTAATTGTTCCATAGTGGACCAAATTACAACCAAGCTGCCACAGCAACAAGTAAGCTGGCAAAATATACAGCTGCCAGACTCTGTGGTGCTTGCAGATAGTGACTTTGACACTCCGGGAGACATTTCATTTCTGCTGTCAGCGGACATATTCTTCCAAATATTGCTGCCTCGCAAAATCAAGCTGCAAAATAGTAATTTGTATCTTATTGATACCCAGTTTGGTTCAATATTGTCAGGTGAAGTAAACACTAGTGAGTTTTGTGCATCCAGTCACCATGTCACCTTGCATGCTATATGTGACAACAATGTAGATCACCTCCTACAAAAGTTTTGGGAGACTGAAATGGTCCCTGAAACGAAATTGGAGGTTACAGCAAAGCAGGATGCCTGCGAAGCCGAGTTTAAAAGCTCGGTACAGCTCACCAGCGAGTTTCAGGTGTCCCTCCCGCTCAAAGTCCCCGTAGATCAGCTAGACCTAGGAAATACATTTCCTATAGCATCAAAAACATTAAATGCCATCGAAAAAAGGTTAGCCAAAGATGATCAATTAAATAGAAATTATAATGACTTCATGAATCAATACATAGAAATGGGTCATGCAAAGGTCATCCCACTGTGCCAGTTAAAGGACAATGGGCAAAATGGTACCCGGCTCCAATAGATATGTGTCTAGTATCGTTTGAAAGGTCTTACCAAGATGAACAACTTTTACTATGACCACCAGCCTCAGATCTGGTTGTGTACGAAGATATACATACTTTTTTGCAGAATGGTACCCGGCTCCAATAGTTATGTTTGTAGTGTCATTTGAAAGGTCTTACCAAGACGAACAACATTTACTATGGCCACCAGCCTCAGATCTGGTTGCGTTCGAAGATAAAGATACTTTTTGTGTAACCTAAGTATCATACAGTATGAAGGGGGACGCGCTCGGGGCAGGGCACCGACGAGATGGTCGGACGCGGTGAGGAAGACGGTGGGCGGGAGTTTGCATCGTGCGGTCCACACAGCTTATGACCGCAGTCTGTGGAGGAACACTATCTGTGGTCGCGATCCTCATCAGTGAGGGACCGAGGAAGAAGAAGAAGAAGTATCATACGTGTCCATCGTATGGTACTTAGGTTATGCGAGGCAGGAAGGGTTTACTGCTCCAGCGCATCCTTCCTTAACTCTATAATTATTAATGGGGATAATTGTGAAATAAATATGTTTATTTAAAGAAGTTCTACCCCCTTATTAATAAAAAGTTACACCTAGGAAGAAACTTGAATTAAAATGACATTTCCATACCAAATGACAATTTAAGCCAGAGTTCAACTAGGGTGTAACTTTTATTAATAAAGGGGTTAAAGTTTTATTACTTCTTAAGGGTTTTATTATGGGTTGCTAAAGCGAACAAACCCACAAGACCCAATAAGTTCACCCACAAGATGGACCGACGACCTCATAAAGGTAGCGGGAAGGCGCTGGATGCAGGTCGCCACCAACCGGCCATTGTGGAAATCATTGGGGGAGGCCTATGTTCAACTGGACGTCCTATGGCTAAAATGATCATGATGATGATGATGAAAGCGAATAGAGGGCTAATAGCTTGGGTAGTTCATCGTAGGTATAATCCTTTCCTTTTCAATGCTTATTTTAGTTATATTAATAGATTGTAGTCATAATACATACACGTATACATGGATGATTGTGTTATACTTTCATTATAATACTTAGTTGAATTACTGCTTTCAAAACGTGAATTAGAACTGGCCCCATAGCAGACATTTTCCTACATCTAAAGGCCTTTTAAAATATATATTGGTTATGGCTATTGGAGCGGGTACCACTTTCCATACATTTGTGCCCATCATCCTTTAAAAAATGCATATTTCATGCAACACTTGCCAGTCATAAGGAACGATAAAAAGACCAATAAAGTAAGAGTTGTTTTTAATGGTAACACAAAAGCTAGTTCGCAGCATCAAAGTTTAAATGATGTTTTGCTAAATGGCCCTAAGGTTCAAAAAGATCTCTTTGACATTCTGATTTTATTCAGGTCATTCAAGTATGTAATGTTAACGGATATCAGGCATATGTACAGAGCTATAAAAATTGATCCATCATTTAGGCATCTACAAAATATATTATGGAAAGATGAAAATAATCAAAGAATTATTCTGCAATTACAGACAGTCACCTATGGACTCAAGAGCTCAAGCTACCTGGCCACCAGATGTCTCCAGGAGTTAGCAGACCGGTTTGGGAGCAATATGCCGCTGGCTGCTGAGGTCATCCGGACAGCCATGTACGTTGACGATGCTCTTTTTGGAGCACAGACCATCGATGAAGCTCTTGAGGTAAGAGATCAATTTATAGACCTGCTAGGACGTGCCAATCTGCAGCTGCATAAATGGGCTGCAAATGATGACCAATTACTGGCTGGCATACCAGCTGACAAGCAGCATTTCGAAGAGCATGAGCTCGGTAATGAGGACCTCTCAATGAAAGCTTTAGGGGTCTCATTCAATGTTAGAGATGATGTTTTTAAAGTGTCATGTCCTATAAAGCGGGTGCAGTCCTGGAATAAAAGGTCCATTTTGAGTGTCATAGGCTCTTTCTTTGACCCCTTAGGGCTCGCTGGGCCAATAATAGTTCGAGCAAAGGAATTTCTACAAAAAGTGTGGAAGGAGAATCTCGAGTGGGACTCGCCCATACCAATGTCATTGCTTAAGGCCTGGTTAACATTCTATGAACAGCTAGAACAAGTGCCTACAATTTCTGTACAAAGAAACATAAATATAAATAATGCGCAGGTAATACAATTGCTAGGATATTGTGACGCTTCTAGCGTCGCCTACGGCTGCTGCATATATATAAGGGTTATTCAAGGCAGCAAAGTAACCACAACACTTTTGTGTTCAAAGTCTAGAATTGCTCCAGTAAAAAACGCCTTGACTATACCTAAGCTAGAGTTAAATGGTGCAGTGTTGCTAGCCAAACTGTATTGCAAAGTCAAAGCAATCTATGCTAAAATTAACTTCAATGCTGTACATTTATTTTCTGACTCCCAAGTTGTTCTGTGTTGGTTGAAGTCTAGCAGAAATAATATACCGGCTTATGTCAAAAACAGAATAAATTTAATAAATTCAAGTACTACAGAATGTAAATGGTTTCACATAGATGGAGCTTCCAATCCAGCTGATTGCTTGTCTCGAGGCTGCAATCCCCAAGACCTGCCATCGAACACCTTATGGTGGCATGGGCCTCCTCAACTTGACTCACTGGAGTATGAGCCTTCACCATCATTGGCTTCATGCAACCACTTACTTTGCGAGAGGGGACCTGCCGAGAGCGAGCAAGCAGCTTGTTTGGTTGTGACACAAGAACCACAATTGTTTGAAAAATATTCTTCATGGTTCACTATGCAAAGAATTGTAGCTTGGATATTAAGGTTTAAATTCAATTGTTTAAATAAACATAATAAAATTAAAGGAAATTTGACTGTAAAAGAATTGTTAAATGCTCAATACAGAATAATTTCTATAACGCAAGGCTTGTATTTTCCTTCGGAAATATCAAAAATAAAAAATAATTTGCCAATAAAATCTAATTTAAAATCCTTGGCTCCATTCATAGATGGAAATGGCATAATGAGGGTTGGTGGCCGGTTGCAAAACGCCCCAGTGCCATACACGCAAAAGCATCCGATTATTTTGCCCAATAAGTGTCATGTCAAGAATTCAATTATTCGAAATGAACACTGTGTATTAATGCATGCTGGTATCACCCTCGTATTAAGTAGTCTGAAACTTAAGTATTGGATCATTAGCGCCGGTCGCGAAGTAAAGAAAATTATTAACAAGTGCTTAAAATGTTACAGGTTTAAGGCTCAAGTAGCCAGCCAGTTTATGGGATCCCTGCCCTCCGATCGCGTCACCGAGAGCCACCCGTTCGACAAGGTTGGAATCGACTTCTGTGGTCCGTTTCAAGTAAAACAATCGGGCATGCGGAGGGCCGTTGTCACCAAAGGCTACACACTAGGGTTTCTGCTCGAGCTTTCTCGAACTCGAGAAAACTCGAGAAATTTGGCTTCATTCGAGACGAGAAAAAAATTACCGGAGCTCGAGAATTCTCGAGTTTCGATTTTGAAGCTTTAATATTCTTGAAAGCCTATTTTCTTCAACAAAAGTAAGATTTTAATTATTTAATAGGTCAACGTTGCTTTTAGACTGGCCTAGTCTTTCCTTTTTTAACTGATTTGATGTAAGAAGAAGTAATGATCTCAATCGAAACTAAGTAAAAATGTTCACCAACGAGTACCTATGCTATATTTATTATGTATGTTTAATCTGACTGATTTAAAGACTGAAAAATATGTTAACTAGACAGTCACCTTACCTAACAGACGTTAGGTTAGGTACTCGTGCCTCCTCGTAAAGTTTATTCAAGTCGTTATCTGTAAAAAATTTAAAAATTTATTAAAAAGTTTTTTTTNACCAAAGGCTACACACTGGTAATTGTTTGCTTCGCCACTAAGGCTGTCCACCTTGAGCTAGTTTCAGACATGACAACTCAAACATTCTTAGCAGCCTTAAAAAGATTCATTGGCAGACGCGGTATTCCCGCCATTATTAATTGCGATAATGCACAAACGTTTAAAGGAGCCGACAACGTGCTCCACGACTTGTATAAATTAGTCAATTCCAAAAAGCATCAATCTCAAGTGAGTGTGGCTGCTGTAGAGAAAGGAATAACCTTTCGCTACATCCCCTCCTACTCCCCCAACCACGGAGGCCTCTGGGAGGCCGCCGTTAAGAGTTTTAAGTTCCATTTCAAAAGAGTGGTGGGGGAGAATAAATTCACGTACGAAGAATTGACCACTATTTTATCCGAAATAGAGGGTATCCTGAATTCCAGGCCCCTCACGCCGCTTTCAAGCGACCCTGCAGACCTAACAGCCCTAACCCCAGGACACTTCCTGACTGGTCGTCCACTCATATGTATCCCTGAGCCGGATCTAACCGATATCCCTCTAAATAGACTAAGATTCTGGAGGCGCTGTACTCAGGTCAAGCAACATTTTTGGAAAGCCTGGTACAGCCAATATTTATCGCAGCTAAATGTTAGAAACAAGTGGAGCAAACAGTTACCAGATGTGGAAGAAGGCAGTTTAGTTTTACTAAAAGGAGACAACGTTCCCCCGCTGCAGTGGCCCATGGCGCGGGTGACGCGGGTGTTTCGGGGAAGCGATGGGAGGGTAAGGGTCGCGGAGCTCAAAACCGCTACTGGTCTAACCCGTAGGTCTATTAATAAAATGTGTATACTTCCCATAGATTATTAAGTAACAAGCTATTTTAAAACTGTTAAATAATTTTTAACCATAGGTTTTAAGCAAATGTTAACTTGTAGTTATGACATGCGAATTTTATTAAATATTTATGGCAATTTTGAGTCTGTAAACTGTGATAACTAAGTAGTAATATGTATAGGGTGTTACTTAAACTTAAGAATAAAGATTTAATTAAGATATAACTTCAATTGTATCATGCAAGTCATTACTAATGTAACTTCATGACTATTACTGTAACTGCATAACTATTAACGTAACTGCATAACTATTAATGTAACTGCATAGCTATTTTTGTAACCTTTTGCCCGGGAGAATGTCCACATCCGTAGATGTAAACACGGCTTAATTTCATACTGAATGTGTCTAATGTGTCTATGCCTTATTTTTATGATTAATGTTGGCAACACTGCTGGTTATAGCTCTCTTCCTCATCACACTCTCACCAACTCGTACTGGTTTTTGTAATTATTGTGTTTTTATAAATAAAAGTCAAGATTAAAGTACAAAATCTTGTTATTTGTATGTTCCACGAACAATATTCGTACCTATAAAAACGGATATCAGAAAAAGTTTAACTTCTTATTTCAACCCTTCAAGAAGATTTTTCAATCAACTAACTAATAACTTTGTCTAAAACATTTTTCAAAATCTATCAAAGTGCCAAACTTATTCTACGAGTATACTCAAAAGTTTACAAAATCCCAACTAAAACTGATATTAAACCTAGGCGCAGACCACCGATTTTTCGTCGGCTGATAGTTTAGTCGGGCAGTTAATCAGTATGGGCATGTATGGCAGTGCGCACATTACGCTGATTTGATGCCGATTATTCATACAAATTAAAATCGGGCCCAACTATCGGCCAACTAAAATTCGGTGGTCTGCGCCTAGGCTAAAAGTGATATTAAAAAGAAAGATAATAAACCTTAAAGACATCTGCCACGAGCCACAGGTTCAGGCAAGCGACTGCGGTCTCCACGATGGCGATGAAAAGCAGCTGGACTCCGCTGGCCACCCCGAGGAGCGCTCCGAAGGTGATCAGCACTGTCGCCGACATGATGTCCGCCTCTGTAGGAAGTTCAAGATATACTCGTGATTTACATTCAATTTCTTCGCTCATCATTATCATCAATTCCCTTCCCTTTTCACCTATTCTAAATTGGCCTCAAAGAATGAAAGTAGATATTGTATCTACTACTAAATGAAAATTCTTAAATTATTTACTATCATTTTAATACATCTACACCAAAATAATATGAAAATTCTTAAATTATTTTTTACGTTCATTTTAAAAATCAGTTCATTCAGTCCTGACATCTCAAATCATTCCACAACATTGATTTCCAGCTAACGCCCCGGGCACAGAAATAAATTAAAAAGTAAATAAATCAACGCACATAATTAACAATTTCGTAGTAGTAAGAGTTCGAATATTTTTTTGTTTATTTACTTACCGCAGTGATTACATTAATGATACCTAAGTACAATTGCGTCAAATGAAACAAACGCGTTCTAAGCACACATTCATAATACCTACATACAAAATATTACCCATTATTATACTTTGGTACTACAGAACTGGGGCACTATGGTTCTGGAGCGGAGGCCGCATACCGGAAAACGCAGCGTGGACATCCCACGCTGCATTTTCCGGTACGCGGTACCACCCACAAGGTGGACCGACGACATCAAAAAGGTAGCCAGAAGTCGCTGGTCGCAGGCCGCTACCAACCGGTCAACATGAAAATCATTGGGGGAGGCCTATGTTCAGCAGTGAACGTCCAATGGCTGAAGATGATGACTGACAACTACAGGCATAGCGTGTAACTGAGTAGATATCATTGGTTCCCGCTAAAAACCAGCTTCTCGACATGACGTTTGTGTCATGTCGCGATTTTTGCTGAGCGGGCGCTTGTTCAGCATATTTTTATTTTAAGCTAACCATGCTTACTCTAGCTTGTCAACCGTATTGTACTGAATAAAGACTTTCTTATTCTGATGTTTATTATATCTACGGTTAGTACGGCAGTAGGGCTTAGCTTGGAACTCAAGTCACAGTGGTCTTGAGTTATGTTCTCCGAAGTATAATACGAGTATGTTACATAACGCGGTAAATAACACACTGTAACAACACTATAATGTGTCACAGAAACTAAGCTTTGTTTGAAATGGATTACACAACATTGTTTAATCATTCTGATTCTACATCAATATCAATTTAGCGTCAACATATCCGATATTGGATATTTTTGTTTACATAAACTAAATAGAATTGTAAATGCTTTTGGAACGAGATGCTACTGTAATATTTGCACGGAAAAATAAGTAGTACTTCATTATTCGTTTCATTTTTTAAAAGTGAGTAAGTTTTTTGAGTGTGGAGATGAATATCCAAAACTTTAACCAACTGAAACATCAAAGGGAAAATACAGATATTATTTTACTAACGAAAAATTTATCCTTAATAATAAAGATCAATCCCATCATAAACAATACTTGTCAAAAAAACCAAGTCTCGCAACTCAGTTGTTCTACGGTAAAAAGTTGTGAGATCCATGTAATACCAAGTCCAGGCCAGGAAATCTTTAACGTTTTACATAAATTATTGACTTGGCCATCGCACTAAATAATTTAATTTACACGTGTTTTCATGCGATGGCCAAGTCAATATATTTATGTAAAACGTTAAAGATTTCCTGGCCTGGACTTGGTATTACATGGATCTCACAACTTTTTACCGTAGAACAACTGAGTTGTGAGACTTGGTTTTTTTGACAAGTATTGTTTTTGATGGGATCTCATTTATTTTTGTATTTTGTAGACAGCAGTTATGTATCTAGAAAACTGGACCGAAATTGAAAAATTTTACTCAACTTGGCGGTTGCACTACCGTGCCCCCAAATATTTTAGTTTTTCCTTGATTCATACACCAAACACNAACAAGCCATTTTAAAACTGTTAAATAATTTTTAACCATAGGTTTTTAAGCAAATGTTAACTTGTAGTTATGACATGCGAATTTTATTAAATATTTATGGCAATTTTGAGTCTGTAAACTGTGATAACTAAGTAGTAATATGTATAGGGTGTTACTTAAACTTAAGAATAAAGATTTAATTAAGATATAACTTCAATTGTATCATGCAAGTCATTACTAATGTAACTTCATGACTATTATTGTAACTGCCTAACTATTAACGTAACTGCATAACTATTAATGTAACTGCATAGCTATTTTTGTAACCTTTTGCCCGGGAGAATGTCCACATCCGTAGATGTAAACACGGCTTAATTTCATACTGAATGCGTCTAATGTGTCTATGCCTTATTTTTATGGTTAATGTTGGCAACACTAACAATTATATCTCTCTTCCTCATCACGCTCTCACCAACTCGTACTGGTTTTTGTAAATATTGTGTTTTTATAAATAAAAGTCAAGATTAAAGTACAAAATCTTGTTATTTGTATGTTCCACGAACAGTATGGAAATAACAAAACTGATTGGTTATTCTAACACGTCATCTCTTTTCAACTAAAATGGGGTATAAATAAAAAGACACTGGTCTTAACGCGACGTTTATTAATGAGTTACGAGTACATTATGTACTCAACCGCCAGTCTGCTTGTGACCACGGCTGCAGCATCGCAGCCGAAACGTCAAGCCGTGAGTACATAATGTAACTCATTAATAAACGTCGCGTTAAGATCTGTGTCTTACTATTTTAGTTGAAATGGAACGCCAAAGTTTAAAATCGTACATCTCTTTTCTATGCTTTGGTGGAAACCGGGCTTAGGTAGCCTTCCAATCAAGGAAAAATTCCGTGGTACACTTGGAAAAGCGTGTGGTTTCAGGTTTAAATACTCTGGACTTCCTAATCCGACCTAGTTTGTATCAACAAACTTTCAGATTAGGAAGTTTATTTTTCCAAGCTACTATTTTTTTAACAGATAAGGATGTGAATTTTGTGGCCACAGGGGGAAGTAAGTGAACATCTAGATTCTAGAGCTTAGACTATCACATTTCTAAATAATACAATATTCATTTTCTTGTAGTTGAAACCTAGCACTAGAGTGCTCGCGCCCCTAAATACTCCTAGAGTGCTCGCGCGGGTCACATATGTCACCCATTATATGATATGGGTTTATTTTTTCTAATCTTAATTAATACAAGTAAAACAATTTATAATATTAAACATAAACAATATTTCTTACTAAATAATTTAAAAAAAGTGAGTAATTCTTTCATGAACTCATATTATACACCAAAATAAATACTTCAATATTTTCCAAATATTTTAGAGTCGACGAGATCAAAGTCGTTTAAATAGTCCTTGGACCCATTATTTTGGCAAAAATATCACCTAATTAGAAAGTTAATCAATAGATTGATCTTATTCTGTGATATTTTGATCACAACTCGGGCACGATTTGATTTGATGATCTGGACAAAAACGCCTATTCCACTTGTTACATTTGCTTACGAGTGCTTCGATTTCTTGCTCTTGTGCAATAAACACATCGTCCTTTGCCACAGTACTGGCAAGTTTTGTGCTAGTTAGTGTTCTCGCAACCCCAGAAGAATCCTGGTTTTTAATTTTATAGACCTAGGTGTATTATTACTACATTACTTACAATCTAAAACAACTACTTTCTTGCATCAGTTTATGCTTATAAAGCAATATAATTATCGTAAAAGTTTAAAAAATGGTTAAAAAGAATAACTTTGAACTTACATGAAAGTAAACTTGATTTTAAACCGCGATGATAAGATCTCAAACAATTCCTCGAGTGCTCGCGCGGGGGACATGCGTCACCCAAACACTTTAAATGTTTTCTGCACTCACATTGATGCGTCTAGCAAGATGGCGTTACTACTATCATGTGCGACAATACATGCTCGAGGAATACCTAAGAAGGCAGCACTGTAGCTCGATACCTTGAAAAAATATTTACAAATTTTACACCCTGGGTGACATATGTCACCCGCGCGAGCGCTCTAGTGCTATAGTTCCAAAATACTGGACTGTCCTGTCGATGACATTGACAGTGGGGCGCCACCGTCAATACCGGATTGCTGGTTCAGATTTTTGCCATGTTGGAAACCATATAGTTGAACGATGGTAGCGCCCCCCTGTCATTGAGTTTGGCGGGACAGTTCAGCGTGGGTCATCTATAGTTGTTTCAAACGTCAGTCTACCAGTCTGCTTTTGACCATGGCTGTAGCAACAAATCAGAAACGTCAAGCTTAAATTAATTTGAAAATCTTAACCTCCATGACGCAGTATAGAAACTTTAAACTAATCAATAACTTCCCAAACACCCACAATCATAACAGAATTTAAATTGCCCCATCAATAACTCGACTCTTAGCGTGCCTACCCAGTTACCCACATTATATTAGCAGACACGTTTACCCGCCATAACCTACGCCATATATCTCCATCATATCGGTGACCTCCATCTACGGGACATAGGAACACGGTTCTGGATATTTGTGGTGATCAATTTTACGGATCTGTTGACGCATCGAGCGAACGTATTAAAGCCCAGTCTTCAGGGAGAACTCTGCCATTAACTCTGCCCAGAATAATTTCTGTGTGCAGTTTGAATTCTGTAGCTATAGGTATGTATTTATAAGAGCCATAGTGTCAAGCTATCGCCCGTATTCACAAACATCTCACAGTGCGTGTGGACGCACAGGGTGACACATGAACCAATCACAGAGCTCTATTCAACGCTGTACGTTCGATTTGCTGCTTCACTTAAGCAAGCATTGTTTGTGTATATGGGCGTAAAAGGGACTTTTCTGTTAAGGGTTGCAGGTTGTATTAGGGCTGTATATTAAAAAAAAACTGCAAAATCCATGCATGAAAAAATTACGACTTGAACAAAATAGTGTTAAGCAAAACTAGGTATGTGCTCTACAAATAAAATTATATTTAGTTTTTGGCGATTTCTTAAACTAACTAAATAGTGAAATTGAAACGTTCAATTAATATCGATTCTATTCCCGACTCGAATTGCATTTTTACTAAATAAAGTAACGTTTACAGAGCAATTTTCAACGGTGCTCTATCTTTATCATTAGGTCATAGTCTTCTTCAATTAGGTATGTGGATCCTCTGTGGATCTCCACAGAGTAAAAGATGTCCTTACAAAACATCCAACCTATTAACAGCTTGTATGTTCCTACCAGAATCCAAACCAAAACATGATCTATCAAGAATCCCACCCTTCAAAAATCCATGCCATTTTTACAATCAAGAAGCATCACAAAAAGCAGAGTGATTCCGTTTCCGGGTACAGCGCAAAAACTCCAGCGGACGAAACAAAATGGGTTATGAATAAATTTATGCAAATTTATGTTACAATTGGAGGCCGAATATTATTATGCCGGGTTTATCCTCCGTTGATTTGATAACGAGCCGCTCTCGGGTTTGTATCTCCATGATTTACCGCGTTTTAGTTACGTATATTAGAACTGAGAAAGCAGATAGTGGGACCCAAATTGAACAATAGGTTTTAGTTTTAGAGAACTAGTCAGTTAGGCTGTATAGCTATTTAGCGAATAGCTGAAGGGAATAGTGTTCATTTTAGAATTTACTAATCCTGGTTTAGTAATTGATTATCTCATTATGTCATAGGATGGGATAGAATTACTAATAAAATTTATTGTGTTTGTGCTACTATAATGTGGTTCTTAATAATCCACAAATTTTATTGTCCTAAAACCTAAGTTTCAATATGGATTAACAGAATGTAATAACAAGTAATAAAACAAGCTGGATTATTTATAGTATCCATTTTTATGTATTTCTACATTTTTTTGCTGCAAAGTCGCCCTTATGTGCCGTCGTCCGTACATGCATTAATCCCAACTAATATTATAAATACGAAAGTAACTCTGTCTGNCGGGGCTATTCTCCGGCGGAACGGGCATAATACGGAGCACATTGTATTCAAATTATTATGTTCGTATATGATGGGGGCTACCCTCTGATAATATGAACTTAATAAAATTTTATTATACAGACCGATTAAGTGTTGGTTTATTTGCGTTAAGGACTAGTTAAGTGTGCAAGTGGAGCCTAGCCATGTAGGTGTGCTAGTGAACCCTAGCCATGTAGGTGTGCTAGTGAAGCCGAGCCATGTAGGTGTGCTCGTGAAGCCGAGCCATGTAGGTGTGCTCGTGAAGCCTAGCCATGTAGGTGTGCTCGTGAAGCCGAGCCATGTAGGTGTGCTCGTGAAGCCGAGCCATGTAGGTGTGCTCGTGAAGCCTAGCCATGTAGGTGTGTTAGTAAAGCCTAGCCATGTAGGTGTGCTAGTGAAGCCGAGCCATGTAGGTGTGCTCGTGAAGCCGAGCCATGTAGGTGTGCTCGTGAAGCCGAGCCATGTAGGTGAGCGCGTGAAGCCTAGCCATGTAGGTGAGAGAGGAGGAGGAGAGAGAGGGCGCCACTTAGCGCAATAACAACAAGTTCCGTGTATTTCGTGTGTTTAAAAATAATTACTCCAATAAATAACGGAAAAAAGTTGATAGCGAGAAGCCACTACAACTCCAGAAGTGATCGTAATAAAAATCCAAACAAGATAGTCAAGAATACCTAAAGAAAAACGTAATAAAAATGTTCTGGTAGATGACACACTTTTCGTGGTAATAACTTGCCCAAGCGCTTATTTTGAATACACAAGTGTACAGTGACCGAAAATAGCTGGATATACTGCAACAACAATATCTGGAAAAGGTGGGGCTGAATTTTTTACCTTTTTACTAACCTAAAAAGTAAACAAAAGTTGCCTATCACCATCACGAATTTCAAAAGTACTTCTATTAGGCGCTAGATAGCGCTACAGATCAACAACTCGACATACTAAAGCAACAAGTCCATGCAGTACTACCATTAGGCGCTAGATGGCGTTAGAGGCGTTATATTAATAACGTAACACGATCAAGTTACAAGAACTCCTATTCAGCGCTAGAGGGCGTTAGAGGGGTATACTCGTGTCTCGTACTAATAACGTAATACGACCAAACTAAACTGCCATTCGGCGCTAGAGGGCGTTAGAGGATCCACACAGGAACAAAAATAACAACATAGAGGGCAATATACATAAGAGATGGCGAACTTTTGTGCCGGCTGTCATAGGAAAATCACCACTCGAGAATATCTCACTTGTGCCTTATGTAATAAAACGTATGATCTCGAGTGCGCCAGTGTATCTATCCAGAGGTTCTTTAAATACAATGTCCCCAAATCGGAAAAAAAAATGGAAATGCCCAGCATGTACATGTAAAGAACCCAAAGGAAATAATACCAACACTCCATTGCTCCCACGAGAAAGTGATGAAACTCAATATAACACTTCACAATCAGATATAAATAATGTCACTCTAAGAAGGAAAAACACAAATCCAAATGAAACTCTGGACTCGACTGACTACAGCATTCTCGGTGATACTATGTGTACAAAGAGTACTCCGAAAACAGGAAGTGCTTCCCAGCCAGCTTCTCATTACACAAGCAAAACGAAGCATTGAACAGCGACATACAACAAATTAACACTCAGATAGAAAACTTAAAAAAAAAAAAAAAACACCCTTCAAAGAGAAATACAAGCATTGGGAATGAAAATCACATCACCTGAAAAACAGAATAATTCAGAATATAATAGCAGAAAATTCGTAGTCTACGGTTTTGGCGAACGATCAAATGAACGAGAGTACGACCTACACAACAGAATTATAAAAATGTTCCGAGAAATATACAGGGTGTTAGGTAAATGGGTATATGAGCCGACACTAGCCCATGTTAACATGGTCATATAAATGGTATGGTGAAGTCAGAAAATTGATATCTTCATTTTAATTATTTAAATTTTCATACAAATCGGATTTTATAAAATTTATTTTGTATGAAAATTAAAAAAATTAAAAAGAATGTAAATTTATTAGTCTACGTCTATTAGTTTCGACTTAATTGTTGAACAAAGATACCCCTTCCCAGCCGCTTCCATAGCGCGTCGGAATAGGTTGTGTGATTCTTTCAGGCAGTGCATTTTCGCATGTTAGCAGCGCTATGGAACCGGCTGGGAAGGGGTATCTTTGTTCAACAATTGCGTCGAAACTAATAGACGTAGACTAATTAATTTACATTCGTTTTGTAGAATAGCTCAAACACTAAGAATACAATGCAAATAAAACATACTTTAACGACCTGGTTTTTCTTGTGTTGGACAATAACTGAAAAAGAAGTGAAAAAAATCATGTATTTTTCTAATTAAATCCATTCTTACTCCCATAAAATGTATGAAACTTGTGTCTGTTTTCTACTTCTACTAATACATGATTTTATTGGCTATCGCATGATATAAAATATTTTCTTATTAATGTTAAGCTACCCACGCTTTCACTTGTTTTTGAAGGAAGAGGTGAAAACTAAAAATTAAAAACTTAAATCCTTGTAATTTTGCGATAAATGGGTCAAGAAGACCCAAATTTGAAGTATTTTCGTCGATAAAATTGTCTATAGATTACGCCCTTAAAGTTTGATCACTACATGCCCGGACACACTGTATAGAGAAAACTGAAATAGCAGAAATGTCTATTGAATACATAATAGAAGTATGCATAGAGTTACCCAAAGAAAATATATTATTGATAGTTATTTATTAAAATAGGAGAGAGGAAGAAATATTTTATGAACAATTGAAAAAAATATTAATATACAGGGTGTTTCTTGTAAGGTGTCAAGCCGAAGGCAGGTGATAGGTGAGGACTAGACCTATCGATTTCACCCCCATGTATGTTTTACGATATTTCATAGTTTAGAAGTTATCGTTAATTTTGTGATTTTTTCAAATTGTATGACCTAGTAGGCTTTAAATTTTTTTATCTTTTTTTTGGGTCGACTTTTCTCATATTTCTTTTTTTTGACAGATTCCCTCNCTATTAATAAAATGTGTATCCTTCCCATAGATTATTAAGTAACAAGCCATTTTAAAACTGTTAAATAATTTTTAACCATAGGTTTTTAAGCAAATGTTGACTTGTAGTTATGACATGCGAATTTTATTAAATATTTATGTCAATTTTGAGTCTGTAAACTGTGATAACTAAGTAGTAATATGTATAGGGTGTTACTTAAACTTAAGAATAAAGATTTAATTAAGATATAACTTCAATTGTATCATGCAAGTCATTAATAATGTAACTTCATGACTATTAATGTAACTGCATAGCTATTTTTGTAACCTTTTGCCCGGGAGAATGTCCACATCCGTAGATGTAAACACGGCTTAATTTCATACCGAATGTGTCTAATGTGTCTATGCCTTATTTTTATGGTTAATGTTGGCAACACTAACAATGATATCGCTCTTCCTCATCACGCTCTCACCAACTCGTACTGGTTTTTGTAAATATTGTGTTTTTATAAATAAAAGTCAAGATTAAAGTACAAAATCTTATTATTTGTATGTTCCACGAACATGCTTGATGAAGAATCTGAAAGTGTAAACACTTAAAAGTTTTTCCTCAAGCATAATGTAGGTAGCGTTTGTTATCTTGAAAGGTTCAACCGTATAAATAATTGTTATAAGATCGTATTAATATCAGTCAATACTTTTTGCAAAAAATACATGTCAATGGGGAAAATATATTAATTGATTAAACCCTTTCCAAAGAGAAAATAACTTTTATCAGGGCACGCACTGCGACCACATTAATGGGATTTCCACATAAGTTAATTTTTAACTTGATAACTTAACATTATAATTAATATTGTATAATTATTATTAAAATAGGTACCTACTTATGTATTTTCAGCTTAGAAATATTTATGCTTGCCTGATGATGGGTTGGGTTATGGGTTAAAACTTCTAATATCTCGAAAGGATTATTCTTATAAATAATTGTTATGTCATAGTATTTACAGCCAATACTTTTGATGAAAAAAAAATACATACAGTTCCATAGGTTAATTCCATAGGGAAAACATATTAATTGAATAACAACTTTATAAAGAGAAAATAGCTTTTATCAGAGTATGGAATTTCCATGTAAGATAATTTTTAACTTGATAACATAACATAATTAAATTGTGTAATAACCGTGTATCCGGTTAGAAATTAGGTTGGAGATAACCAGTCGGAGTTTCCTCAATATCTAAATTTTTACTTTGATGAGTACTTACCTACTAGAGCGATTTTTCACGATGTTCGATCTTTTAATCCTTAAAAATAGTAAAATTCTGACCGGAGTAGTCATAGAACTATTTGTATGGTAGTTTACGCACTAAGTCCTATTTCCGTTAACCCATTTCTTCTAGTCAGTTTTCTAGATCCATATTTTGACGGATTCGCATCGGACGTAGTGCGAAACCGCTCTTATACTATGTTATCAGTGCTTACAATAACACTCGTATTACTTGTACTAATTGCACGGTACCTTTACCGTGAATATTTATTTAATCGGGTGAACTAGTTACGTTTGTTGACAAACAGATAAGAATTAGAACACGATGTATGTCATTCGTATATTTCTGGATCATAAAATATCCCCAAATGATATACCTACTTTTCTTTTTCAAATCTTTTAAATCAGAAGTCAGTGCCACAGTTGTTGTTTTCGAAAGCATCAACAACAAATGTATTTCCTTTTAGTTAAATTAACCGCTAAAGCAGGAAAAAATACTGTCGTGGAAAGCCCGCCTCATCACAATAACAATTTACTATAAATATAAAATCATTTTCCTTAGGATGCCAACAATGAGTATAAATAATTATGTAAACAATCAAAGGAGATAAGCCGCCATTAATACATTGCCTACTAAAAGGTCGTTCTGCCGTTAGGTCCGCTACAAAAACAATGTGCAACAAGTGAATTCAGTAACTTATTGACGTGCGTATAAAATAAAGAAATTATCAAATTGTGGTTAGTTTAGTTACCTACGTTCGTTTTAACACTAAATAAAAGTAGTCAAAATAGGTAAAATACAAGATATAACACCATAATTTTTGACATCTTTTTTTACAAAGTTTTAAAGACAAAATTATTAAAGAGAAAATATAATTTGACTCTATTCTATCAATTAACTCTAGAGGGAAATAAATGAACTGTCTTTTAGTTACAGTTATACTTATAGTAACTAGGAATGGAGTCCAAAGCTGAGCTTATTTTAGGGAGGAAACCAATACATACCCTATATTATCAGTGACGTGTCGGTATGCAGGCGGCGCTGTTTATTATAGATAACCGAACACAATTGCCGATAAGGGTTTCGCGTCTTCAAAACATCCTGTTGTACATTGTAATTGTGTTATCAACGTCATCGACACTTTTTGTAGGGTTTCTTTTGTTTCTTTTTGCCCGAAACCACCTACTTTTTATATGTTTTCTGCTCTGAAGTCGACACCTACAAAAATATACTCTTAAAAATTCTTTGAATGCATATTCAACAAATTAGTTATATTTAGTCAAAGTATTCAGTTTCACTTATTACAATTAAATGATCAAACGAACTTACCAAGTGAAGTTCGATCTCAATTATCCTGTTTTCGCCGAAGAGATTTATATTACCGTGTAGTACCCCTGTACGACAAGCCAATCCGCACACAATATTCAGCGTAGTAGTAGTAAAAAACAAAAGAGCGGGCAACCCCACCCCTACCACGCTGTGGGATCGGTGTCCGAGCGGTCTCATTATATTTAGAGAAGAGATGACATTGACGTTTGCCTCTAGGGAAGAAGATATAGAAATCTTCGGGTTGGGAGGGACCTTAAATCTCTTCGGCGAAAACAGGATAATTGAGATCGAACTTCACTTGGTAAGTTCGTTTGATCATTTAATTATCCTGCTTTCTCCTCCGAGATTTATTTTACCGTGTAGATGTTTAGAGCATGGATCAATGTCCATGTTAAATGGTTAAGAGAGTAAATGTCAATGTACTAAATACATAATAAAGCAATATTTTTGTATTATAATCGTATTGCATCACTTATTCATAACAATAACAAGTATCACGGTCTCAACAAGATTTTGTTCATTATAGAGTATTATTATATACATTTATTTGTACTTCTATTAACTGTTAANTTCATACACCAAACACTACTTATATTCCAAATTTGAAGCTTCTAGGTCTGCTAGAAGTGCCTTAGAATTTTGATGATCGGTGAGTCAGTCAGTGAGTCAGTGAGTCAGTGAGTCAGTGAGTGACAAAATTAAGTAACTTTGACCCGTTATAATTCTTAAACTACTGGTTCAAATTGAATGAAATTTTAAATATACCGTGTCTTTACAATGCCTGCATAGCTAATGAAAATTCAGCCTTCACAACGAAGTTACAGGCGGTCGAAAATGGCCTGAATTGCTTCGAGAAAAGGATGGTACGGCCGTGCCGCTTTTTTGCTCGACTTGGTGGGGGCACTGCCGTGCCCCCAGATTTGAATCCTCCCCTAATGATTTCTAGTTTTATTGGTAGCGGCCTGCTTCCAACGCCTTCTGCAACCTTTATAAGTCGTCTTTCCACCTTGTGGGTGCTTGACAATCGTATATTTTCTTAGAAGTGTATAAACCAATAAAACAGTAGGTATTAACCACGATATTACGTGGGATATAAATTAAATACTCCTCAAATTAAATTCATTAACCCTGTAAAGTTAATCCTACTAAAATATGAGGGTAAGCTTTCCAGCTTAGCGGCTGAAAGTTGAGCAATACTATATTTATTCATTTTGCTGTTTCCTACGAATGTATGGCGGTACTAGTTTTATCCTCCACAATTTTAACAGTATTTAAAGCTGTGTGGAAAGTTCAGAAAACTAGTGTTTTAGTTTTTTATTTTAATTACTGTTAACTTTATCATGCGAGTAAATTTTATTTATTCTTATGAATAAATAACATCAAAGTGTCGGCCACTGTTTTTAACTAAAAAGATAAAACACACGTTGCACTAAGCCTAGAATCTATGCTTACGATTGAATCAAGTCTCGATCTTGAGCATCATCTACAATACAGACCACAAAGATGCCACTTAGCAAGTAAAGATTTCTTGATGACCTTGATAATATTATCCTCCATGTGGTAGAAGGATTGGAAAAGCAGTGACCACTGGATGACCAGGGCAGCCAGCAGCCAGTTCAATCCAAGGGCACTGTAGTAGTACTTTAAACTCAAGAACTCTGGCCTTAAAGACGAAAATGGAACTTACCAAGTAAGGCATTCTTAGTGACCCTGATGATATTATCTTCCATATGGTAGAAGGACTGGCACAGCAACGCCTATTGGAAGTACCGGGGCAGCCAGCAGCCAGTACAATCCAAGGGCACTGTAGCAGTACTTTAAACTCAAGAACTCTGGCCTTAAAGACGAAAATGGAACTTACCAAGTAAGGATTTCTTAGTGACCCTGATGATATTATCTTCCATTTGGTAGAAGGATTGGCAAAGCAATGCCCATTGGATGACCAGGGCAGCCAGCAGCCAGTACAATCCAAGAGCGCTGTAGTAGTACTTTAAACTCAAGAACTCTGGCCTTAAAGACGAAAATGGAACTTACCAAGTAAGGATTTCTTAGTGACCCTGATGATATTATCTTCCATATGGTAGAAAGATTGGCACAGCAACGCCCATTGGATGACCAGGGCAGCCAGCAGCCAGTTGAAGCCAAGGGCACTGTAGCAGTACTTTTTGAGGAAGGTCATTAGAAACCCGAAACCGATGAAGATCATCACGTGGGTGTCTTCGAAACCTGGAAAGAAAAATAGGTTTTATTCTGGAACTTCTGTGACATCAGAAAAGATAAGATTCCTTTGCACTTTCCGTAAAAACTGATGTATAGCGATGTTTGTGAATTTTACATTGTTCGATTCTGATCAAATACCTGCCTTGTCTTGCATAAAAAAGAACATCTGGTTAACTTTTTTGAGTAAATGTGTGTGTTCACGATTGCACTTAGAGTAAATATAAATTATTGTATCTTCAAAATAATTTTAGAAATTGCCCATTTTCTTGCTTAAATTCAAATAAAACATTTCCATTTCACACATAAAATACATAAATAAATAAGTGAGAGTAGTTAGCAAATTTAATCCTACTTTTCAAACACAGCAATACCTTTAGATAACGAATATGAAAGGACATCATCCATTTTGGTCCAAAATCAAAAGTGCCGGCCAAAAAATTAAAGTGCTGTATTCTGATAGAATACGTCCGCCTTAGCATTTATTACTATGGCACCAAAGCTGTAGCACCACTGTGCATCGTAGTATTTGAGTTCTAAAAATATATGAAACGACTGACTTTGATCTCAAATACTACGACGCACAGTGGTGCTACAGCTTTGGTGTCATAGTAACAAATGCTAAGGCGGAAGTATTCTGTCAGAATACAGTACTTTTTTTTTATTGGCCGACATTCTTGATTTTGAACAAAAAATGTATGAATCGTCGATGACTTTTAAATCTCAAATACTCGACGCACAGTGGAGCTACGTCTTTGGTGCCATAGTAACAAATGCTAAGGCAGACGTATTCTGTCAGAATACAGCACTTTTTTTTGTTGGCCGACACTTTTGATTTTGGACCAAAAATATATGAAACGTGGATGATGTCCTTTATAAATTTACTAATATTTTACTCAAAATAATTCCCAAACGCTCAACGTTCTTAGAACCCGCCACAAATATGTATATTACAGATATGAGTTGTGAATTTTGTACAGCACTTAAAAAATAAACTTCAATATGAATAATTAATTTATTATGTAAACCGCACTCGAGTTCAGAATTCATTACTGAAAACTTTTTAAGTCGTTAATCTCCAAGATTTTTTCATTAAAAAATACTATTTATTCTTCAAATAATAATAAACAGCCTGTTCACTTTCTGCTGCCTATTTTCACAAATGCTAACAATTTTTAAATATTATGACAAAAATCTACTTTTATAGATATTGAACAATCACGGTATCCGTTATTGTTGACTTTTCAATCAAAAGTAGATGTATTCAAATTACAAGATACACAGCTTGATAACAATGTTATCTGGATGTGTTTATTTAAAAAAAATTACAGTTTCTAAGACGGAATGAAGCAAAGTTCCAGGAACAGTAACTTAGTATTCTTAAAACATTTCTCTAAAATCACGCTTCTTTGACTGTTCTCTACATACATAGTGACATCAATTTAGAAAGAGCTCTTTATTACATAACCCCGAACACACACACATTATGAATATTACAATCCAGCAGGATAATTGAGTGATATTATTCATCATATTGGATTGCCATAATGGCTGTTTTTTCAGGATGTCAAACGAAATGCCGAAAAGGTCATTGTTTTCCCTCCAAACGGCACTCGAGAGTGTAATTCGAACGAAAACATCGTTCTGTTTTCATATAAGTGTTGAGTACGCTATTAGAATTTTCTACGCAGAAATAAATGGTAAATATTTTTATTAAATTTGAGGTCCGAAATGATGGGCTCGGTCTACGAGCTCCGTGAATTATGTATTTACCTGGGATAGATAGGTAAAAATAATAGCGTATGTCAGAACACTTGGGCTTGGCCCAATCGTTTATCGATAATTTTTATCTATAACGTTTGGGCAACACACATCGCGATAGCATTCGGTCGAAGTCCTTGCGACTGTGCATAAAAACACTAAGGTTTACGCGAATACTTGGCTAAGCTCATCGCAATCGCGCGAATCTTTGGATTATCGCGATGTGTGTGGTCTAAGCCTAGGCGCAGACCACCGATTTTTAGTTGGCCGATATTTGTATCGGGCTGTTAATCAGTATGGAGATGTGTGAAAGTGCGCAAATTACACCGATTTGCTATCGACCGATTCTTCATACAAATTAAAATTGGCCACCTAAAATTTAGTTGGCCAATAATAGGGCCCAATTTAGAAACCCTTAACCTAGACGCAGAAACCATTTCTATCGGGCTAATGTGAAAGGCGTTTCTTAACTTGGCAGAGTTACACCGACTTCGAAAGTATCAATCAAGGTTTATAAAATACTTGAGAAATAACGAAACGATTTTTCTACTTTTTAGTGCCCATTTTTAAATTTTCTTTTATATTTGAACATGGCAAAATACACGTATTTTTACGGGAATTCAAAGCGCTGACCTACATAAGAATTATAAAGCACTTTTATAGCTCCCGAAACCATCAACCCGATCCAAGCAGTCACCGCACACGTTCGGAAGGTATTATTTCATTGTTTGCTCGCTTTGGATTCAGTTCGATTGCTTGGAAGCATAGACTTAAATATTTTCTAAGTAGACATCAACTTCGAAAAATATTCTCGTTAACCCTTCATTCGACGGAATTTTTTTTTAGTTAAATTTATAAAACAGTTACTGATTTCGTTTCTTAGCCTGTCTAGGACCCCAGAAAAAATACCCAAAAAAATCTGACTATTTCAGTTTCCTGAAAAACCTATGTCCAGTATACTGGACGTTGCCAAGTTCATAAGAAAGTGACGCTCTCCAACCATGTCCAGTATACTTCCCGTTGTCGAAGAGACAGAAAAAAGAAACAAGTGGTTCCGTAATAAAATATTAATTATCATCATCATAATTTCAGCTTTATGACGTCCACTAATGAACATTGTCCTCCCCCAATGATTATCAGGTTGGCAAGTGGGCTAACAACCGGCCAATCTGATAGTCACTCTGTATCCTGCGCCTTCCTGCTACCTTTATGGGTTCATCTGTCCACCTTGTGAGTGGACCTCCTACGCAGCGGTTGTCGGCACGTTGCCTCCATACTAGAACCTTGCTGTAGCCATCAGCCATCAGTTCTGCGTGATGTGCGCCCTGCCCATTGCCACTTCAGCATGCTAATCCATAAGGCTATATCAGTGATTTTAGTTCTTTTACGGATCTTCTCATTAGATGTCGCACAGAAACACCAAGCACAGCCCTCTCCATGTCATGCTGTGATATAGAGAGGGCTTATTGTGAGAAGTAACCTTTCAGTAGGTACCATTATGTGATTACTGGGAACACACTTGGACCTGTTGCTGATTTCTTCTCCTGCACTTGGACCGCCATCAAGGTGGCGTTTTGTGCAAGCACTTCAGCACCAAGGGTCAATACGGAAGCTCTCTGGAAAGACTACAGCACTGCTCAAGCTTCAATCAAATCGAAAGCCTCCTCATAGTCCACGTACGCCAAGCGTTATGGCAAGTAATACTCTTTGGTCTTCTGTATAACCCTGCCGCAGTGTATGGATGAATTTAAAGTTCCTTATTATAGTTCCTATTAGTTAAGTTGAAAGAAGATAAACAAGTTTATAATATATTAAGAAAAGTAAAATACTGGTTAAACAAAATGATTCTACGACATGACTTTTTATTTAATAAACACTAACCAAGTGTTTACTACTTCTGGTGAGGATGAGTTCAAATTTGAAGGTCACCGTACTGCTGGAAGGACCAGCAAGCAAACACGTACAAATTGCGTACTGCGGGCAGGACTTGCGATAATCTTCTGGCAGGACGTTTAGAACAAAAGACCAGTCCTTCCAGAAGAGCTTCCAGCAGGACAAAGCACCGGGCGATCTATCATTAATGTTATTATAGGATGCACCCGACTTTAGAATATGCTAAGAAAATAGAGTAAGGTAGGTACAATGATGTAATTGAGCATTGTAAAAATATTTATTTGTCAGTCATTTGGTGTAGTGGTTTCGAAACGGACTACTATGCCGAGAGGTCCCGGGTTCGATCCCCGGCCTGGCAGAAATTGAATTGATACATTTTAATTTCTGTGATGGGTCTAGGTGTTACTATGTATAATTTGTACTTATGNTTTATTTTCTTTGGTTAGTGCTGTTGACCATGGCTACATGTTATCATCAAGTGAAAACTATTGTAAATTTCTCAAAAATGGATCAGTTATGGCTCAAGCTAAACGTGTAGGAAGTTTGTATTTAATGGAATTTAAGATTGAAAGTAACTCTGATCAAAATGACTGTAATGCTTTATTAAGTTTGTCCACATGGCACGAAAGACTAGCCCATCAAAATTTTAAACATGTCAAGGAAATATTAAATAAAAATAGTGTCAAATATGAAGGGCAGATTGATCAATGTCGGTCTTGTATACAGGGCAAGCAACATAGGTTGCCTTTCTTTAGCAGTGAGAGCCGTGCTGAGCGACCAGGAGACTTGGTGCATGCAGACTTATGTGGCCCGATGGAGACAAGATCTTTAGGTGGGTCTTCATATTTTTTATTATTAAAGGATGACTACAGTAACTACAGGTTTGTGTATTTTCTTAAAAGTAAGTATGAGACGAAAGAGAGAATATGTGAGTTTCTTGAGCAATTTGAAAATGAGTTTGAATGCAAGGTGAAAAAGTTTAGATCGGATGGTGGTGGGGAATTTAAAAACAGGGAGTTGGAAGGGGTGTTTAAAAGGAAAGGAATTTTGCATGAATGTACTGTGGCGTATACTCCAGAACAAAACGGTAGAATAGAAAGAGAGATGCGAACAATTGTAGAATCAGCTAGAACTATGATCATAAATGCGGATGTAAGCAAGGAGTTGTGGGCTGAGGCTGTGAGTAATGCTGTGTACACAATAAATAGGACAGGTTGCAGTAGCCAGAAAGGTAAAACACCATATGAACTAATTTATAAACGAAGTTTTGACATCAATACATTAAGATCTTTTGGAACTGAAGTATACACTCACATCCCCAAACAAAGAAGGCTAAAGTGGGATTCAAAAGCAAAAATGGGTAGGTTTGTCGGCTATGGAATAAATACAAAAGGTTATAGGATTTGGTTTGAAAATAAGAGAGATGTTGAAACTCATAGAGATGTTGTTTTTGTGCTAGGAATGAAAAGAAATGAAGATATGGAAGATAACAGGATCAGTCAGAGGGAGGGTGACATAGAAGAGGTGTGCCATAGCGATGATGAGGAGACAATGGGAGAAGAGAGTGAGAATATAGAGAATCATGAGGAAATGGAAGAGAAGGAATATGGAAATTTACCGGAAGAAATAACAAATGTTGATGAAGAACAAGAGAGAGAAAGAAGATCTGAAGTGGGTGCTGGTCAAAGGAGATATGCGGACAAGGACGAGGAATATGAATCAGAAGAATGGCATAGCCCAGATGAAGCAAGGTTGGAGGAAAGGAAAACAAGGAGTGGCAGAATAGTAAAAACCCCTCAAAGGTTGAAAGATTATGAGGTGGGATTGACGGCACAAGGCGAAGAAGACTTAACGTATGAAGAGGCAATAACTGGGAAGGATAGTAAGGAATGGTTGGAGGCGATAAATAGGGAGCTGCAAGCACTGAAAAGTAATAATACATGGATAGAAACGGATTTACCTAAAGGTCAGAAGACAATAGACAGCAAGTGGGTTTTTAAGGTGAAGAGAACTGAAGGTATCTATAAGGCAAGATTGGTCGCTAGGGGTTTTAAGCAAGACAGTAAGTTTGATCATTCTGAAATATATGCTCCAGTAGCCAAGCTACCAACTTTACGTATCTTGCTGGCTGTAACATGCAAGTATGGTTTAGATATACAGCAGATGGATGTGAAAAGCGCTTTCTTGTATGGAAATATAGAGGAAGAAGTATATTTGGAAAAACCAAAAGGTATGGAACAGGATGGAAAAGTATTAAAACTTCAAAAATCATTGTATGGACTGAAAAAGTCACCGAGATATTGGAATGAAAGGTTCAATAAATTAATGATACAGGAAGGGTTTCATCGTAGTAACTGTGACTATTGTTTATATTACATGCCAGGAAAAAGATTTTATGTACTATTATACGTAGACGATATACTTTTGATTTCAGAAAATAGTAAACAAATTGAAAAGCTAAAAGAAACACTTAAGGAAAACTTTGATATGAAGGACATGGAAGGAATTTCTAAGTATCTAGGAATCAACATTAAAAGGAATGAAAAGTCAATAGTAATTGATCAGATAGATTATTTGAAAGAAATTTTGAAGGAATACAAGATGGAAGAATGCAAGCCGGTTAGTACACCTATGGATCCTGGAATGAAAATTGAGAAACAAGATTATCAGAATGAAGAATTGACAAGAAAGTGTAGAAAGTTAGTTGGAAGTCTTATGTATGCTATGTTAGGTACTCGACCAGACTTGTGTTATGCTTTGGGTTATTTGAGTCGTTACCAAGGTTGTGCAAATGAGGATGTATGGAAGGGTTTAAAAAGGATTTTAAGATATATAAAAGGAACTTTACATATGAAATTGGTTTACAGTATGAACGGTGATGAATGTTTGGTTGGATACACAGATGCAGACTGGGCAGGAGATCAGGTTGACCGGAAGTCTACATCGGGCTACATAATGCAGTTGTATGGGTGCACGGTCTCATGGTCGTCCAGTAAACAACAGTGTGTATCATTATCTTCAACAGAAGCTGAGTATGTTGCTTTAGCTAACGGGATATCTGAGGGTTGTTGGATTATAAACTTGCTGACAGAAATTAATTTAAAGTGTAATCAAATTGTTATGTTTGAGGACAACCAATCTGCCATTCATATTGCAAAAAACCCTGAACAACATAAAAGATTGAAGCACATAGATTTGAAATATCATTATATTAGAGATAGAGTTGAAAAACAAATTGTTATTCTAAAATATATACAAAGTGAAAAACAAATTGCTGACATGTGTACTAAGCCTTTGGCTAAATCTAAATTTGAAAACTGTAGAAACAAGGTAGGATTTTGTAAAATGTAGTTTTACAAACTAGGCCCTGAGTTGCATCATAATTTATTTGGAATTTGATACTTTAGTTATGGTTAGAGAGGTATGGTGCAGCCCGGGATGAGTTTTTTTTTTTTGTAAGTGTATTAACATTTAAGTTAGTTTGAAACTTTAATTGTTTGTTGGAGATGTGTCATTGAGGAAGGGTGTTGTGGTGAGAACAATGCCACATCACTAATGTCGTGTCACCTCACTAGCGGATACGGAAGTGAACCTCTCTGCTGTCATGGAGGCGGGCCGGTGTGGTTGTGTATTAATGTAGAAAACGCTAAATACAGTTTAATGCTGAAGAATTACTTCTTTCCTTGAACTCCCATATTCCACAATTTATCGCACGTCGTCGAATTAAGGGTTAAAATTAAGATTTATTAGGTGTTTGCTTTTCATAATGTTCAAGAACAATCTTAGTAAAAACTAAGCGTTTAGACCCTTTAAGTTATTACGCAAAATAATTTAATCTAGTGTTTATCAAGATAATTCGTTACCTAGTGTAGAAATCTCAGTTACTTTATGAACTGAAGCGTATGTCGGTACAACCTTAGCATTAAACGGGTCTTTAAGGAAAACTATGTACAATAATTCGTTAAGGTTTTGTATTAATTATTTAAAATTTTTGCATAATTAGAAGTCATAACAGGTTCACATACCTACTGCAAAAAAGATAAAATGAACTATAAAATAGGAATTCTAAATTCCACCTACGTCTATGGCAGAAAGCAGTGCGATTCCAATACTTCCAATATTTCTCGAACTGCTGTAAAATCAATGTTCTCCGTTCCATTATCGTTATATTTCGTTTGTGGATATTTATTTTGTCTTTAACCGCTTTGTGATAGTCATCTGGTTTATGGGATAGTTTAGTTAGTTTTGCTGTAAAATAGCTCTTATTGCTAGCCACATATTAAGACACTACAGTTTATCTTTATGTGCTGTCATCCGTACAAAGCCAGCGGTTGCGGGTTTGAACCCTGGGCTTTAATTTAAGCCGACGGTTTTATAAGACTTAGTTCTACGATTATCCTGACTGATGTATGAAAACAAAGCTCATAACTACTGAGACTAAAAGCCGAGGTATACACAATATTATAAGACAAAATTTATTAGTAGAGAATCTTATGGCACTAATTATTAAACTATAATGGTCATGCGGGAATCGAGGGCAATGAAAATGCCGACGAACTAGCCAGAGCGGGAGCGGAGGGAACACAATATGGTCCAGAACCCTTTTGTGGTGTTCCCAAAAGTCTCGCTCGAATGACCCTGGAGAACATCTATTTAAACAAATCCTTTATGGCATGGTCAGACACGCCAGGATTAACTCATTCCAAAGCTCTCATAAAAGCCTATGATCGAAAAAGCTCTAAGCAGATCATAGGACTGAGTAGGACCAAAATGCGCATCTTAGTTCGAGCCCTCACTGGACACTGCAGCTTAAACAAGCACTTGTCCACTATGGGACTGTCCGAAACAAGAACGTGCAGGATGTGCCAAGAGGCAGATGAAACGCCACTACACATGCTCACGGACTGCGGACCTCTGATGCGCAAGCGGAGCTTACACCTGGGCAAACACATCCTAAGCCCACAAGATGTAAAACATATCGCCCCCCAAAAGATACTGCACTTCCTAATGGATGCAGGACTCGGAGGCGAACTGTAAGGAAAACAGCGGCGATCACAATAGATCGATAACGGTCGCAGTGATACTAGGACTTTATTGAACTAGAATAGCCGCTCAACACAAATAAAAATAAAAAAAAAAAAATATGGCACTAACACCCGTATTCACAAACGATGCTTGCTTAAGTGAAGCAGCAAATCGAACGCACAGCGTTGAATAGAGCTCTGTGATTGGTTCGTGTGTCACCCTGTGCGTCTACGCGCACTGTAAGACTTCATAGTAATGTTTGTGAATACGGGCGTCAGTTCACTTTATTATTTTTGTTGTGCAAGCTAAGGAAATACTTTTTTTCATTATTTATTTCAATGTATGGTCTTTTCAAGGCACAAACAGGCGAATTGATGTCTTATGACATTTTCTAGCAATTTCCTTTACTTTACATTTAAGATAAACTTCTCTCAGTTATATTGATAACACTCAATACAAAAATTAAAAGGATTTTATACTTCCTTCTCTGAAGAGCTCAAAGGTAAAATATTTTAGCCATACACGTACTCAGAGTATGTGAGTGAAACGAACCTAATCGACAAATGTGTACCTAAGTATTTTCCTGGGTAATCTTTTTCCTATGTTCCCTGAGTGATTGATTCTCGACTTTTTCCCGCCCAGATGCGGAAAATTTGTCAAGCGTCACAAGTCAAGTGACTTGTCCGTATATGGTTTTGACGCTATATTATTTAACAACACTCTTATGCTGGGTTGCACCATCTTACTTTAACTTTGACCTGTACGTCAAAAATCTGTCAAACTCTATACAAAAAACACCGGTTATTGTTATAGTTAGGTACCGTCAAAGTTAGCTGTTGTAACCCAGCCTTACTGTGCCGTAGGGATTATAAAACTTTTCTAGTTAAGTAAAGCAAGTAATTTGGACAACTGTTAATATAAATAAGAACATTTACAATATAATACAGTGTTCAGTAGTCGCTAAGATTTTGCTTTTTTATTTTTTATCCCGCTAACCCCTCCTGATAAGCTAAATAATATGCTTGTGTTTGCAATAGTCGAGCGGCGCTGGGAATTGCATTCATCCATACTTATCTCAAATTATTTATACACACAGACTAACACAAAAACATACAATTATAACAACGAGTTTATTACATTACAACATTTTACTTAGGCATCTGTATTAAGATTAGAAACTTCACACAAACGATTAAAAATACTACCACTATACGCTTCTTAATTTTTTTACAAAAACTGGCGCTTAAGAATGCCAGAAAAATTAATTATCTCTTCCAGAATACTCAAAATTAATTAGCAACGCCGTTCAATACTCTCAGAAAAATGTCTAGCAAGTTTGGAAGTAATTAAGAAGTACAGTATTAGTTCGCGTTTGACTTTCTATTAGTTAAGACCGTGGATTTACTGATACACGCGCGTATTAAATTGTTTAGGCGAATTTGAACTCAAAGAACTCTACAAGTTAAAGTCAAAGTTCGTATTGTACAAATAAAAAAACCGGCCAAGTGCGAATCGGACTCGCGCACCGAGGGTTCCGGACCATTGATTTATGAAATTAAAATTATTATTTTTTATTTAAGTTATTAGTATGAAAGATTACGCGGTAATAAGCGGTTTACGATTTACGAGGTATTAAAAAAAACTTACTAGATCTCGTTCAAAACAATTTTCGTTTGTAGTTTTTATAGTAATAGTACATCATACGTTTTTTTAAGATTTTTCATTTTCTTATTTTAGAAAGAGGGGAGGGGGCAACTTTTTTCCACTTTGGAAGCGTCTGTCACGCAAACTATTCGGTTTAGAAAAAAAGTATTTTAGAAACCTCGATATCATTTTTGAAGACCTATCCATAGATACACCAAACGTATGTGTTTGACGAAAAAAAAAATTTGAGTTTCAGTTCTAAGTATGGGGAGCCCCCAAAATTTATTATTGTTTTTTTTTTATTTTTGCATCAAAATCTTAATGCGGTTCACAGAATACTTACCAAGTTTCAACAGTATAGCTCTTATAGTTTCGGAAAAAAATGGCTGTGACATACGGACGGACAGACGGACGGACGGACAGACAGAGAGACATGACGAATCTATAAGGGTTCCGTTTTTTGCCATTTGGCTACGGAACCCTAAAAAAGTCTCCTTCTCTCTCTCCCCTTGCTAGAGATTTCTTCATTAGAGATCACTTGCATTTACATTTGAATTTGGATATTCTTATCGTTAGATAATTCCTGGCAACTAGTGGTGACTGAGTTTGTTCCAGCGTTTCTTCTCAGCACTTGCCATAGGTTTGTCTCAAAGCGCTGGTAGGGCCCAAAAGATAAGGACACATGTAAAGTGCCCCATAACTACCTTTTCTTTTTTACCGCTCGTACTGCGTACGACCGCTCGCTAGCGCCCAAAGACGTGACTGAAAACATACATACTTAACTTCCGAACTTTAACACATTGTCCATTTCATTCTGCATTCTTTTTTTGGTTCAATGTACATTTTTTCAAGACAGATGTTATATTTTATTGTATTTCAATAATGTCACTGTATTTACTAAGCATCGATTCACATGATTAATCAACTGATGAAATTTGATTCCAAACGCCCACTCATATTAGATATCTAGAAAATATCTACAAAAGAAGGCATTAGTATTATTTTCATATGTACTGAGCCCAATCATGCGTAAACCCATCATTTCTAATATGCCGACTCCTTATCCGACATCTTTTCTTATTAAGATTATACTAATGCACGGAGTTGTGGTTAATCCGACTGTACTGATCAGAAATATCTGTAATCCGATCATTATTTCGTTCATTTAATAATGTGGATTGATGAAATTACTTTGTGTGATCAAAAAAGATATGTCCTGTAATAATGGCGATTGTTCTGGGTAAGCCTGGTAAAGAGCAATGAGAACAGCCACAACAAATCAATCAAATGGAATATGCGAAATTATCAGCTGCATGCAGGCCGTGAGCTTTGATGTATATTTTGTATTTTATGCAGTTTTGAACGTGATTGTCTGAAGAAAGTTTGTACCAATAATTGTAATAACCGACTTTATTAAAATCAGGTTATCAATTGGACTCGTACCTACCATTTTATAAGATTTAGTAAGTTAAATTGAATGAAAAAATGAAATTGAAAATATTTATTGCCAGATCAAGTAGTATAAATTAAAAAAACAGACCTCCACACTAGGCATTGCCTGTCCGTGGAGAAAGGAATCACGATTTACAAGTAGTATTAGTACGGCTAAGCAGAATAGAAAGAAATACAATATAAGGATACAATAAATCAAAAGATAGGAATGGGCATTAGGAATGAGTGTTGAGTGTGTGCATATAATGTGTTTGTGTGTAAAAGTGTGTAGATGTGTTGTGTGTGAGGTAAATTAGTTCTGCAAATAATTTTTCTTTAACAGGACTCTTGTTTGGGACTTGAATTTTATAACACCTTGGTATAACAACAAGGTGCAATAATTTAATAAGAGTAGTACTAGCTCCTAACTAATTTTATACCTATTCCTCTTAATCCTATGATGATGATGCCTGATGTCATGCCCTGAGTGCCCAAGCAACTGCACTCAGGAGGATTTGATGAGTGCTACTGACAACGCCACTCTTGTGGCGGAGTTTTGGGCTGACACTGTGTAGGTTTGTTGTCGACACGAAAAGAAGAAGAATCCTATGATGCCATGGTTTTGGCATGGTATTTTAGTAATGGCATGGCTGTTAAGCTTGGGCAGTGGCTTGAGCCTCTATAACAATGAAGCTCAATATGTCTGGCTTCCCCAGTGCATGGGTATTTATTCCTAAGGTACCTACATGTCTTTGTTTCGGTTATTATCTCTGCGCTTTGATCCCTTTTGTTGTGAAATCAAACGTTTTTAGTGCATATTGGATTGACTTCGGTCCGATAAGCATTTTTAACTGATTCTGTTTGTTGATTGAGTCGTATCAGGAAATACGATGAATACAATTAATATTGAGTGCTTAGGATTAACTGTTTATGATTTTATTTAGAGCTGTATCCTTTGATTTTCAATTGCGCTGAATCTTTCGTAAAGAAGTGAAAGATTTCCTACTATCAATATTTCTACATTTGAACTACCTAATTACAATAGAATTTTAACATTTGAACTACCGACCTTCGGCAGATCTGGAATTGACAGTCCAACACCTACACTATTGGACTATTATCGATTAAAAACTCACATTAAATGACATAAGAATCCGATCCAAATTCAAGTCAACCATACTTGGTGAAACTATTAACGTTATGTACGGTGAAACTATCTAATGATATGAATTAACGCCGATCCAGGTAACTAACAAATTTAGCAATTAATACGACTTCGCCTGACCCATTTAACCATCCACCAGGACCGTGTTATGCTGGAACGAAATGGAATATTTTAGTTCTAAGTTGGCATTTCTGTATGAGTAAATACGTAACTTCGTTCGTTCGTTCGTTTCAGCCAAATGACGTCCACTGCTGGACAAAAAGGACAAAAAGGTAAATACGTAACTTACTAATACTAATTTCTGCTTATGGCAAGGCATTGGCAAAGCGCAACGTAGGACGTCCACCCACAAGATGGACCGACGACCTCATAAAGGTTGGTGATTATAATTCTTTCAATTTACTTGAACGAATAAATATGGCATGAGAAAATTTGTGGAATTCCCTGCACAAACTTTCATTCTATATTTCAAGAGAAGATAATAATGAATTACAAAAATCTTATTGTAGGTACTTATTTAAGATCCTCAAAGAGTTGTTAGTACCTGTAGATCAAGAATCTCAGAAAGTTGTTAATACCGGTAGATCAAGCTATGTAATTTAACTCTATACCAAAATTGCCCAAAATTAGTTCAGTTGGCTTGTAACATAAAAACTCATCAAGGAAAACAAACAGAATTACTGTCGCAGTTATTTGTATAGGTTATTTGGTAAACTAGTTCACGGTCCAATGCTTTTTCAATACCAAGAAAATTCGCGAAGTAGTGACTAGCAAATGAGAGTGCAGCCATAAAGAGGGCTCAACCGAGTTCCATTTTACGGCAAAGGGTCGCGAAACTTGGCCCCTTTTTATATGAAAAGTTTTTAAGGCGATTTTATTGTGATAGTGGCAAAGTACAGTCGCTACCGAGCAGTAGAGTCACTCTACTATAAAATGACAGGAAGACTTTGAACCTTACACCACAGGCTTAAAGTGTACAATTCATTGGGCTTATTTGCCAGTTGTGCTCAAGTTTACATAAGCGTAAGTTTAGAATACTGGAGTTTAACATTCCCAGAAAGATGTTTTCTAATGGTGCGACGTTATGTAAATGTCATTTTCATTGTTTTTAGTGTTTTACTCCCAAATAAAACCGACTTATATCAATCTGTCTAATGTCTTGGTGATCCAGTGCTAAGACAACTGTACCTACTGTCAAAGACCATCAGATTATAGCACACCTGACATTTATGACATAACAGCCCATAATATCTTGACGTGCTTTCATCCGTTACCAATAGCAAAGCCACTTTTACTGGGAAAATATTATATAAAAGAATTTTATTAATATAAAAGAGTACTTGCGGCCTACACGGAATTTTATTCTTAGCCTGTAAAGATTTGGTTATTCACAAACTTCCTCCTAAAACTTCTAAATTAATCCCGAACTTACAATCATTCGGCACCATAAATAATATTTCATTAACCAATTATTGCAAATACTTAATAAAGAAGACTCAAATATAAATTCCTATAGCAATCGACATAGAAGGGTTTCAGCCACGAATTAGATTAATATAATAAAATTCTGAAAAGCTTGTTTATTTCAACTACATATTTAGAGTTAGTCACTTCATTCTTAGATGTAAGTCTTCCAAAAAGTGGCACCTTTTCCCCTCTGTATTATATGGTATAATTGAAGTCGTCGGTCCATCGAGCTGGAAAGTTTCCTAGGAGACATTTCACTCTAAGCCTGATTTCCTCCAACTATAATTCCTGCATTCTTGGACTATAATTATCTGTCACCATAAAATTGTGAATTCTGTTAGATTATAATCTGACGTAGTTAGATTAGAAACTAAACATAATCCTGTGTTTGTTATTATAAATAGACGGTGTTAACAATTTCACTTTGACATTTATCCATAACTTTATTCCTCTGCCGAATGCTCTCACCCATTTAAATAAATAGAAGACAGAAAAACTTAATCGACACAGACAAAATTTGATAACATTACTGCTTAAACTTCAAAAAATCCATACACAACGCTGAACATTAATTTAGGTTAGTAATAATTCGAGTTTCCGTACCGCAACGTTATTACAACGTCCAACAAGAAAGTTGGTCTAATCCGGGCCGTGAATCGGGAGCTAGTTAAATAACTCCCGAGCCTTTTGTGATAAAAGGCACTGAAAGGTTTCCCACGAGACGCGTGTATTACCATACTGAGCAGTCAAACCAAGGTTTAGATTAGCTTGGAAATTACGTTACAGAAATAAAACGGAGGCAGAAGGTCTGCTAAGTTTTTTAAAAGTCCGGTTACCCTGCCAGCTTAGCCACAGAATAATTATAAGTACTACGTACAGAAGGTTTTCTTCGCGAACTTGTTGGTTTACCACAGAAAGTAGGTATGATAACAAATCAAAAACATTTTAAAATTTTAATTATAGAAGTCATCTATTTATTTTGACGACTCTACATATTCGAAAATTTAAGCGCGTGGTTACTATTATACTTTAGCTTTAGTAATACTTTAATTGCGCTTTAAAAAAATAGAACGAACCCACTGTTTAACCCATGGTCACATTGTCTTTGGAATAAACTTATTTCAGGTGAAAGGTCAGGCTAGTTTGTCTTGTTTATTAGACCGTTTAGGTGATAGTTTGGACGTCATTATTAACGTACCTAAGCAAAAGGCTTGACTGAAACTTTCTGTGAATTTAATCATTTTGATATTTAAATACTATGGGAACTATTGGCATATGACAAACCTACTTCAATATTAATAATAATAGTAGTAAATTAACTGATTTGAAATAAATTTTGACGTATTGGTTGGTCTCGTATTTATTTTATCTCCAAAATATTTTATCCAGTTATTTTACTTCAACACAATGATCGCAAATACACTGTGGAATCAGAAATATTAACTTAACATAAATACGCAAAATATTATATTTCTAATAAGCTCCAACGAATACTTTTCATGTGAATTGACTCTCAATAATTAAATTATTTAAAGAAAAGTATTTTTGGCTTTCTTTTTAAATATAATTATGACCTTGCGTGGCTTCTAAATAATTCTTGTATTTGAGGTGGAAATACTCTTTCATTTTCATTCACTCTGAGATGTCTGACATCGCTCAACTGTATTTTTATATGCTCTTACGGAGAATCGTAACTTGAAAGGTTTCAATTCTCTAACAACTCGTCAAAACTAAAACCTGTAGTGCACAAACAAATTATTGAAAAATACAATAAACAAATTAAATTCGGGCGCTATACAGTGTAGTTCAGTTGTTTTTGTTTTCCATTTTTTATCTGATGATTGATAGATTTGTTTACAGAGCAACTTCGGTTATTGTTTAAAAATCTAACAGTGGGTGTAAAATGGCGATAATGTATTTTCATAATAATATCTGGTTCATAATAATGCCAGAAAAAAACATCATTCAGATCAATCAGTCTCCATTTTTTAGTCACTTAATTACTGTAGGAGGACAAACCTCTCTTATTTACTAGAGACAAAAAGGATGGCTTGGCATACATTCTCCACGCTGGGCAAACTAGTTCGTTCGTTCGTTTCAGCCAAATGTAGTCCACTGCTGGACAAAGGCCTCCTCCAAGGTTTTCCACAATGAACGGTCCTGCGCTGCCCGCATCCAGGCTCTTCCCGCGACAAGTCAACGCGAAGGCAAACGAGTTAAAGAGGCCTAATAGATATTGTATGTTTCATAAAGATGTAAGTATTCCGGGAATTCCAAAACTTTTATGCCTCTTCTCATAATCATACATTCGTGCCTATTTTAATTAAGATAAGTCCTGCATCCTCCTTAACTTCTCGCTCAGTTATTAACAGTTACTGCATGTAGTATTTCTCTGCATTCCTCACACTCCACTCTCAACGCTCTTCAATGAGTGTCAATTAAAACAACACAGCTTAATAATAACGATTAAGAAATTATGTCACTCATATTGTGCTTGTGGTTGTGGCAATTTATGGACATTAAGATCCTTAATCCCACGTTCATAATTGTTGCGAATATTATAACTGTTTTGACCAGTAAAAACCTGTAGTATGATATTTATTGCTTGCATTTTTTTTATGTGATAGGAGGCAAACGAGCAGACGGATCACCTGATGGTAAGTGATTACCGTCGCCCATAGACACCCGCAGACCCAGGGGCGTTACATAAAATAAAACAAAACGAAGCCTAATTGGACTATCTTCATGGCAAAATATTATTTAAATTCGTTACAGGACAGGGCTATAATTTTTAGCGTAGCTATTCATCTATTGAACAATGAACACCCATGAGTGTCTTTCAAGTTAACGTTATTATAATAAATACCAAAATAATCGTCTAACACGGCAGTACTATTTCATTTCATTTTTCAGTTTCATTATTCTAAATGAAGGTCGCGTGGGCAGGCACTAGGTGGACCGATGATCTGGTGAAGGTCGCGGGAAGAACCTGGATGCAGGCATCGCAGGACCGGTCGTTATGGAAATCTTTGGGGAGGCCTTTGTCCAGCAGTGGACGTCATTTGGTTGAAACGAACGAATTAATCTAAGATTTTTCACTATCGACGAATTCCATCATATCTACAGTTACAGTTTCTGCAATTCTGCAGTAGTAATTATATAAGGCTACGTTAATCCGAGCGCCAGTGGACACATCGAACGCAATCCCATTTCGTATTGCCCTGTCAGGCGCACGCCTTAGGTGTCGGGTTCGGCACCGATGACGCGCCAGGGGTGGCCCGGTGAGATTTCAATGTGTTAACCTTCTAGCCATGTAGTAGAGGAGAATGTTTGAGTTATAATACACCTTCTAACTGTGTAGCAGAGTTGAATATTAACACTGTTCATTGAACAGATCCTCTCTTCTCTCTTTCTTATTGTTCGTTCGTTCGTTTCAGCCGAAAGTCATCCGCTGCTGGACAAAGGCCTCCCCCAAAGATTTCCACAAAGACCTGCGCTGCTCGCATCCAGGCGCCTCCCGCGACCCTCACCAGATCGTCGGTCCACCTAGTGGACCTTTCTTATTGTAAAAGAAGACAAATATGAAACTTCAGGCCTTTCCAACTCTACTGGTAGCGTATGTTTCTACACCCCTCTTAAATACTCTCTTCTCGTGGATGTTGTAAAAGGCGACTAAGGGACAAATATTCAACATCAAGCCTCGTTAAACCAACTGGCCAGTGTGGGGAGTGTACGTCAAATCGTCTTCCATTTGTCTCTGATAAATAAAATTAGACAGGGTCGTGCTTTTTCAGTCAACTAAATGACCTGGTAATAACCTTTTAGTCTCTTGCCTTGACTTTACGTTTTGGCGTGCCATACTCCAAGAGTCGTTCTCCAAAAGTTGCTAGAATATTTCTTGATCTGGAGGAATTAAAGGCAATAAATATAAAAAGAACTTTAACCTTCTTTATAAAAAAATCTTTCACCCCTTCTTTTTTCAAAATTAGGTATCGCAAAGTAACAAGTCTTAGGCTGAGTTTTACCACCTTACTTTGACCGTAACTTTAACGATAAATAATCGATGTTTTTGATTCGAGTGTGACAGTTTTTTGGCGTTTATCAAAGTTAAAGTAAGATGGTGCAACCCAGCCTTAATAACTTAGGACAGTAGTCTTCCAATAATTAATCAACAACGATGTGTGCTATTCAAACCAATGATAAGTAGGTCCTCAACATTACTCCTGTTTCGTTAATGAGTGTTTGTCTGTGCCAAGTGGCGTGTTTGGATTAGTGAGCTGATGTTAGCAGTCCATTGACACAATGTTTACTGTTCGATTGTCGTGGGACATCGTACAGTTAACAGCAGATCAAACTAACAGGTTAAAATGTAAAGTAGTTAACAGCTAATTTAATTGGTCCCCATAGTAAATGCTTACTGTCCATGGTATATTTTTTTTGGGGAAGACATCTTTCATCCTCTTTACAGTTCACATTGAATTTGGAGAGAAGTTGATCCTTAACATGCCTTCTATGTAATTTTGATTCATTTCGTTGCGGGTGCAATGAAATTCTAACTTTTCCCGGAACAGACTTGATTGGGACTTTAGTGGCAGTCAAGTTGTAGACCAGCTAGGCTAGGATGCGCGCCGTGATATCGACGTCAAAATATATGGACTAAAAGTGGATTCAACCAAACAAGTGTAAATGTTACAGGAAATGTATGAAATCCGTCATTGTATACAATTCCTAGGAATTGTGTATAAGTCCTAAAATCACCCGGAAATGTGTGATGTAAATTATATTAGACACATTTCCTAGGAAAATTACACATTTCCTAAACAGCAATCGGAAATGTAATTAAGATTTTTTTTTTACACAAAATTATTTTTATTACGCCACTTTTTGCTCTCCGAAACTTAATGGCGCTACCGCGCCGCGGCAGCTGTGTATGTGTAAGGTCGCAAGTCTAACCTAACCTAACCTAACCCAGACTTTGTTATCCAGCTACAGGAGTACTAAAACCTTCATGTCAATAATAGTTTAATAAAAGAGATGTTAAAATTACGGCTTTCCCATACTTCAGCGTAATATGCGTGATGCCGAAAGAAAGGTATGCCAATAAATTTTAGGCAAATATCTTTTTCGACCAAAGTATAATAGTGCGAAAACAACTGTCAGGTTAAACAATAATAAGTTTAATAAACACAAATAAGAGTTAAAAGTACCTATCGCCCAATGTGGTTTGGCTAAATGAAATTTTAGGCGTACCGAGGGACACCCGATCACGCCACCGCGCTTGTGCCGCTTAGTTTTATACATTTCCTAATACAATATTGGAATTCTATAAAATTCCTAGGAAAAGTATACATTTCCTAGGATATGTGCGTATTAAACAATCTCTGAAGCAATATTTTATACATTTCCTAAATAGCTTCGGAATTGTATACATTTCCTAGGAATAGTATACAATTCCTAGAATTCATACATTTCCTGTAACATAAATATTAATCTCAGAATAAAAAGCCAGTTATTCGACATTTTGACATAAGGGAGAGTCCGCTAATTTGGACCAGTTTTTTTCAATCCCATTTTACACATAGTTTTCTTTTGTTTTTGCTAATGTCCATGGCATAAAATAAAAGATACATTATTCAACTTACTATTTCATAAGTATTAATTAACATGATTGTTGTATATTTAGCACAAATCAACAAAGTACGAGTTCAGAGCTTCGGTCCAATTTAGCCAACCGGTTCGATAATTTGTACCACAGGGTTACTAAATTGGATTTCAATAAATTTCAAGCCTATAATAAAACTATGGCAAAATATTATACGATACATTCTTAACAAATTAGGAAACGAAAAGGAACAGTAGTTAATAACATTGACAATCGATATTGTTTTACACGTTATCACGATTTTGAGTACAAGTTTTGTAATTCCAATTATCGTAACGCACACTTGTACCTAATCTACTTTGCCAGTCGTTTGCTTTCATTTATTTGCTTTCATTTATTGTTAGTCAAACATAACTACGCTATTATAACTTCAAAATATGATTTACAAAAAAAAATTCAAAATCCTTTGGTAAAGTTCCATACAACTTGATGTGGTACAATTTAGCCGACTAGGTGATAGTGCTTTTAAAAAATCGGTAAAAAATATAGCTTATAAATACCGAAAAATGTTTCAAATAATTGTAATCCACACTAATTTACGCTTCTAAATAATATATTAGAAACACCCTGTGATTAAATTTAACAAAATTACAAACTAAACATGTATTGTCAAAAGTTACTTGAAAACAATGAAAAAATACTTTTTAAATACACAATACATGTTTGTTGTCACGGCAATAACCACATGGCCGATATTAATTGATTTTAGTTGTGTATCGCTGAGTGTTACAATTACAAACATTCAATAAATACTTTACGAAATATGAGGGTGGTACAATTTATCCGGCGGTACAATATACCGTTCTCTCCCCTATTATTATTTTCTATACTGAAACTGGATAGTGGCCACTTATACTAGGAGTTATTCTTGGATAAAAGTTTGGTCGAATCGGGCCTAAATCGATAATATGCCTACTGGCTACACAACAACGCAAGGATAGTCCTGTTTTTATTCATTTTCGTAGCAAAATTCTACTTAATATGACGCCAAAGTATAATATTTTTCTTGATGTGCTGTCTATACATTACAAGGAAATGTATCACAATATTGATCAGTATCACGTCTTGTACTGTGTAATATGAGATTAAGGCCCAGTTTTTTGATCCGTAGTTAAAATAAGTAACTTATAAATTTTAGTACCAATGTTTAAATATTAAGAAAATCTAAACAAAATTGTACTACGAGTTAAAAGTCCAGCAACCTTCGTTCGAAAAACGCATTTTGCTGATAGCTGATATTTAACCACTTGTCATCATTTAGTACTTAAATTTGACTCTTGGTTATTAAATACGGATCAAGAAACTGGCAAGCAAATAACCAAGTAATGGATCACGTGTTAAGCCTTCCGAGATTTCCTCCATCTCCTGGAACTATCAAAATGAATAATTTTACTCACTTTATACAATTTGGAATCCGGGAATTCGCTGAAAAAGGGTCATTCGTTGAACTTGGGTTGATACTCGTTGAAAATTAACATTCAACGAATTTAAAAACCAATTTTGTATTCTACATTAAAAGAGGGCTCTTTGTTTACGTGTTTAAGATTTTTTTTAAAGAAATTCCTAATCCTTAGTATTTCATTTGTTTGTCAATCATCTGTCATTGGGTCATGATGATAATAATATGCATGCAGAAATCTATTGACCGAGACGTGAGACGATGTTATCTAAAACGCTTCAATTTTCTGAACCATCCCTATAATACAATCAAATTAAAATTAAAATCAACTATTTGCTATAAAAAAAAATTTTAGGCCTCCTTTGTAAGGTTTAATTACCATCATCATTATGTCATTAGGTCTCCACTGCGGGAACTCGACCCTTCTAATAATTTATTAGAGCATATAGAGGACTTATGCCAGTTTTCACCATCAAGCCCTAATTTTTAAGTGACCCCTATGGTAACAAATAACAGAAATTTTGTTTACACAGGGGACACTTAAAATTAGGGATTGATGGTGAAAACGGGCATTAGCCTACTTTATCGACGCTGACCAGACGGGTTGGGATATTTATTACATAACTATTATTTCGTGAAGTTATTAAAAGCTCTAATCACTGAACGGGGTAGGTATAATTACAGCCGTGATTTACAAACGAGACACAACATCATGTTCTACATCTAGACAATTTTATGCAGCAGATATATCTATAATCTAAATAATATATAACTCAAAGGTGACTGACTGACTGACTGACATGAGTGATCTATCAACGCACAGCCCAATAACTCAAAGGTGACTGACTGTCTGACTGACATAGTGATCTATCAACGCACAGCCCAAATCACTAGACGGATCGGGCTGAAATTTGGCATGCAGGTAGACGTTATGACGTAGGCATCCGCTAAGAAAGGATTTTACGAAACTCCACCCTTAAGGGGGTAAAACGGATCCACGCGTACGAAGACGCGGGCGGCCGCTAGTTTAATATAATAGCACACTGAAAATCAGGGTCGTGGCCTTCGTCAACGTGGGCATATGCTGAGTGGAGTCCCGTTGCAATGGGCATCATTATTGCGAGTAGGTGGCACTGCTCAGTTCACTCTAGTTTTTGTCTTTATTTCCATAACACAAGAATATTAATTGCTATTACTTTGGGGCTAGATAGCGCTGTGTTTAATTGTCCAAATATATTTATTTAGCATTATTATTTGTTATTATTATTACCTATGCACCACATGTGCCACTTTTATGTCTATATGTAATTATCTGTATTTGTGTGATATCCATTGTAATAAATGTTTATTTCTTTCAACAGTAACTCTTTACTGGATAGTCTAAGTGTATACGAGTACAGAAGCCGGTCCTCTTTAGCTGGGCACAATTTATGGGCACTTTAGGTAAGAATGGATAATAGAATTACTTTAGGCGACTTAGGTATTGTGAGTCGGTGCTAGACCTAAATAAATTACGAACCTTTCCTTCTAGCACATAATCTAGTCTTATTTCTTTCAGTATACATATAGGTAATCGCTGCTCCCCTCACTAATATAGCTCCAGAAGGATTGACATGAAGGTTGACAATTAGATTATCTGTGGAAGACGGAACTTGATTTCCTGACAAGTTTATAAGCATATCGTGTTTGAACTTATTTTTATTGCCTTCAATAATTTACCCTTGTCTTAACAAGCTTTATCATCATCATCATCATTTCAGCCAAAGGACGTCCACTGCTGCACATAGGCCTCTCCCAATGATTTCCATAAAGACTGGTTACAAACAAAAGTAAAGGCCATAATTCAAAACCTTCAAAAAATATTATGATTTTTTTCATTGACCAAGGGTCGCTAAATAAACGCCCAAGTATCAGTATTCAGTACGTTATAAAAAGCTAATAGGAGCTACTTTTGAATTTATTTATGCCGTAGCCCCACGACTCGATTACAGCAGTTGATTGGCTCGTTCGATTAATCGAGGGAGACGAGTGACGAGCGACCCGGTAGCGGGAACCCTGTCAGTTCCTGCTTGTCGCTTGCAAATATTGACGGGTTAATGTAATTTGTGAGTGAGATTATATCTGCGACTAATTATAATTATGATGTGGAACTACTATATTTAGTAAGTGTGGTAGTAGTGGTTTTTTATGGAAATTTCTTATTGAGGAAGCTTCTTTTTACACGTTCCAACTTGATCTTGAAAAATCCAACCAATAAAAATAGGTACTAGTACACTAGTAGCTCAATAGGTCAAAATAAGTCACTAATTGCTAGCTAATTGTGTAAGTAACAGTAGCTTAATCCCGTCATCAAAAATCTTTATATAATGTCTATCTATTAATATAAGAGCACTATTGACCAGAAATGCGATCTGAGTATCCACTAGCCAAAATCACCATCAGGCATTAGGCCCCCATTATGCGCCTGGGTAAAATGGCGATTTTACCCTGTTTTAGCTTCTGCCAATGAACGATCTGCCACTCATTAGCTTAGTGGTAAAGTTTTTGCTCAAGGATTTACCAAATACTCGTACTATTTGTTTAAATGCCTCTTTTTACCTAAGTTTTTACCTGAGTTGTTGCTAAAGGGTCTACTACGAACGGAATCAGTCGCTATTCGCTAGCTACTGCCACAAGAGTAGCCCTCCGGATCCGCCAGCAGTTGATTGGATAGTCACAGATTAGCCGTGGGAGAGGAGTGTCGCGATGCGGGACTCTCGGCTCTCACGCCAAGTTAGAGCTCAACCAAACTTTTTTAATTAACCCTCCGTGTACGAGGTGACTAAAAGTTACGTCCCGTACCAGGTGGGGTATGACACACCCCAATATACAAAGTGATAAAATTTTCATTCAACATTTTTTTGGGTGGAATTTAATATTTAATATTGATTATTTACGTATGCTAATTAGGTTTAAGAAATGCTCTGAGCTGAAAATATGTATTATAACATTTTTATCATAAAAAACAAAAAGACACAATTTCCGTTGTTCTTGTAATTTAGGAATCAGTTTCTTATGTATAATTTTTAATTAGTGCCTTTAATTATGACAACCGTTTTTATTTAACAAAGTACAAGTATTTACTTATAATTTAAAAGTAAATTAAAAACTGGAAGGGTATAAATTTGTTTTGATCATCGGTTTTCAATTTACCACAATTCTGATGAAAGAAAATGAGTATGCTCAATGCATAAAATGGGAGCGTAATAATTTTATTTATTTATAAAATATGTTATTCCATTTCAGTAGCCCATAAATTGTATCACCAAGTATAAATTGTAGCCCATTAGTGTATGTTCACATACATCTTTGGATCTCAGTACTAAACTTCCAGATTCGCACTAAAAGTCATCTCATTTGACTAAAAGTGCTTGAAAATTTCAGATACCGTAAAAATCACGAAAAATAATATTTGTACTGAATTCTATTCAATTGACAAAGCTAAAAATATATAAATTACACCAAAACTGTTAGATTTTTTTTTTAACTTTTTAACAACGTCCCGTACCAGGTGGGGTGTGTGACACCCACACGCACTTTAAAGCCATGTAACTCAGTTGGTAGTCACCGCTGGACTGATTTTGCAACGCTGATCGAAGCAGCAGTGTCATAATTCCAGCTACTGAGAATTTCAAATTCAACACTTGCAAATTTTTAAAATTGTGGCTATTTTTAAAGGACTGGGGTGTGTCACACCCCACCTCGTACAGCGAGGGTTAATGACGATTAATAGTTACTAATGCTACAGGTGCAAGTAGAAACTCTTTATGCTACTAATACCCGTTTTCACCATCAATCCCAAATTTCTAAGTGACCCCTCATCATCATCATCATTTCAGCCATAGGACGTCCACTGCTGAACATAAGCCTCTCCCAATGCTTTTCATGTTGATCGATTGGTAGCGAACTGCGTCCAGCGCTTCCCTGCTACCTTTATGATGTCGTCGGCCGCCAATAAAAACGTAACCGTGACCCCCATGATAACAAAACTCCTGTTATGTGTTAAAACAGGCATAAGCCACCTTAGGCTCATGGGCCATGGTAAGACGCGTGATGTAGAGACTAAAGAATCAATTAAAAAAAGTATGTCTAGTTACCTTATCGTGTAATACACATCAGTCGCTAGTTGTCGTACCATATCCCCCAGGATTGCATCGGAAACTGATTGGATGGTCGCTTGCATTAACCGTGAGAGCTGCATTACACACGGAGGGAGAAGTTGCATTAAGTTGCATTGTGATTCTTAACGCGGCTTACCTGACAAGGACAAACTTGACCTACATTGATTGGGTTTTTATTGGCGGAGAAGCTGTAGATCCTGATTACACAGGAGTTGCAGTGGTGGGGACAAGAGGTGAGAACAATCCTGTTTACCAGACAATGTAATATCTAAAAGCATTGATCCGTCCAGTTATTGCGTAATTTATTACAAATACTTAGAAATCTGTCGCCATTGCCGTCACTACAATATCACCCCAGAGTCCTATCGCAGTGATTGGATAGTCGCCCAGATTAACCGTGGGAGCGATGCCGACGCGGGAACATCCCATGCCTAGTTCGGCCCATCAACAAACTTTCTTGGAAGTCAAAATACATAGTACTCTCAGTTCATCAATGTGCATAGACTGTGCTTATCATATAAAACTTATCAGTCACTATTTGCAGTGGACCACAATATCACCCAAGAGTTTTGTCCATTGTTGTTGTGAGTTGATTGGATGGATGATGATGCCTTACACGATACGAGACGTTGCATTGTATATGTCACCGTAAAATTGTAAATTCCGTCAGATTATAATCTGACATAGTTAAATTACAATCTAACCTAACCTTACCCACTGTTAGTTTACAATCTAACGCGTTATATTTTAAACTGACAGAGTTCACAATTTCACGTTGATATAATTATACATCACACATCGCGCAATGTAACACAAATCAGTCAACATTCGTTACAATACGGGCTCCACCCCGTGGAGGCCCATCGCCGTGATTGCTGCACAGATTGTGAGAGCTGCATTAAAACGAAGCGAGAAGTGCAATGTGACAGACATGAAATCTAGAAGCATTGGTCTTTGTAACGCACATCAGCCGTCATTCGACTTACTGTAGTCAATATCACCCCGGCGGAGTCTCGTCGTGATTGGATGGTCGCCAGATTAACCGTGGGAGCCGACGCCGACGCTTGAACATCCCATGCCGTGTTCGGCCCATCAACAAACTTTCTTCATTAAACTCGATTACTCGTGACCCAGTGTTTCGGGCGTTTGTATTGCCAGCCCGCAAATCTTCTTGATAAGCAGACAGTATTTTGTGGTTAATTAACGTTAACCGGGATGTTACGTTATTAGAACGGCTACATGTAACGCGAGTGTATTCCTGCGTGGTTCGTTCGAAGAAACCTCTGACAGGTCGTGTAGGTGAGCATACAAGACAATATGCGTGTTATGTTAGGGTAAAGTTAATTCTTGTAAAAATAAGGCATTTTATTGTTGTTTATTTATATTATCAGAGATTGTCTGAAAGTAATTTTAATCCTATTAGATTAAATATACGAAAAGATAATGAACATCAACAAGATTGTAGACATCTCGTAATGAAATCTCGACTAAACGTAGGTCATTTTTGGGGAACAGTGTTAAAATGTTTTATAAAGTACCACGAGCCTTTAAAGAACTACCAATAAATAAAATAATTCAAACTACAGGTACAAAAATCCTTATGAAAAAAGGATATACCTACTTAGTATCCTTAAACGAGGGATTATGGGTTATGGATTATTTATATGATAAGAGTGTGTGAACTTTACTTGTCTGGCTTGCTCTTATTACGTGTCATATAAGTAATAAATTACTGTATTTGATTGAAAAAGAAGCTGACAAAGGTGACTGAGTTTCTTCCGCCAATTCTTCTCAGTACCAGCCCATATGTTATCCAGAAGAGGTGGTAGGGCAATCTATATTTGGGACGTGTATAAGTGCCCTGGAAAGCGCCTTATGTACTGAATAAACTGTTTCATTTCATTTAATTTCAAAGGTTTTGATTGACCGAACGGCTGCTTTGACTAATGAAATCCATTCATTTTCTCTCCACAATAAAGAGGTACCTTAATTAACATTGAAACTTTGAAAGCTATTCATAGCTGTAACTGGCTTATTTGAAAGCCTCAGTTATTAGCAGAAATTAATAACCTATTGACATCACAAGATATAGTCCTATAATCGTATATAAGTTGAAATAATCGTTGGTATCCTTTTAAAACAAGACACTACTCACGATTGTAACATACATTCCTCAAATAAGAATCGAAAGCCAGTTTTCACCATCAATCCCTAATTTTTGAGTGACCCCTTTGAAAACATAATTCCTATTTGGAATTGACGGTGAAAACGGGCATCAATTCTGTGTAATTCGTAATCTGTACTATTGGCTGTATGATCGTTTTGAACTCTTTCAAGAGCACACTAGTACAAATATTTAATATAAATAAAGACAACAAAACTCATTGGATTTGTCTTAGGTATATCTGGGGAGTGTACTATGTGTCATGGATAGTCTTATTTTAAAAGAATGCCAATGATTACACTTTCACTCTGTATATCCTACACGTATATTTCATCATTAACCCAGACAACAGAAAATCAAATTACATCTGCCTTCGGTCGCTGTGGCGTCAAACTTCGTAGTTTTGGTTATACAACCAAAGTTGTTTATTAAATACCTCCCACATATTCCACAAAGACTAATACTCGTGTAAGTACTAACTAATCAAAGTTTAAATTAACCCTAATTGATTATGAAATCGATAGCTTTACGCTAAAATTAATCTGTAGGTAGCGATTAATAACGTGATCTCAGTGAAACTAAATTAATACTTAATGTGATCCAAAAACGTATGTTTTAGAGGGTGGATTCGACCAAACTAGAATAAATATTAATCTCAGAATAAATCCGACATCTATACTAATCTTTACTTCTATACTAATGCCTACTCGTATTTCGTCTTGCTTTTAAACCACTGAACCGATTTTGATGTTTGGCATAGAGATAGTTTGAGTCCCGGGAAAGGACATAGGATAGTTTTTGTCCCGGTTTTTGAAACAGGGACGCGCGCGATAGAGGTATTGTGTGACAGACAAAATTCCACGCGGGCGAAGCCGCGGACGGAAAGCTAGTTCTGGCATATTCCCCACACTGAAACTGTCAATGTGCTAGTAATACCAGGAGTTATTCTCGGATAAAAGTTTGGTCGAATCGGGCCTAAACAGTTTATTTTATTTAGAGGATTTTTTAATAAATAAAAGACTTCAAACATTTTTCCTTCTGAAAAAAATCCTGGATTTTAAGGTATTTTCGTGCTGGCTATTGGAAATATTCTTGAGTCTGGTCATAAATTTTTCTACACCAACAATGTATGGAATGTTTTCAGCTGAAAATATCTCGAATATCTTTTTTACGTGGGGAGGTTCTTATGTGGAGAAATAACTACAATTCTCCTAGAAGGAGACGGTGATCACGTATTCGCTTTGGATGCTCTACCTGAGGTTTCGCTGATAAGAAAAAAAAATAAAACCGACTCCAAAAAACCTACATTAAAAAGTAGAAAAATAATTACTAATAACCTACTTATTTATTAGGACGAATTAATATATGTAGGCATACCATGATTGATACTTCTGGAGTCGGTGCCAAGATTATGAAACATGTAAAGTTTGCCTGCACCGACTCCAAAAGTATCAATCATGGTATACCTACATAAATATTAATTCGTCCTAATAAATAAGTAGGTTATTAGTAATTATTTTTCTACTTTTTAATGTAGGTTTTTTGGAGTCGGTTTTATTTTTTTTTATAAAATTTTACTTATTTATTGCTTTTTAGTTAACTAATTATTACCTTGATGTTACCACTGAAGGTAGGCAGTACATTGAGACCATACTCTTCATGTCTAGTGTAAAATAATATTCCCTACAAAATACAGGTTACCATATAGGAAACCTAAAAAGACCTTAAACCGTCAGCCCACCTTAAAAACATGAAAGAATACAACTGTTGGTCTATTTGTACTTATAATATTTAAAGAATTATCCTCCAACTCCTAAGCATTAAGGAGTTTTACCTTCTATCATCAGCTCATCAATATGAGATGATGATTTCCAGGAGCAAATATTATGAATAACTTAAGAAAAAGTTTGAAAAACGATATACGTGCCTATAAAATTTGAGGGTTGCTCTCGATTTCCCTAGGATCCCATCATCAGATCCTGACTTGGTGACAATGGGACCACCTCAGAAGTGTACCCTATCGAACAAAAAAAGAATTTTGAAAATCGGTTCATAATTGGCGGAGTTATCGCGTAACAAACATAGAAAAAAAAAAACATACGGGTCGAATTGAGAACCTCCTCCTTTTTTTGAAGTCGGTTGAAAATAGATAGCATAATATGAGCTATATTTGAAACTAGCGGCCACCCGCGACTACGTACGCGTGGATCCCGTTTTAACCCCCTTAGGGGTGGAGTTTCATAAAATCCTTTCTTAGCGGATGCCTACGTCATAACATCTACCTGCATGCCAAATTTCAGCCCGATCCGTCCAGTGGTTTGGGCTGTGCGTTGATAGATCACTATGTCAGTCAGTCAGTCAGTCAGTCACCTTTGAGTTTTATACAATATTTTGATTTTAAAAATATCATTTGATTCCAGAGGAAAAAGCCTCGACTTTTATTGCTAAGTGTATATGTATAACCAGTTTGGTTATAGGTATTTTAGGTTGTAACTAAAAGCACAAAACTTTTATCCCCAACTTTTACCATGAGCATTTAAATAATAAATAGTAATTTATTTCAGACCATTATGATCCATACAGGGTTGTTGTTAGTAATTAGTAGTAGCTAGTGACGGTATAAATAACTGAAAAAAAAAGTTTAAGTAGGTATTAAAGAATGAGCATGCTGTCTTTGCTTCTCGTACTGAAACAGTACCTAAGAACTGAACTACATTCTAGGCCAGGAATAGGCATTACCATATCTTCTAACTAATCTGTCCTTGTCATGTTCGCGCTGGATTAATGAAGAATTTCAAGTAAATTAATTTCAATTTGCTGAAGCTCTTGGGGAAGGAATTTTATTAATTGATATCGCTCTAATGGTTACAATTGTTTGAGGCGAAACTTGATCCCTTTATTTATTTTGTTGTCCTGTCCCGGGGACAATTTGGCGCGATGTACATTGTCCCGTCACCGGGACAATTCGGCACGATGTAATTTGAATGAGAAACGGGATTATTAAATGTTGAAAAATTAGGTGACTTACGTTTAAGGGTTAAATGCTAGTTGATTTATAACTTTAGTAATACAGATTGTTATTTGAGAGGACGTTATTAAGGTGAAAATAGCCCATGGCATTGGACTGCTTTCTATGGTTTGGTAGTAGGTACGGTGGCCATCGAACGTTGGACTAATGTTTTCACCATCAATCCGTAATTTCTAAATAACACATAACAGTAATTTTGTTTTCATATGAGTCACTTAAAATTAGGGATTGATGGTGGAAACGGGCATAAGCCCACTACCAATAAAAGCATAGTATAGTTTGTTGGTTATTGGGTACTTTACTTTATTTTTAATTGGTAGTCAATACCTTTTGGCCGAGAAGTTTAAGAACAATGTTTGCTTAATATACTAGTCGATTTTAATTCCATCGCAGAATACTTCGAAGTCTCCAAGTTCAATACAAAACAAGCTTAAAATACAAGTTCATCGATTTCAATCTATAAATAAATACGAATTTCACATTGTTTGGAGATACTGAATTCCCAATGAGACTAAGACAGGACTAAGTTTGCTCTACTATTAGTTAGTTTAATGCCAATTTAAATATAGACGTGAATCCACTAGTGTTTATAAATCTTTCAAATTATCTTGCTGCTTGATTTCTCGCGTTGTAGATTTCCTTTTAAGTCAGCTATATCTATACTAAGGAGGAATTTCCATGCTATATTTTTACTTGTATATGCATATTTATTCGCCCGTATTCACAAACGATGTTTGCTTAAGTGAAGCAGCAAATCGAACGCACAGCATTGAGTAGAGCTCTGTGATTGGTTCATGTGTCGCCCTGTGCGCCTACGCGCAATGTGAGACCTCATAGTAACGTTTGTGAATACGGGCGATTATCTCTAAAATAGACAAAGACCTTCCAAAGTATGTGACGCGTAATCTGAGGTGAATATATAGCTTCCCTCTTGTGGCCCGGTGTGACGTCACGTCACGCAGCGTGATATTAAATCACGTCACTGTCACGTATCATCGTGCGAGGTACTTTATCAGTACGTCACGGTATTAATATCATCGTAGAGGCACTCTTATTCAGCATTGATAAACGGGAACTATCTCAGGGCCGATTTTTCAATAATAAGATATTTGACTGCAAACTTTTTGTCGGCAGATATTTTAGTCGGGCAGTTAATCAGTATGGGCATGTATGGAAGTGCGCACATTACACCAATTTGGTATTGGCCGATTCTTCATACAAATTGGAATCGGGCGCAACTATCGGCCGACTAAAATCTAATGCTATGCTAAAAAGATAGCCCTTCTAGACAAAAATCATATGGCCAGTCTTACCGATCACATGATAAGTATTATTTAAGTCATCAGTAAACAATTATTGATACAATGTCCGATTTTAGTCGCTGGGTCTCTTGACTTTTTTATCACAATCAACAAAATGTGCATGGAAAATGAAAATGAAAAAAGAGATTTGAAACCCCTATTTTCGTGAGCTCAATTCTATTCGTGTTCCAATAAAAGTATATTAATATCAGCCCTATTATATGGACCAAGAATGTTAAGGATCCCGCATGGAGGCAGAATAAGGCACTCAACATGCAAATTGCTAAACAGAGCCTTCCATGAAATAGACTGGAAGTAGCATGTTTTTATTTCGCTTAAAAAAGCTCCCGTGGAAGCTTCCTTGCCCCGTAGGTGTTGCGAATTGATTTGTGGAAAATTCCAATTTTTCCGGCATTTATAATTAAAAACTGGACGTGGCTTCCCTACCTAAATTATATTTTCCCTATTGGAAGAAACGTTTTGAAAATCAATGTGGAATTTTTCGGCTTTGATTGGTATGTGTGGGCAAAAGTAATATTGGATGTAGGTATGTGGAGCAGATGATGGATTAATGGACCATCTATACAATAAAAGACTTAAGTAAAAGTATCACCATTTCAGAGATACGATTTTTTTATGTTTTTTTAAAATCCCCAATTTGGACGCCCATCTCTGTTTTATTATTATTATTCGTCCTGGAAATTACTTATTTTTACCCAAATCACCTCCCTAAGTTTGGCACGCTTTTTGGGACATCCTGTGTAATGTATAACCGATATTTAATTTTAGGCCTATAAATAGAAACGTACCTTTGACTCCAGCGTCTTTGCCATCGCCGTATCTGACGAATATGAAGTATAACACCATAAGCACCAGCTGGAAGACCAGCAATGGTGCGTATTTCACCCTGGACATCTTCAGCACCATCTTGATGACGTCACTGTTTCTGTGGACAACACAAATACATTTAGGCTGATTGCACTTCCTAACTTTGACCGAAACTTTATCGTTACCCGATGTTTTTTGTATGGAGTATGACAGATTTTTGACGTTTGTCAAAGTTAAAGTAAGATGGTGCAACCAAGCCTTAAGAACCTGGACCAAAAAGGTTGTAACATCATCATCTTATCATCATTACATAATGTTTCCATAACAGTTACACGATTACACGACCCTCTCTAATTTACCAGAAGCAAATAGTGGATTAAGCCTAACTCTCTCCATGATATGCTATTTACTATTTACCTCTTCATTGCCTTTTACGGTAGGGGAAGTGGTTCTATTTTATTCTGCCTTAACCTACTGCTATGTATAGTTAACCAACTGCTTTTATACATTAGATGAATTCTTTAATAGTAAACAAACACTTTTAAGATAAGTACCATCTCATAATGTAAGTTGCTAGACCTAGGTTTAGACTAGTCCTCTCTCACCACTAATATTGCAATACCTACCCATTAACGGGTTATTAAGTTATAAGCTCATTTTTTAGATTAAGACCCAATTGTAAATACTTAATATGCAATAAAAAATTTGAATTTGAATTTAAAACGCGGAACATAAATCAAGTAGTAGTGGACAGTCCACAACGCTCATTATCATAGAGCTGACAACTGTTGGTGTCAAAATGTTTCAACCACATACTTCCAGTAGAGTGGAGTAGAGCTAACACTTGATGGACCGATGACCTGTTGATCTTGCCGGAAAACAGGTAGAAACGACTCAGTTTGCTACCTATTGTAAAGGTACCATATCCAGAACCGAACTTCTAAAGGATTATGAATACTATAATGATGTATAACAACGTTCAACATACTTGATTATCGTCATATTAAAAAGTAAAGACAGTTAACAGGAACCCACACACCCTACTTAATATTTCTCTAAATTAATGAAGAGCGCTGTCTCGAGTAATAATTGCGCTGTCTTGAGTCACAACAATGAACAGTACTGTAGCTGAATTAATTCTTAACAGAGATTTAAATAACATACTAATCTTCATAAACTTTATAAAAATGCATTATCTAAGAAAACTACATATTATCACTATCCAAAGATGTGTCTGCCAAATTATTATTTGCGTTGTTTAGCTGATGATAAAACCCATTTACTTATCTGGTACATCCTTTTATTTCTCTTGTTATCTATGTAAATTGCCCCTTGTAGATTTTGCATAATTTATTTCGTCAGTCATCTGACGTTCTAATTCAGGTCGTAAACGAAAACAAAGCAAACAAAACCATAATTTACCTCTGTAAGTAAATTCTTCGGTCGGATGGAAACACTAAGGCTGGGCTGCACCATAATACTTTAACTTTGACAAACGTCAAAAATCTGTCAAATTCCATACAAAAAGCACAGGTTATCGTCATAGTTGCCGTTAAAGTTAGATGGTACAACTCAGCCTAAAAGTTTTCGAGTACCTACGAATATTTTTGTTCCTCTATGTACCTGTTATTATTACACTAACTATTAGTTTATTAGGTATTTGAATACACGGCTTAGTGTTTCTCAAGTTTCAAGGAAACGTATTAAGTAGATTCTTGCATACCTACTTCTTAAAACTATTAAACTCATATATCATACTAGCGGCCGCCCGCGACTTCGTACGCGTGGATCCCGTTTTATCCCCTTAGGGGTGGAGTTTCGTAAAATCCTTTGTTAGCGGATGCCTACGTCATAACATCTACCTGTAGGCCTAAGATGCGCGCCGCGATAAGCGGTTATCACGCCATTTTATCGATTTTGCCCATACATTTTGACGTCGATAAAAATTATCACGGCGCGCATCTTAGGCCTACTGGACGCCAAATTTCAGCCCGATCCGTCCAATGGATTGGGTTGTGCGTTGATAGGTTGATAGATTCGTTGATACACATAGATTAATCTCTATATCTTTAATTTTAGACTCGTATTGTGCATACCTGTCAATTACGAAAACACAAAAATTCAACCATCAATAGAAATTAAAATCAAAATAATTCCTAAATTCCACGAATCTGTTACCTACAATTTTCTATACCTATAAACTATATAGTTCGCTTGGACGTAATATAATATTCCTTTACCTTAATCATTAAGGTAAACCTTAGAGTAGTTTAGGTCTGAAATGTACACAGAAACTTCAATCTATTGAAGTACTAGTGCCAACCTCAGCAAACCTTATCTACGACTAATTCCATTTAGTACTAAACGTTATTAGAATCTGTTACGATAGATTTAGCTAGATAATGAAAGGCTGGAAATAGGTCTAGAATTTTAAACGAAGGAAAATTATTAGGTCGGCGCGAGAGAAAATTTCCAGTTCTTTTTGGGGAATTTTGCGTTTGGTTATCGTCAATAGAGTTTCGGTTATCAAGTAAATTTTATCCCAACTAATATTATAAATGCGAAAGTAACTCTGTATGTCTGTCTGTCTGTCTGTCTGTCTGTCTGTCTGTCTGTTACGCTTTCCCGCTTAAACCTCGCAACCGATTTTGATGAAATTTGGCATAGAGATAGTTTGAGTCCCGGGAAAGAACATAGGATAGTTTTTATCCCGGTTTTTGAAACAGGGACGCGCGCGATAAAGTTTTTCTGTGACAGACAAAATTCCACGCGGGCGAAGCCGCGGGCGGAAAGCTAGTAATTTATAAATAGAAAAGATACAGTATATAAAGTGCACTCAATAATTGAATTTTGAATAACAATATTAGTATTATTCTAGCCGTTGCAATAGTTATCTTCCTAGCCCCAAACTATGCAGAGTACTACGAGACGTAGGTAATACGACTACATGGTTTTTCATTAATGTTAAATAAATAATAACTTGCACCGTTTCTATTTTCTTTTGTCATTTTTGGAACTCGTGTATCGACGGTAAAGTGACAATACCGAACGAACGAACTAAAGCAACTGTTTCCACAAAGTTTTATTGCTATCTAAAAAGAAATATCAGTTATGAGAAGAAGTCTACGCGATGATAAATTTTAAGCCTATTGAATTAAGAAAATCGATTTCCTAAAAAAGGTTAGTTAGGAGGTATTGTCACTTCACCGTCGATATGCAACCTTAACTGACGTTCTACTCGTAGTCCAGTTACACACTAACACGTAAGGCAACATTATCTTACATTCATTGACAAAACTGTACGACAAGCTATTTGCTGCAGTATCATAGAGTTGTAATCAATGCGATTTTGCCAGAATACCATAGCTAATAATGCTGTCAGTTACTGATATCTATTGGTGCTTGTATTGTTTTCGGATACCATAGTATTGGCGCAGTCTTTAAACAAAATATTGGCATAGTACGAGTACACCTGAACATGACCTTCAGTTCACGGGACGACTAATGACCGATGGTCTATAAAAACACCTAAAGAATGCCAGAAAAAATGTTTTGTAGGTACGAAAATAATTATTTTGTTTGAAAACTTTACAGTCGTATGTTTCCCTATTACTGGGATTACGATAGATTGATTTGAAATTTACTATTAGGTATAAATGTGCCTACATTAACTAAAATAGTCCAGTATGCCTTTTCATCATCATCATCATCATCTTCTCAGCCATAGGACGTCCACTGCTAAACATAGGCCTCCCCCAATTATTTCCCTTTGCCAAATTAAATGTTTGTCAGTTAACTCAATTTCAAATCATCCGTAAAATTAAATATCCAAAATTCCACTGAAAAAGTGATTATGGCAGTAAATCTAGAGATAAATATTTTCCAAGCAACTCACCTTCCAAATTGCGAATTCGCTTCTCGATTCAAAGATTGTTCATTCGACTACACGCAACATTGAACAGCGATTAAAATTCAAATATTCGAAAAGTTCGATTCGCTATCGGACAAATTACCGGTGATCAGATAGTTGCGACTTTAGAACGAATTCGGGCGATTCGAACTCGACCGGGCGTCGTTATGCAAGCGCGTGCTACTTGTAGAGAATTTTAAGTTTTCCTTTTTAGGTGAATTTTCTTGGAAATATTCATATCAGTTTTGATAAAAATATGCTGAAAGAAGCCGATTCCTTGTCTTTCAAACCTGATTCTTTTTTTTTTACAAAACACTAAAATGCTCTTTAGCTTAACGTTTTTAATATAATTAGATACCTTATGTGCAAAAAACTTAAACTTAAACTTTGTATTTTTTATTTTAAATAAGCTAAACAGTCGTTTTAAGCAAACAAAAACAAAAAAGTTGTAACTTCTTAACGATCAATACGAGGCACTTCGTAAACACTGTAAAAGATTGAAAATAAAATGAAAATAAAACGCACCTTCACTCGTCTGAAAGCCAATGTGTCAACTGGCACATCGTCACTCGTCCGGAGTGTAACAAAACTAACAAACATTGTGTTACAGTCATAATGCGGAATTGGACGTTTGAGTAATGGCTAATTATACGCTTGAGTAGGGGAACAATTAAAACAATTAATGTGTGTTATGCAGTGTGATCAATTGAGAGGACTATCAAAAGGAGAGATGGAATAACATTTGATAAAGTTTTTCTTCATAATTACTGGAAAAACTACATACATTGATATATATTAATTAACTTTATCCGGATACTGTGTAGTTGAATTTCGCCTTATAGGTATTCATTTTGTCGAAAATACAGTGGATTTAATATAAATTTATTTCTTTTCATGCAAATATTTAATCATTTCCATCCGATTACATACGAATAACAATACTTAATCCTGTACAAGATTAATACTGACATAATAATCAAAGGATATTATTTTCAATGGAACTCGGGCATTCACCAAACAAATATAGAATCAACATTTACAATTACTATAAATCGCTTTTCCGCTTCAATTAACATTTTCGTTTTTTCCGCTATTTTGGTAATTACTTTATTGAATTTATTATGACTACTTGTGATAACAAGTTTCCGTTCTCTTTATGTACCTAATTAAAATTTTTAAACATCGTTTAGGTAAAACAACGTTTACAGTTCTTTTCATACAAAATAAACTTATTTATTTTCTTTCCTAGGAAACAGCCAACAAAACGCTAGACAAAAATACAAAAATAAAAATAAACTCATAATAACTGTACACGTGAATGGGGCTCTCTGGACAAGGACTCTCATCTCCACACACTAACAACGAGAGACGTTCACCGGCTTTTTGAAAACAAAGTCAAGTTTTGTTGAAACTACAGCAAAATAAACTCAGTTGAGCACTGAGATAATTTTTATGGGCCCTGCCGCACAGTTATAGAGCAGTTTAGGAGTTTCTAACTATGATTAAGATGAAGAAAGACGACGATAGCTTAAAATAAAATTTACATACATTTCAGCTTTTTAAAATCATAATAATATAAGTATGAATTTAAATTGAAAAATCCCTGCCATCCCGGATTTACAAAACATAATATATTGGAGTATATTTATTAAATATCAAATCCAATAAATGACATAGACCTCCAAGACAATTTAAAATAAGTATACAGTAGAACATAGAACCTTACTCCTTTTTTGAAGTCGATAAGAAGAAACAAGAAAGCGTTACGTACTTTACGTTTTATGTAGCTACATCTTACTGTCTTATTAAATTGTGTTTGTCAGTCTTAATACAGATTATAGATATAATACATACTTAGTAAGCTACTATTTAAAAAGTCTAATTTTTCAAAGTGTCTGCTGCATTAGTTTTCTACCACGCGAATCAACGGTGGACGTCACAGGGGACAAACGCCACTTATCATTGGTTAGCGTATTGAACGCCCTTGCACTCGAACAGTCTCATGTATAATTCACTGGCTCACTGAAAAGTTGTTTTTACAGCTATGAACTTGGAAACCTTAATCTCACCGTCACTTCTTTCCATAGATTATTCAGGCGCTGTGTTTGTTAAAACTGAACCCTTTTTCGGGGTTTTTTCGTCATATAATCAAAGCTTGCCAGTTCGAAACCCGATCAATGGCCTAATTCACGTATTTTGTCACAGTCAAAATCTCGTTGGCTTTTAGAAGTCGAACTATTGAAAAACAGTTCGAAATCCGTATTCACGTGTCATTTCGATAGAACGATTACTCGATAGGATCGCTACTCAGCGATTTGTCATTTGACGTTATTTTTTATCCACAACGAGGAAGCTCTTGGCCTGTATCTCACCTGATAGTAAGTGACGATCAGGCCGAAGGTGGAAGCGAGCTTCACCCGGAATCCGCAACAACGGAGGAACTGGCTATTTTACCTCTAACTGCCGGAACACAACAACGCTGTTAACATTGTTGTTATGGCGACAGACTTAGGTAAGATGGTGGTAGCTAGCCAGGCGAACTTAGAACAAGCCCTACGACCAACCAATTAATCACTTGAATCAAACTTCAAAATAGGTAATGGGTGAATACCGCGGAGGCTACGATTGAATACGCGAAATCGAAACAAAATCGGGCGATTAATTATTTAAGTAACACGTGAAGACGAAAAGTGTCTCCAGCGATCAAATCGCTTGCATGTCTTTGAAGTTTTGTTACGTGAATGATGATCAAAATCAGGAAGCTTAACGTTTTGCACCACCATAACAGGAACTATGTGAGCTGAGCTAGGCATGTTATCTTCTTCTTCTTATTCGTAACGCTCTTGGCAAAGCGGTCGTGGTCACGTTGAGGCGTTGTTCACATCGGTTGTAGAGGCGGATACAACTCTCCGCACGATCTCCCTCCATCTCTCTCTATTGGCAGACTGTCTGGTGCAGTCACATACGCCGTAGGCATGTTTTGCGAGGAAGTTATTTAAGTAGGTATTACAGGATTTACAATACTGCACTGATTTAGATTAATAAATTACAGTTTTTATAGTGAGGTTGGTACGACTGTATCTGTATGCTCTGCTAGAGCCCTGAGCTAGACTAACTATGAATAATTATAACTTGATCAGTAATTACATTAATTTAAAATGCAAAATCCAAATAACATAATCATGCTTAAATGGACTTCACAAATCACAAGTAGGTACTTAAATAAATCTTTCCAACATACTTTTCTTTGCAAATAAATTTTTAAGTTTTAGCGTATTTCGAGTAATATGTTCTGTTTTCTGGTAATTCCTAACCTAAATGTCTTCCAGTGAAATATTGTCAAGGGAGACAGACTTTTAAGTAGCCGGTTAGCGTATCGAGCGCCCTTGCACTTAAACTTCCATAATTTATTCACAATAAATGGCATTCGGTTTGTTTGTTTGACCACCCTGTATTACATTCGGAACTTAAAACGGTCGGTTGAGTTTAATATTTTACCTGCGACATACGAGTGGAGTAAATCTTATAGTGGAATATATTATTATCAGTTGTATTTTACTCTGAGGACAAAATGATTTACATTTATATGGTCTACGGTTTTTCCTTCCTGTTTTAGAATAGTTTGTTTACTTAATTACAATATAAATATAATCATAAATTAATTTAAAAATCATAATATTTCTGGTTAATACTGGTTCGGGACCATAATTTTGCTTAGGTCAGTGCTAAGAAGTATTAAGCACTTTTTTCGAAATTTTACCAGATAATTTACTAGTTTGAGCTAGCTAGTATCATTTCCACACATTTTTATCAATTTAATAACCATCCTTCATAGGAAAAGTCAGTAGTCCTAAAGCATTATCTCCACTTTTCATTCAGTCCATTTTAAAAATAGCAGATTTAGTGTCTTCAATTCAATATTAAGGATAAAATCCCTAACACAAAGTCCTTAACTAAGTAATAACTTGCTAATAAAATATCTTAAAGTAGAACTTTATGGATAACACAAAGTTATTAGAAAACAATAATCTTGTTGAAAACGATAACTTATTGAATATCAAGACAAAGAGCTCAGACAAGCTTACAAAGCACCCCGTGAGGTNGCTATTTGTAAAATAATCAGACTAAATTAATAAAAGTGCCTAGCTACCCAAAGTCATTATTCCACGCGGACGAAGTCGCGGGCACAGCTAGTATTTACATAAAGTGACTTGAGAATTAGGTGCTTGCTAAAACGAATCTTTACATTACAAATACTGCTGAGGTTTTAAGACTTTATTTTTTATTTAGCAGAACAAATTTGGTAAGTATTTGACTGCAATCACACATGTTAAGTGAGATGCAGTCTAGGATAGAATAGGTACATACCTGCCCTGTAAGTGCCTATTCACTCTCGCCTTGAAGAGGCCCGGTTATAGTGTTCGAGTCCCTATCTATTTGCATTCTAGGGCTGATTTGTATCACCTAACTTTGACCGTAAGGGGGCGTCCATAAATTACGTGAGACAATTTTGGCCATTTTTCAACCCCCCCGCCCCCCTTGGTGAGATTTGGTGAGATTTTGCCTGACCCCCTCCCCCACCCCCCTAATCTCACGTGATATTTAATAAAATGCCTATTATGCAATGTTTATGCTTCGAGTCTATTAGATTAGATTATATGAAAAAATCAGATTATATGAAAAAAAAAAATTGTCTTACTAAACGATGGGAAGCTACGGAACCTTACACTGCGCGTGGCACGACACGCACTAGGCTAATTTTTTACGCAATAGCGATGCCGATGACGTTTTTTTTTTAATTTCGAATTTTCTTAATTTCGACATTTATTCTGCATCTTTAGCATTCACAAATGCAGATGGAGGCATTTTTAGTTTAATTTGATAAGACGGTTTAGAATAAATTGTCATTACCATCATAAAAAAAATCATTTGTTTTTACTTCAATAACCCAGTTTTCTGGCAATTTTACTCTATTTCTTGCGAGAATAATTACGTGATATTTTCCGAGACCCCCCCTCTCCCCCACGTGAGATTTAGTGAGGTTTTCGTTGACCCCCTCCCCCCCCTAAAAGTCTCACGTAATTTATGGACGCCCCCTAACTTTGACGATAACCGCTTTTTTTGTTGGAGTATGGCAGATTGTATGATGATGTAAGTCTAGATATTAGCACGTCACTACCTTGTTTAATACACCACGCAATCTTGTATACCCATTCTTATGATACACCATACAAGAATGCATGGTAAATTCAGTGAACTGCTCCTGAATCGAATGTACCTACTACTACTATTTCTATTTATTTATATTAACCGGCAGACAGTGGTGACTGAGTTTGTTGCGGCGCTTCTTCTCAGCACTTGCCAAATGTTGGTCTCGAAGCGCTGGTAGGGTAAAAAGATTATGAGACATGTAGAGGCTCCTTAAGAGCA